>NW_006159706.1:2008673-2017059 GCF_000334495.1 Tupaia belangeri chinensis | reverse complement strand
CGCAGTGGCCACGCGGGCGCCTGCCTCGCCTCTCCAAGTCAGGGTGGGGGCGTACCAAAAGGAAATTCAGTGTAGGGGCAGAGGGGAAGAAATAACTCCGCGGGAGGTGAAGAAACGCGAGATGGGCAAGGGAGCTAATGCTGGAGGCGTCGTGGAACCCTCGAGTCTCTCTCCGGAAAGATTTTGTAGGATTACAAGGAGAATCTCGTTTCAGGCCATTTTCTCTTGCTCGTCTCCCACCCGCACCAGTAGCACGGCCCAGCCGCGCCCAGGTTCCGGGTATGGACTTGGGGTCCGCCCGATGGGGTGGGGCTCCTGCTTTAGGACTCTGTCCTTCCGGGCTGGGAGTGGTGTCCGGGAGCCGCGCTGTGCTTTGCTCTACAGTAGTGCTTAGTGTCCACACCTCGCGCGCGGTCCTTGGCTTTTAGCAACCTCTTAGTGCAAAGGATCCTACATCTGTAAGGGTGCTCCACAGAGACCATCTCATTGCACTTCTGCCCACGTTTTAAAGATGAGAACATCTTACCCTAAATAGCATGACATGACACAGAGCCTGGAACTTTTGCGTTCAAATCCTGAGTCTTTGCGTGTAACGGCACGAGCCATCGGTCTTTCCAGGGGACTAAGTTTACCCCTCTGTTAAAGGGGTATCATCCCTAGGGGTCGCGGTGTTTAAAGCGCTAGATTCACAGGGCTCTGATCTGGCTGCTTGAAAATCATGCTGGGCCATTATGCCTTCTTGCCCAAAATCCCAGGAAGAGAATAAAGAAGGGATTGCAGCAGTCGCCATCCCTCTTGAATTATTTCTCACTTTTCCTCTCTCCGTATCTCTCCAGCAAGCACCTCTGCCCTATAGCAAAAAATAAAATAAAAGGGAAGGATCACCCTACCTATCTCATTGGTTGAATAGGATACTTAAGAGGCAAAGTGCTGGGTCATCAAGTGGTGTGGTGATTAAGACTCTGGACTCCCAGGACTGTGGTTTGAGTCCCTGACCTGGTGGCTTGCTTTCTCACCTTCCCTGTCTGTCTCTGGTCGAATTTTAAAGTACCAATAAAATTCAATAAATACTTTTTTTTTTTTTTAAGGCAAAATTCTGAGGACTAGTAGATGGTGTACATGGTGTCATTGCTGGAATCCCACGTAATCAACTGCTGTTTTGCATTCGGGGCTCAGTGACTTCGAACTCAGACTGGGTGCCTTTGCCTGGGTGCCCAAAATCCCGAGAGGAGAACAGAGACGTGATTGTGGTTTGGCCACCCACCTTGGGGGAATGATTGCTAGCTTTCTGTCTCTGGCAAGTGCACACCCTATAGCAAAAATCTTTCTAAAAAAATAAAATAAAAGGAAAATTTGCTACTGAGCACACAGCCAGCATTCTAAAAGTGCCACTTGAAATGAAATCTGAATATTTAACTCAACTGTAGCTTCCTTAAGTTGGAGTCCATGTCATTTCTGTACCACCACCCACAAAAGTTGGTGGCACAAAACCTTCCATATATGGTCAGACTGTTTTTTCCCCCCGCTGGCAAGAGGGCTCTACG
The DNA here is from genome assembly GCF_000334495.1 of Tupaia belangeri chinensis. Lineage (NCBI taxonomy): Eukaryota > Metazoa > Chordata > Mammalia > Scandentia > Tupaiidae > Tupaia > Tupaia belangeri. Next base: position 2,015,515 of record NW_006159706.1, on the reverse strand, counting down.
CTCTCCAAAGAGAGGCAGAGAGAGGGAAAAACAAAAGCACATGGTCATAACTCAATTCCTTCTCTTCCACTTCTACCTCCTTTTAGATTTTGGGCCCACACATACACACATCTGGTGTGTTTTTCAAACCAGCAGACCCAGGACTTGAACTACACAGTCAACCATATGCGATTCAGCCTACCTTAACCACCAGGCCATGGGCTGGCCTGGTCAGGAGACTTTTGACAAGAGTGTGATTGTTTTTCAAGAAAGGAAAAGACAGTCTTGTCTGTGCGTGAAAGGACACAATCGAAAAAGTAAAAAGCAGCCCACAGAATGAGAGGAAATATGCAGGTACTTGAAAATGTTTGTGGAGGAGCCAGCAGGTGATGTAGTGGTTAAGGTGCTAGATGCCCGCTTGGTTAACTGTAGTTCAAGCCCATGGACCCAGCAGCTTGAAACTAATGCCAGGTGTGTGTGCATGAGCATGCCTAAATTCTTGAGAGGAAAATGGAGAAGGGATTGTGATGTGGCCATCCTCTCCGGGGTGAGGGGCATGATTTCTCATTTTCCATCTCTCTGTCTCTTTGTGTGTCTCTGTGAGCTCACAAGGCCTATAGCAAAAATCTCTCAAAAAAAAAAAAAACTTTGTGGAAAAATTGAATTAAAATACAAATCTAATTTTTTTGAGAGAGGTTTTTGCTATAGGGCACATATGCTCACCAGAAAGACAGAGACAGAAAGTGAGAAATCACCCCCCAAGGGGAGATGGCCACGCCACAATCTCTTCTCCATTCTCCTCTTGGGATCTTGGTCACACACGCACACGCGCCCGGTTTGAGTTTAAGCCACCAGGTCTGGGACTCGAACCACAGTCGACTACATGGGAGTCTAGCAATGTAGCCATTATGCTGGTCCCAACTTGTAAAATTAAATTACAAGTTTAATTTTAAGCAAAAAATTGAAATTCATACAGTTTTTTTATGATCTATATTTTCATGAACTTTTTGAAGATCCTCTGGTATTTATAAGTCATGGATCTGATAAGGGGTTAATTTCTAGAATACACAAAGAATTATAGCAACTCAGCCAGCCATAGCCTTGTGGTTAAGGGAACAGGATCCCACATGGCTGATGGCCATGGCTATTGAATACTGCTCCAGTAGCTTGTAAAACATGAGTGCATATTTGTGCACATGACCAAAATCCCAACAGGATGGAGAAATGGAGAAGAGATTGTGGCACGACCACACCCCATTGGGGGATACTTTCTTCTTTTTACTCTGTCTCTGTCTCTAGCGAGCACATACACCTTCTGATCATTAAAAAAAGAAAAAAAGAAAAGAAAGAAAGAAGAGGGAACCAGCAATTAGCGTAATGGCTATGTCGCTGGACTCCCACGTAGTCGACCGCGGTTCGCGTCTTGGACCCAGTGGCTTAAAACTCACGCCGGGCGCTTGTGCGTGTGTGCCCAAGATCCTGAGAGGAGAATGGAGGAGAAGGGATTGCGGCGTGACCATCCCCCCGGGGGGTGATTTTTCGCTTTCTGTCTCTATGTCTCTCTCTGTCTGTGTGGCGAGTGCACGCGCCCTATAGCAAAAATCTCTCCAAAAAAAAAAAAAGAAGAAAAACTTATGCAACTCAACAACAATGAAAGAAAAAAATAGACAAAGGGCATTATTAGACATTTCTCAAAAAAGAATAGACAAATGATCAACAAGCACATGAAAAGATTCCCAACATCACTAATTAGAGAAATGTAAATCAGAACCAAAATGATATTCCATCTTGGATAGCTACTACCAAAACTTCAGAAAATCACAAATGTTAGTGAGGATGTGGAGAAATTAGTACATTTGTGCTCTGTTGGTGGGAATATAAAAAGGTGCAGCTGCTATGAAAATAGTGTGGCAGGGGACCAGCAGTTGGCATAATGGCTGTGTCGCTGGACTCCCACATAGTCAACCGTCGTTCATGTCCTGGACCCAGTGGCTTAAAACTCACGCCTGGTGCGTGTGCGTGTGCGTGCATGCCCAAGATCCCGAGAAGAGAACGGAGGAGAAGGGATTGCAGCATGGCCATCACCCCTGGGGGTGATTTCTCGCTTTCTGTCTCTCTGTCTCTGTCTGTCTGGGGAGCGCACACACCCTATAGCAAAAACCTCTTAAAAAAAAAGTAAAAAAAAAAATAGTGTGGCAGTTCCTCAAAAAAATTAAAAATAGATGACCATATATCCAGCAATTTCATTTTTGGGTATATGACCCCCAAAATTGGAAGCAGGATCTCAGAGATTTATGCACCCATGATCATAGCAGCATTATTCACAAGAGCATAAGATGGAAGCAACCCAAGTCTCCTTCAATGAATGAATGGATAAACAAAATATGGTATATACAACATATGGTGGAAAATTACTCAGCCTTTTTTTTCCTTAAAGAATTATTTATTTAATTTTATTTATTCATTCATTTATTTTAATTTGACCAGAGAGAGAGGGAAAGTGAGAAAGCAAGCCACCACGTCTGGTACTTGAACTGTGGTCAACCATATGGGAGTGTCCAGCGCTTTAACCACCACACTACCTGCTGGTCCCATTACTCAGCCTTTTAAAAGGAAGGAAATTCTGACCTACGCTATAACATGAATAACCTTGAGGACATTATGTTGAGTGAAATAAGTTAGTCACATAAAGACAAATATGATTACACTTATATGAAGTACCTAGAGTAGTTAAACTCAGAAAGTTGAAAGCAGTTGTCAGGGCATAGAGAGAGGGGAGGATGGGGAGTTATTACTAATGAGTATACAGTCTTAGTTTTACAAGATGAAGAGTTCTGGAGGTCCAGCCACAGTGGCACAGGGAGTAGGGTGACCCTGTCCAATGTTGGGGTCATGTGGAAAGGCCCAAGGTTTGTATCTTGGATTGACCTGAACATTCTGGGTGTGGCCATGGGCTAGCTAGAGGCTGGGGAAAAGATCATGTCATGGGCAAGACCCTGTTGGAGGTCTCTGTTTCCCTTCCCTCTGTTTCTCTCCCTTTCTTTCTCATAAAAGGAAGAAATAAATAAGTCTCCTAGAAAACAGTGATACTTTATAAATGACATTGATTGGCTTCATTTGAAAGTCCAAACATAGAAAGGGTTTTCTTCTCAAAGAAAAAATAAAGATGACTAACAAAAGAATCTTAGAACCTAAGAATTGGAAGGCACTTAATAACCAAACAAATTCTGGGCCAGCCCTGAAGCCTAGCGGTTAAGAGAGCTGGAACCTGGGTCCAGCAGGTGGCATAGTGGTTAAAGTGCTGGACTCCCACATGACCAACCATGGTATGAGTCCCAGATCTGGCAGCTTGAAAATCACAATGGGCATGTGTGTGCGCATGCCCCAAATCCCAAGATGAGAATGGAGGACAAGGGATTGCAGTGTAGCTAACCCTCCTGGGGGATGATTTCTCACTTTCCTTCTCACTATCTCTCTGTCCCCCACCCCCACCCCTGTGAGGGCACGTGCCCTCTGGCAAAAGTCTTTAAAGAAGAGAGAAAGAGAGCTGGATCCTACATGGCCAACTATACACTTTGAATCCTGGCCTCCACGCTTGCAAAATACTCTGAGTGTATATGTGTGCATGCATGTCCAAAATCCTGACAAGATGAAGAAATGGAGAAGAGATTGCAGTAAGACCATACCGCACTGGAGATTGATTTCTCCCTCTCCCTTTCTGTCTCTCTCTGGTGAGCTCATGTGCCTCCTGGCAATTAAAAAACAAACAAACAAACAAAACTGAGCAAGTTCAACACCACCACCACCCCTTTATCTTTCAGATGCTAAACTGAGTGAAGTCTGGAGAGTTTAAGGGACTTGCCCCAAGTCATTCAACTCATTAATCCTCAGGCAAAACTTGAACCCCATGTTTCCCAACTCCAAATCTAGTCTCTTTCCCACTAAATACTCCCTGCTCAATCCTTCCAAGAGCTCTCTCCTGACCACATACAAAGAGTTTGGTTTTCATTCCTACTCATTTCCCAGCCTGGGCCAACTAGGCAATCTTGGTCTTAATCTTGGTCTACTTTCCCCAGCCAGGGTCTCACCTCCTGGGGAAATATGACCTCACCAACTCCAGGTCTTTTGGTAATATAAGAACACGATGTTCACTCAGTAAATATTTGTTAGTCAATTTATTAAACAGTTTTGTGCAGGCAAGTTTCTGTGAGAGTTCACAACTTTCAGTCTCATTTTAAAGTTGGGAACACATTTGTTCATGATGATGTATTTATGAAGTTTAGATTCAAACCCAAAACAAAATCCACTCAGTCTACAAATTAAAAAAAAAATAAAATTGTGGGGCCAGTAGATGGCATGATGGTTAAGGACACTGGACTCTTGCATGGCCAACTGCGGTTCGAGTACTGGACCTGGTGGCTTGCTTTCTCACCCTCTCTCTCTCTCTGTCCCTCTCTGGTCAAATTAAAATAAATAATAAATAAATAAATTTAAATACAATAATTCTTAAAAAAAAAAAAAAAACTGCCAGAGAATATATGTGCTTACCAGAGAAAGAGATACATACATGGAGAGAGGAAAAGTGAAAAGGCAATCCCCCATAGGGAATGTCAGGCCTCAATCCCTTTTCCTCCATCTTTCTCTTTTTTCAGGATTTTGGGCATGCCCATGCACACACACCCAGAGTGTTTTTTCTTTTCTTCCTTTCTTTCTTTTTTAATAATTATTTATTTAATTTTATTTCTTCATTCATTCATTCGAATGTGACCAGAGAAGAGAAAGAGAGAGGGAAACTGAGGAAGCAAGCTACCAGGTCCAGGACTCAAACCACACAGTCTGCCATGTGGTGTGTAGCACCTTAACCATCATGTCACAGGCCAGCCTAACAACTTTGATGCCTGCTATGACCCAGGAACAATGAATAACCATATACCAAATCGTTTCTACTTAATGGCAACTCTATAATTTGTAGAGTAAGATAAGACATGAAAATGACAGTAGGAGGTCAACAAATGTCAACGATCTTTTATTGTTCTTTTGCTGTGGAGTAATTGTGCATATTTGGACAGCAGTTCTGGTAAATAACCATAATTGATATTTACTTATATGGCCAAACCAAGCAATTCTGTAAGCTGATAGAGGCAGACTGGTTAGAACAAGAAACTGCCTCGAGGCCTGAGAATCAGAGCAGATGGATGTGAACAAATGTCTTACATGGAACAAAAAAAAGAGAGCTGGAAGGTAGCACAGTGATTAAGGCACTGGACTCCCACATAGCTAAGTGCAGTTCAAGTTCTGGACCCAGCAACTAGCTTTCTCACTTTCTGTGTTTCTGGTCAAATTAAAATAGTCATAATAAATAAAATTAAACAAAATAATTCTCTAAGAAACAAAGGGAAGGAGTGTAGGAGAGAGCACAAAATTAGCTATGCACTATAATGCCCCAAAACTATGCCAATGTTATGACTTAATCCACTCAACCAGCCCTCGAAGTGGATATTATTATAGAAACTCAGTCCAAACACAGCTTTAACAAGGTCACACAGATAGCAGGCAGCAGAAACTGGGTTAGCACTGGACTCCCACATAGCTAAGTGCAGTTCAAGTTCTGGACCCAGCAACTAGCTTTCTCACTTTCTGTGTTTCTGGTCAAATTAAAATAGTCATAATAAATAAAATTAAACAAAATAATTCTCTAAGAAACAAAGGGGAAGGAGTGTAGGAGAGAGCACAAAATTAGCTATGCACTATAATGCCCCAAAACTATGCCAATGTTATGACTTAATCCACTCAACCAGCCCTCGAAGTGGATATTATTATAGAAACTCAGTCCAAAGACAGCTTTAACAAGGTCACACAGATAGCAGGCAGCAGAAACTGGGTTATGATTCCATCCTGACCATAGTCTATCATGTGAGAATCAGAAAGCCACCTGAGAGAATTGCCCGGTCTCTTGAAAGAAATTGAGGGAGGGTTCCTTGATCATTCCATGGTATAAATTCCTTTCAGAGTTGTGTACAAGATCCAGCTTCTTAGAGATCTGATTTTCTCCTCCTAGATTATTTCGTGATTACAGACTCCTTTAAGAACCTGATGAGTGGTTTTCATTCCATTAGATATTCATACAATGAACACGTAGTGGCTGCCAGGCTCTATTCTGAGTTGGGAATACAAAGATGGACAAAGTATTGATGATCCCTGGCCTCCCTGGGTACAATCTAGTCATGGACTTGGTCCCTAAAAAAAAAAAAAAAAATACATGCTCAGGGAAGCAGGTAGTGTGTGTGGTGGTTGAGGCACTAGGTTCCCATATGGCTGACTGTGAAGAACATACAGGCGCATGCGTGCGTGTGATCAAAATCGCAGGAGGAGAATAGAGGAGAAGGGGATGTGGAGTGGCATACCCCCTATGGGGTGATTTCTCATGTTTCCTCCCTCTCTTTGTCTCTCTCCAGCAAGTGCTCAAACCTTAGAGCAAAACAAAGACATTCACTGCTTCCATCATTCTAGGAGCTTCCCTCATTCCCTTTTCTAACCCCTAAATGTCCATAGCAAACACTATACTGATTCTGTCACCACACAGTTCATTATTTTTTTTTTAATGCTCAATTTTCATTCCTAAATTGTATTTTGGGGGAGATTTTTCCTATAGGGCACATGTGCTCACCAGAGGGACAGAGAAAGAGAGACAGAAAGTGATAAATCACCCCCCAGGGGAGATGGCCACACTGCAATTTCTTCTCCTTCATTTTCCTCTCAGGATTTTTTTTCCTCCTCTTGGGATCTTGGAGGAGTGAGTTATTTTTGTTTTTGTTTGTGTTTGTTTGTTTGTTTTTGAGTGTGTGTGGTTTTTTTTTGGGGGG
>NW_006159706.1:1995370-2008355 GCF_000334495.1 Tupaia belangeri chinensis | reverse complement strand
TATCTCCTGGTCCCAGGGCTTTTTTTTTTTTTTTTTTAGATGAAGACCTGCCTGATTCTTTTTATTTCTTGCTTTTTAATTTTACTTGTTGTCCAGGAGGCTGGATCCCACATGGCTAACTGTTCGGTTTGAGTCAAGGACCTACTGGCTTGAAAAACACACTAGAGGGACCAGCAGTTAGTGTAATGGCTATGTCACTGGACTCCCATGTAGTCGACCGCGGTTCGTGTCGCAGACCCGGTGGTTTAAAACTCACACCGGGCGCGTGTGCGCGCGTGCCCAAGATCCCTAGAGGAGAATGGAGGAGAAGGGATTGCGGCGTGGACATCCCCCCTGGGGGGTGATTTCTCGCTTTCTGTCTCTCTGTCTCTCTCTGTCTGTCTGGCGAGCGCACGCGCCCTATAGCTAGAAAAAACCCCTAAAAAAAAAAAAAAAAGAAAGAAAAGCACACTAGAATATGTGTGTGTGCCCAAAATCTGGAAAGGAGGGAGAGATGGAGGAGAAGGGATTCTGGCACGGCCATCCCCCGTGGAGAGTGCTTTCTTACTTTTTCTTTCTCTCTCAATCTCTCTCTAATGAGTACATGCACCTTCTAGCAAAAATTTAAAAAGAAAAAAAATCTTGCTGTATTTTAAAAGAATTATTTATTTAATTCCATTTGTTGTTATTATTATTGATATTTTTAATTTGACCAGTGAGAGAGGGAGCAAAAGAGAAAGCAAGAAAGCAAGCCACCAGGTCCAGGACTCAAACCGTGGTCAGCCATGTGGAAACCCAGCACCTTTACCCACTATGCCACCTGATGGCCCCCTCCTTTTTTTCTTTTTTTTTTTGGAGAGGTTTTTGCTATAGGGCACGTGCACTCACCAGACAGAGAGAGACAGAGAGACAGAAAGCGAGAAATCACCCCTTGGAGGGATGGCCATGCCGCAATCCCTTCTCCTCCATTCTCCTCTCGGGATCTTGGGCACACACACACACGCCCGGTGTGAGTTTAAGCCACCGGGTCCAGGACTTGAACTGTGGTCGACTACATGGGAGTCCAACAACATAGCCATTACGCTAACTGCTGGTCCCAACAGAAACGGGCTTTGATGAGAGCAGTTTGAATGTTCTCAAAGTGTAGATGGGCTGATACTCGTAGACGTACATCCAGTTCACAATGTCCTAACACATTGTAGTGGACAGACTGTGGGTACTGTGTCTCCAGCAAACTCAGGAGCAGCAGTGACAGAAGGCTCCATTCGAGGGACCTCAATGCCATCCTACTTGAAAGGACAGTAGGAGAGTCAGCGGTCCACAGGAGCTTGGAAGCATCAAGCCACAGGTTCTTCTTGGTTGATTTCTTCTGCATGAAAGACCTCCTGCCTCGCCAATTGAACATTCAGCAGTATATAGTCGTAGGAAATAAAACGGGACTCTCAGACGGGCTTACAATCCTGATCATAAGATACAGGGTTTCCTCTATGTAGTTCGGCCCCTTTGTTCTTCCTCAGGGGTGAGGAATTGTTGAAGTTGAACCGGCAACTTATTTTTTTTTAGTTAATTAATTTTAGGTTTTTGGGACCAGTAGTTAGCATAATGGCTATGTCGCTGGACTCCCACGTAGTCGACCGCGGTTCGTGTCCTGGACCTGGTGGCTTAAAACTCACGCCAGGCACGCGTGTGTGCCCAAGATCCCAAAAGGAGAACGGAAGAGAAAGGATTGCTGCGTGGCTATCCCTCCTGGGGGGTGATTTCTCGCTTTCTGTCTCTCTCTGTCTGTCTGGCAAGCGCATGTGCCCTATAGCAAAAACCTCTCCAAAATAAAAAATTTAGGTTTTGCCAGAGGGCATGTACCCTTGCCAGAGAGAGACAGAGAGAGGGAAAGTGAAAAATCACCCCCCTGGGGGTATGGCCATGCCCCAGTTTCTTCTCCTCGTCTCCTCTTAGGATTTTGGGCACACTTGCACATGTACCCATTGTGATTTTCAAGCCACTGGGTCTGACCATCAAACCGCAGAGTCAGCCGTGTGGGAGTCTAGTGTCTTAACTACCATGCCAACTGCTCGCCCCGAGCCAGAAACTTTAAAAAAGAGAAATCATAAATACAAATATCTTTTTATCTCCATGCACAACATGCTCATCCCTTCCAAATTCTCATCCAGTTTTCAAGGAGCCTTCTCTTCCAAGTTCATGTTTCAGCAATGGAGAAATTGCTGTAGAATTTTAGATGAGATTAAAGCATTAGCTGAAGGTTTTGTTTTGTTTTGTTTTCTGTATTCCATGTTCTAATTTAAACATTCGGATTTACTGTGATCTATGTATCACTGTCCCTGTCATCTCTGCTGTGGTAGCAAACACACTCCAGCCTGTTTCCTGGGTTCAACAGTGGCTGGGGAAGCATGGAACAGCAGGAAGGCAGGGACTATGCCTCGGGGCAGGCCAGGGTAGGTAATCTGTGGCCCAGGCCCGCTGTGTCCCCACATTCCCCCTGTCACCCACAGCCAACCTGACTCCTACTCCCACCTGATCTGGGAGGCTGCTCCTCTGGAAGGCCCGAGTCCAGGGGCCGCCTCAGTTGTGCTCAGGAGAGGGCCACTGTTTTAACCATTTCTAAGTGTACAGAACAGTGGTATTTGCTGTATTCACAGTGTTGTACAATTATCACCACTCTCTATTTTCAAAACTTTTTCATCACCGCAAATAGAAATTCGGTAACTATTAATCAATAACTCCCTATTCTTCCTTGACCTAAGTCCTGGAAGTTTGGTCTCTATTCACCAATAACTCCCTATTCTTCCTTGACCTAAGTCTTATGTAAGTTTGGTCTCTATGAATTTTCCTATTCTAGATATTTCCTATAAATGGAATCATAAGATATGTGTCCATTTGTGTCTCAGTGATTTTGTTTAGCATAATTATTTTTTTTTAGAGAGAGATTTTTTTCTATAGGGCACATGTGCTTGCTGGAGAGACACAAAGAGAGAGAGAGAGTGAGAAATCAACCCCCAGGGGGATGGCCACATCACAGTCCCTTTTCCTCCATTCTGGAGATTTGAGGCATGCATGCACATGCACCCAGTGTAAGTTTTAGGTTGCCGGGTCCAGGACTTGAACCATGGTCGACTATGTGGGAGTCCAAACGACCTAACCATTGCGCCACCTGTTGGTCCCAGCATAATGCTTTTAAGGTTCAACCATGTTATAGCATGTATTAGAACTTCATTACCTTTTACAGCATGGTAGTTAATTGTATTCTATTATATGGATATACTTTTTTTTCTTTCTTTTTTTTTAAATAATTTTTTTAATTCATTCATTTATTTTTCAGTTTGACCAGAGAGAGATAGAGGGTGAGAGTGAGAGAGAGAGAAAGTGAGAAAGCAAGCCACCAGATTTAGGATTTGAACCCTGGTCCGCCATGTGGGAGTGTCCAATGCCTTAACCACCATGCCACCTGCTGGTCCCCTATTTTTTCTTTTAAAAAGGAATTATTTTATTGAACTTTGTTTATTTATTTTTTTCAATTTTACTAGAGAGGGACAGAGTGAGAGGGAGAGAGAAATTGAGAGAGAAAGAGAAAGCAAGCTGCCAGGTATGGGACTCGAACTGCAGTCAGCCATGTGGGAGTCCAACACCCTTAACCACCACACCACCTGCCAGCCCTGGATATACTATGCTTTATTTATTTGTTCATCTGTCCAAGAATGCTTGGAATGTTTCTACATTTTAGCTATTATGAATTATGTTGCTGTAAACATTGGCTTACAAATATCTGTTTCAGACCCTGTTTTCAAATCTTTTGGGTAGGTGCCTAGGATTGGAATTGCTGAGTCATATGGTACTTTTGTGTTTAGTTTTCTGATAAACTGTCAACCTGTTTTCCACAGTAGCTGCACCATTTTACATTCCCAACAGCAACGTACAAGTGTTTCAATTTCTCCAGGTCTTCAAATATTTGTTACCATCTTTTTAGATCATAGCTATTCTACTTCATTGGAAGTGGTATCTCGTTGTGCATTTCCCTAATAACTAATGGTGATGAGTCATTTTGTTTGTTTGTTTGTTTGCCAGAGAGCCTCACTAAAGAGAGACAAAAAGAGAGAAAGAGAGAAAGCAAGAAAGCACCCCCAGGAACTGGTCATGCCACAATTCCTTCTCTTCTATCTCTCTCTCCTTTTGGGAGTTTGGGCACCAACACACACGTGCCCAGTGTATTTTTCAAGCTACCGGGTCCAGGACACAAACAGCAGTCACCCAGTGGGATCCAGCTGACCCAATCACCAGACCATCAGCTGGCCCATTACTGAATACTTTATGTGTTTGTCATTTGTATATTTTCTTTGGTGAAATATCTGTATCCTGTGCCCATTTTCAAATTATGTTGTTTGTTGCTTTGTTGTTAAATTGTAGGTCTTCCTGTGTATCTTGTGAATTAATCCCTTATCAGATATATAATTTACGAGATATTTTCTCTCATTCTCTGGGTTACCTTTTCTTTTTTTTTTTTGGCTATAGGGCACGTCTACTTCCTTGAGAGGCAGAAAGAGAGAAATCACCAGGGGGTATGGCCATGCCACAATCCCTTCTCCATTCTTCACTCAGGCTCTGAGGCATGCAAGCACGCATACCCAGCATGAGTTTGAAGCTGCAGGTCCAGGACTTGAGCTGTGGTTGACCATGTGGGAGTCTATGACATAACCATTACACCATCTACTGGTCTGTAGATTACCTTTTTATTTTCTTGATAGTGCCCTTTGATGCACAGAAATTTTAATTAATTTATTTTTATTTTGAGATTTCTTTTTGCCACAGGGTGCATGTATTCACTGGAAAGATAGAGATAGATAGAGGGAAAGTGAGAAATCACTCCAAGAGTGGATAGCTATGCTGCAATCCCTCCTCTATTCTCCTCTTGGGATTTTAAGCACGCACACACACACACACACACACACAGCATGAGTTTCAAGTCACAGAGTTTGGAACTTGAACTGTAGATAACCATGTGGCAGTCCGGCATCTTAATCGTCATGCCACCTGCTGACCTGAAGTTTTTCATTTTAATGAAGTTAAATTTGTTGTACTGTGCTTTGGTGTCATTATTTAAGAAATCATTGCCAAAATCATGAAGATTTGTCCCTCTGTTTTCTTTTAATTCTGAAATTCAATGAGAAACCTAATAGTCATTATCACCACCCCACTTTATTTTTATTTTAAGATTTGTTCTTAAATTTTACTATAGGGCATGTGTACTCGCCAGAGAGAGGGAAAGTGAGAAAGCATCTTTCAGAGGGGGGATGGCCACACCAGTATCACGTCTCCTTCACTCTCCTCTCGGGATTGTACACATGCATGCACACAGGCCCACTGTGGTTGTTTTGGTTTTTTTTTAACACTATTCTTTTTTTTTTTTAAGAATTATTTATTTAATTTTATTTATTCATTCATTTATTTTTAATTTGACCAGAGAAAGACAGACATACAGAGAGAAGGAAAGTGAGAAAGCAAGCCACCAGGTCCAGGACTTGAACCGTGGTCAGCCATGTGGGAATGTCCAGCGCCTTAGCCACCACGCCACCTGCTGGCCTCCCCACTGTGGTTTTTAAGCCTCAGAGTCTCAGACTCAAACCGTGCAGTTGGCTATAGTGGCCCTAACCACTATGCTACCAGCTGGCCTCCTCACTATCCCACTTTATAGATGAAGAAAGTGAAAGTAGTTTTCAACAGTTACACATATAATGAGTGTTGGAGCAAGTATTTAAATTAAGCCTATCTAAATTGAGTTCTGTGCTTTTAACATATATAATATTCTATAATATATTGTATCCAGGATAATATGTTGAATATATTAAGAACTATATATAAATCTTCACTTGCATGGAAAGATTGTCAAGATATATATCTTAAGTGGAAAAAAACAATCTGCATAAAAATCTGTATGCAGTCTTCTATGTGCACAGATTCTGCAGTGGTAGATTCTGCGTCCAGAGATTCAATAACCACAGATTGAAAAAAATTTTTTTTCTTTTTTTGGAGAGGTTTTTGCTATAGGGCACGTGTGCTCGTGAGACAGACACAGAGAGACAGAGAGACAGAAAGTGAGAAATCATCCCCAGGGGGGATGGCCACGCCACAATTCCTTCTCCTCCATTCTCCTCTCGGGATCTTGGGCACACACGCACACGCGCCTGGCGTGAGTTTAAGCTACCAGGTCCAGGACTCGAACCGCAGTCGACTATGTAGGAGTCCAGCAACATAGCCATTACGCTAACGGCTGGTCCCAGATTGAAAATATTTGAAACAAAACTAGGTTGCAGCTGTGCTGAATAGATACAGACTTTTTGTCTTGTTATTATTCACTAAACAATACAGTATAGGGACCAGCAGGTGGCGTGGTGGTTAGGGATACTGGACTCCCACATGGCTGACCACGGTTCAAGTCCCAGACCTGGTGACTTGGTTTCTCACCTTCCCTCTCTCTGTCTCTCTGTCTCTCTCTGGTCAAATTAAAAATAAGTAAATAAATAAAGTTAAATAAAATAATTCTTTAAAAAAAAGAGTAAAGACATTTTAAAAAAATACAGTATAACAACGATTCCATAGCATTTACATTGTATTGGCATTATAAGTAATCTAGAGATGATTTAAAGTGTATGAGAGAATGTACATATGCTATATACTATATTAAACACTATAATATGTTATTTAAGGGACTTGAGTCCATGGATTTTAGTATCTGCACATGCTCTTGGAACCAATTCCCTGTGGATACTGAAGGACAAAGGTAAATATAGAAGGGCACAGGGACCCTGTCATTAATAGTAGTCGTAGCAGTAGCAATTTTATTGTCTCCTAAAACTGATTTTTTTTTTTTCAGCGAGAGAGATTTATTTTTGCTATGGGGCACATGTGCTCGTCAGAGAGACAGAGACAGAAAGTGAGAAATCAGCCCCCAGGGGTGGCCACACCACAATCCCTTCTCCTCCATTCTCTTCTTAGGATCTTGGGCATGCATGCACACTCGCCCAGAGTGAGTTTTGTTTTGGGGGGATTTTTTTTTTTTGAGATTTTTGCTATAGGGTGCATACGCTCGCCAGAAAGACACAGAGAGACAGAGAGACAGAAAGCGAGAAATCAACCCCCAGGGAGGATGGCCACACCACAATTCCTTCTCATCTTAGGATCCTGGGCATGCATGCACATGCGCCCGACTTGAGTTTAAGCCACTGGGTCTGGGACTCAAACCGTGATCGACTACATAGGAGTCCAATGACATAGCCATTATGCTAATTGCTGGTCCCCCAGAGTGAGTTTTTTAAGCACGGGGTTCAGGACTTGAACTGTGATTGATTACATGGGAGTGACCATTATGCCATCTGCTGGTCCCAGAATTTATTTTTTACTAGTGTAATTGGAATATAATTTTTTCACCAGTAGCTTTAATCACCATTTAATGATTAAAAAATCTCTATCTTTAGGCCATACATCAAAGTCAATTTTAAAGTCTGTATTTTCAGATGGCTACTGAAAGGCTTCATTTATTCAGCAAAAATTTATTGGATGTCCCTTGTGTGCCATGTACTGTTCTAAAGGCTGGAGATCTGATGGTGAATGTAAGATGAATCCCTGACCTTAAGAGCTTATAACCATGCTGGGGCTGGCAGGTGGCATGGTGGTTAACGTGCTAGAATTATTCCCACATGGTCAACTGCAGTTTGAGTCCTGGACCTGGTGGCTTGCTTTCTCACTCTCCCTCTTCTCTCTCTCTCTTTCTCTCTGGCAAAACTCATGTGAAAAAAATTAAATAAATATAACAATTATTTTAAAAGTAAAAAAGAGCTTATAACCTTGTCTATACTTGGTGTCCTATAGGCACTACTTAGAAGGCTCGAAACTAAGCTCATGGAGTGACAGTGCACAGGGAAGAGCAGAAACCTCTCACAATTCATTCTCCTCTCTAGAGCCACCAAGAAGCCTATCCTAAACTGTCAGACTCAACTTACCAGAATTCTGGGAGATAGTCAAAGGTTTACAGCAACCAAGGAAACGTTTAACCAGGAGAAGAATCATGGAAACAGTGTAGGAAAGCTTTGTGGTGTTTTAGGTTTAGCCTTGCTCCATTCACTTCCCTGATGTAGTGGCAGTCTGGAAGATAGCAGCCCGTGTTCCTGATGTGGGTATCTGGTCCCAGACTCAGCAGTGTGGATCTTGTTCCCAAAGAATTATGTTTATCTGTTTTGACATGTCTGTCAAAGGATGAACCTTAAAAGACTGCAAGACTGGTGCAAGGGAACTACCTTGTTTGACCTAGAGCCCTCTCATGGCAGAGAAGCAGCTACATCCAAGAAGCTCAACAAACTCCAAGTAGAATAAACTCAAAGATATTCACAGAGACACATTACCATCAAACTGTCAAAAGCTAAGGAGAGAATCTTGAAAGCAAAAAAAGAGAAGCAACTTGTTATGTACAAAGAATCCTTAATAAGAGTAATGGCCTTGGGGCCGGCATCTGGCGTGGTGGTTTTGTTTTTGTTTTCATTTTTTCAGACATTTTTGCTATAGGGCATGTGCGCTCGCCAGAGAGACAGAAAGCAAGAAATTAGCCCCCAGGGAGGATGGCCACGCCAAAATCCCTTCTCCTCCATTCTCCTCTCGGGGCTTGGGCACGCATGCACATGCACCCAGCATGAGTTTAAGCCACTGGGTCTGGGACTCGAACCACAGTTGACTACATGGGAGTCCAACAACATAGCCATTACACCAACTGCTGGTCCCATGGCATGATAGTTAAGGGTGCTGAACTCCCATATGGCTGACTGTGGTTCAAGTCCCAGACCTGGCAGCTTGCTTTCTCACTTTCTCTCTCTCACACACTCTGTCCCTCTCTGGTCAATTTAAAATAAATAAAGTTAAATAATATAATTACTTAAATAAAAATAAGAGTCATGACCAATTCTCACCAGAAAACATGGAGATCAATGGGATGACATTCTTATCATGCAGTAAGAAAAAAATGTCAACCAGGAATTTTGTATCTGACAAAACTATTCTTCAAGGATGAAGGAGAAAATCAAGACATTCCCAGTTAAAAACATTGAGGGTCTGGCCCCTAGCCTTGTGGTCAAGGAACTAGGATCCCACATAGCTAACCACAGTTCAAATCCCAGCCCTGGCAGCTTGAAAAACATTCCAGGCTTGTATGTGTCCAAAATCCTGACAAGATGGAGAAAAAGAGAAGAAAGGATTACAAGATTACCACATCCCCAATGGAGGGGCTTCTCTCTCTCGCCCTCTCTCTTGCTCTCTAGTGAGTGCATACACCCTCTGGCAATTCAAAAGAAAAAAAATAATAACTTTCCATGCTTCGATAAATACCAACAACAAAATGAAAAGGCAACCTACAAAATGGAAGAAAATATTTGTAAATCCTATCTCTGATAAGGTACTTGTACCTAGAAAATATAAGTAACTCCTATAACTTAGTAATAAAAGATAATAGGCTGCCTCAGTGGTGCAGCAGTAATGCATTACTCAGGCCTTATTGTTCCATGTGTAAGACTGCAGTTCCCTGGTAGACCTGTATACACTGAGCATGGATGTCCATAATCCAGGCTGGCTGGGAAATTGGGAAGTCAGGGCTCATGGTTTGAGATCTTGTTGTGGGTAGTTGTCTTTCTCTCTGTCTCTGTCTCTCACTCTCATGGAAGAAACAAACTTTTAGAAAAAGACAAATAGCTCAATTTCAAAATGGGCAGAGTTTCTAAATATACATTTCTCAATTTCAGGGTGTGTGTGCGTGCATGCCCAAAATCCCATGAGAAGAATTAGTAGAGAAGGGATTACAATGTGGCCATTCCTCCCAGGGAGTGATTTTTCACTTTCTCTTTCTCTGTCTCTGTCTCTCTTTGGTGAATGCACACGCCCTGTGGCAGAAAAAAAAAAAAGAAAGGAAGGATGGAAGGAAGAAAGGAAGAAAGAAAAAAAAGAAATTTATATGGAAGGCCCAGCCTCTGTGGTGCAGTGGGAAGCAGACTGAATAGCTGAACTCAGTGCTGGAAGACACATGGCTGATCACAGGTTCAACTCTCCAGCCTGGGAAACCTGAAGCATGCCAGTGCACGGGTGCATGCCCGAGGTCCTGACAAGCTGGAGGCTAGAGGAAAGGGATCATGGAGTTACCAGAACCTGCTAAGTGTGCTCTCTCTCTCTATTCCTCTCTCTCTCTCCCTCCTTCACACATACATGCACTGTCTATCATGAATAAAATAATCTAAAAAAAATGAAATTTATCTGATTAATGTATTTGTGTGTCCTAAGAAGTATTATGAAGATATTAATTGTTTATAATAGAGCAGAAACAACCTAATTTTCCCATCATTGTGGCCTAAAACAAGTTGTGGTATAACCATAATAGAATATTAAATAAAATGAAACATATCTACATATTCAAACATAGAATATACACAAAGATTTAGCAAGAGGAAACAGCAAAATATAGGAAAGCATATGTAGTATCTAATATTTATGTTTCACAAAAAGAAGGAGATTAGATGCATACATGGTTATATATGTATAGAATGTTATAACAAGAAAGATAAACAAGACATTCTGAACAATGATTGCCTCTAGAGAGAAAATCTGGAGTATCAACCGTCAAGTTGGAGACAAAACTTATTTTACACTGAATACTCTGTGAGTGTTTGAATCTTTTAACAGGAGCATTACCATTACAATAATAATTCAAATTCTTAAATAATGAAAGGAGCCTCAAAGTGCAGATTGGACAGGGATGGAGAAAAGAGACTCAGCCTTCCATTATGCCTTGGGTGACTGATACAAAAATGGAAGGGATTCTCAGCAGCCTCGGGATTCTCTCCTTTTCTGTCATCTATCTTTTTTTGGCTGTCTTTCAAAATGGTCAGCTAGGCCAGAGACACAGGCTGGGATCTCAAGGGTATGACATGGTGAGAAAGGGGACAGAACTGGGATTGGAGGCCTAGACTGGGGGTGGGGAACTGATCTTCCCATAGAGCCACTCCTGATACAGCCACAGCCCGTGGACTGTACAAGGCAGTTGATCCAGGCTGTTGTGCAGCTCCAGCTAGTACATCAGAGGTAGCCAGAGATGTGTCACTGTTTTCTGAATGGGGGGCTCCAAGTCAGAAAAGCCCAAGAAAAGGGTCCTGACTCCAGGGGCCAGTACTGATCAGGGGACTCTGAGATGGCGATTGCTCCTCTGGAAACTGAGGCAGACGCCTTGGCGCACAGGGTAGAAAAAAGGTAAAAGGCAGGGGTCTGGTGGGCATAAGGGATCCCAGGGTTCACCTCTGGAAGTTGTAGGAAGACAGAGATCCTTGAGCTTTTGGAGGAGACGGTGAAGGAAGCGATGTGTGGGAAATGGCAGGGGTACAGAAGGGGAAGTAAATGCGTGCATTATAAACTCTACCACTTAGACTAAAGCTTTTCCTGCTCCCTCCTATTCTCATAGGCCAACACATTCATCACAGAATCAGGTCCTTTGCTCCTATGATTCCAGGGCTAGAGGGTCCTTAAAGAGTTGAGGCAACACCTGGGTGATCCCAGAATTTCTTCTGTACTCCAGGGTCAATCTACACACTCACAGAGCTAGTAAAGCCCTCAAAGTCCTGGGGATCTTCTATCCAAGGCCCTTCTGCTGTTTCCTCAGGAGAAGCAGAGCTGAGAGAATCTTCTCCACAGCCTTAGATTGCCTGGCCTAAGCCCCACCTCCCAGTAAGAAGCCCTTACCTGAGACAGCACCACTTTCTCCTCCTCCAGATCTGGTTTAACGTTGGAAGGTGGCACAATGCTGCGAAGCCCAGAAAGTCCCCCAGATTCTTCTGTGGTCAGGCTGGCGTCATTAAAATGAACTTTGTTCCCCAAGGATTTGTTGGAGGTGTTATTGTGTACTTGATAACTGTTCCCATGGCTACAGGCGCACAGAGAAAAGGGAATGGGAATATGCCAGCGTCTTCCTGTAAAATATGGATCTGACCTCATTTATAATCAAACATGCATCAGGCACCCTTGCAAAAAGGCACAGCGTGGATAGAGTTCAGGGGGTTCGGAGTGACTTAGGAAAGAATATGAAGTAAACAGCGCATGTGGAAGTATGTGTTCTATCCCTAGTTTAACGTAGGTGCCTAGTAGCTGCTAACTCTTCGTTACAGTGTTAACCTTTACCTCCAGAAGGGAGATCTCAGGCCAAGTGTAACCCACAGACCTGTTGTATGTGATTTGAGTTCTTCTGTTTGTTGTTGTTTGCTTATTTCTTCCATGAAGAGAAAGAGAGAGAGAGGGAGAGAGTGGGCACCTCAACAGGGTCGCGATGCCATAATCTATCTCCAGCTTTCAGCCAGTCCTGGATCACAGGCAAGTGTGTGCCCAGTGTATATAGGAAGGTCTCTAGACTTGAACCAAGAACCTTTCCATGTGGTATTGCCTCACAGAGTATTGTGTTTTACCTCTGTACTGTCCCGACCCGGGGGGACAGCCGAACAGGTTTCTTGAGTGAAGGAGTGAGAGCCAGGGCAAGCAGCGTAGTGTTACAGCACGGAGACGACAGTGTCGTCTGTTTATTGTGGGCAGCACGGTACAGCACAGAGACGACGCAGTGTCACAGCTCTTAAGGGTCGCGTCGTCTACTGTGAGCAGCACGGAGACGACGCGGTATCACAGCTCTTCAGGGTCGTCCGGAGACGATGTAGTGTTACAGCTCTTCAGGGTCTCCCAGGTCGTCTGGAGACGATGC
The DNA here is from genome assembly GCF_000334495.1 of Tupaia belangeri chinensis. NCBI lineage: Eukaryota > Metazoa > Chordata > Mammalia > Scandentia > Tupaiidae > Tupaia > Tupaia belangeri. Next base: position 1,995,604 of record NW_006159706.1, on the reverse strand, counting down.
AGTGTCAGCTCTTCAGGATCTTCAGGGTCGTCTGGAGACTGCGCGGTGTTTCAGCTCTTCAGGCTCTTCAGTTGTCGTCTTCCTAGTCGTCTTCCTAGTCGTCGTCGTCTGTGTCGTCTTCTCGGTCGTCTGTGTCGTCTGGCTACTGTGGGCCAGGCATCGTGGTTATATACACTCTGGTGGGTTGTAAACGGTGGGCCCTGATTGGTTGTTAACGGTGGGTTATGATTGGTT
>NW_006159706.1:1993449-1995284 GCF_000334495.1 Tupaia belangeri chinensis | reverse complement strand
TTTCTCTCTGAGAAACCTCTGCAGACTCGCTTGTGCGCAGCCTCCCACACTGTACTGCCATCTGGCTCTTGATTTTGGAGTTTTTAAAACTTATTTGAGTCAACTTTTAAAAAATGAGCATATTTCCCTTTTTTAAAAATCCAGTTTCCAGTATCTTTATCCAGTATTTCTCTTCCTGCTGTCAAAGGCAACCAGGAACAGGGAACCAGCAGTTAGCGTAATGGCTATGTCACTGGACTCCCACGTAGTCGACCGCGGTTTGAGTCCCAGGCGCAGTGGCTTAAACTCACGCCGGGCGCGTGTGTGTGCATGCCCAAGATCCCAAGAGGAGAATGGAGGAGAAGGGATTGCGGTGTGACCATCCCCCCTGGGGGTGATTTCTCGCTTTCTGTCTCTATGTTTCTCTCTCTCTCTGTCTGGCGAGCGCACGCGCCCTATAGCGAAAAACCTCTTCAAAAAAAAAAAAAAGGCAACCAGGAACACACTTAAAAGTGAACCAGCAGGTAGCATGGTGGTTAAGGTGATGGACTCCCTCATGGCCAACTGAGATTCGAGTCCTGGGCCTGGTAGCTTGAAAATCACACCAGGCACATGTGCATACATGCCCAAAATCCCAGGAGGAGAAGGGATTGTGGTATAGTCCTGTGGGGTGATTTTTCATTCTCCCTTTCTATCTCTCTCTCTGTCTCTCTCCAGCAAGCACACATGCCTTATAGCAAAATCAAACAAACACAAAGTGAACATCTTCATAGCCTAGTGGTTAAGGAAGCCAGTTTTCTAGATGATAGTGCCAGGATAGTTAGTTCCAAGCTATTAGGACCTGCTTTCTCTTGCTCAGTATCCTGGGTTTTGTTTTTTTTTTCTTTTAAAAAATATTTTATTTAACTTCACTTATTTTTAAATTTTGAACAGAGAAGGACAGAGTAAGAGAGATAGCAACAACAACAAGACAATAAAAGTAATATAAGTAATAGAAGGTTATGAAAAAAGGTAATGAAGAACTGAATAATTTTGTTCTGTTACCTTCGGCAGAAGGTAATGTGTCTTTTGAGCATGGACACATGAATCCAGGGATCAACAACTTGAGTATTATTGTTCCTTCCTTTTTGAGGCTGAATAATATTCCATTGTATGTATAAATGTAATGTATAGCCACCTTGTGGCTCTTGTGAGGAATGCTACTGCGAACCTGGGAGCACAAATCTCTCTCGACACTCTGTTTTCAATTCTTTTGGGCCTAGACCCAAAAGTATGTGCACGCACATGAACCTGGCGCTAGTTCCAAGTCACTTTGTCTAGAACTTGAACTATGGTCAGCCATGTGGGAGTCTTGTGACATAACAATTAGGTCACCTATTGGTTCCTTATTACTATTTTTTATAGTAGCCATCCTTATGGGTATGAGATGATATCTTATTGTGTGTGTGTAAGAGATATTTTTGCTATAGGGCGCATGCGCTTGCCAGAGACAGAGAGAGACAGTGAGAAATCATCTCCCAGGGGGGATGGCCACAACACAATCCTTTATCCTCCATTCTCCTCTTGGGACCTTGGGCACACACACACATGTGCAGAGCATGAGTTGTAAGCCACCAGGTCCAGGACTTGAACTGTGGCCGACCAAGTGGGAGTCCAGAGATGTAACCATTACGTTATCTGCTGGTCCCTCATAGTTTTGATTGGAATTTCTATATAATTAGTGATATTGAGCATCTTTTTATGTGCTTGCTGGCCATTTGTATATATTTTTCTTTTCTATTCTTTTCTTTTTTCTTTTTTTTTTTTTTTTTTTTTTTTTAAAATTTTTTTTTTGGCCCCCGAGTTTTGGTTTGTTT
>NW_006159706.1:1974129-1993367 GCF_000334495.1 Tupaia belangeri chinensis | reverse complement strand
GTGCCCAAGATCCTGAGAGGAGAATGGAGGAGAAGGGATTGTGGTGTGGCCATCCCCCCTGGGGGGGGTGATTTCTCACTTTCTGTCTCTAATGTCTCTCTCTCTCTCTGTCCGGCGAGCGTACGCACCCTATAGCAAAAAACCTCTCAAAAAAAAAAAAAAAGAAATTTTTGCTTTAGGGCATGTGCACTCACTGGAGAGACAGAGAGACACAGAGAGAACGTGAGAAATCATCCCGCTGGGGGGGAGGATGGCCACGCCACAGTTCCTTCTACATTCTCCTCTTGGGATTTTGGGCAGGCATGCATACATACTTGGCATGGTATTTTGTGTTTCTTAAAGAGATTTTTGCCATAGGGTGTGTGTGGTGCATGCACTTGCCAGAGAGACAGAGTCAGAAAGCAAGAAATCACTCCCTCGGGGGAATGGCCATGCTGCAATCCCTTCTCTTCCATTCTCCTCTCAGGACACTGGGAATACACACACATATGTGTTTGAAGCCACTGGGTTTGGGACTCAAACCACGGTCAACCAGGTAGAAGTTCAGTGACGTAAACTTTACACCATCTGTTGGTTTCCCTGATGTGATTTTTTTTAAAAGAATTATTTTGTTTTAACTTATTTATTTGTGTTTAATTTGACCAGAGAGGGACAGAGCAAGTGAGGGGAAAAGTGAGCAAGAGAGAGAGAGGGGAAGAGAGAAAGCAAGCCACCAGGGACTCAAACCGCGCTCAGCCATGTGGGAGTCCAGTGTCCTTAACCATCATGCCAACTGCCACCCACCCCCACACATGTGATTTTTAAACCACCATGTCCAGGACTCAAACTGCAGTCGTCCTTGTAGGAGTCCAACACCTTAACCATTACATCACCTGCTGGCCCCTTGTATATCTGTATATCTTTGAAATGTCTATTAAGCTCCTTTACCCTTTAATTTTTTTTTTTTTTTTTTTTGCTATGGGGAGTGTGTAATCATCAGAGGCAGAGAGAGTAAAAAGGAAAGTGAGAAAGTCCAACCCAAGCCATACAGCAATCTCTTTTCCTGCATTCCCCTTTTGGGTTTTTGGGTTTGTACACACACATGCCCAGCATGTCTTCAAACTGCTGGGTCTGGGGCTTGAACCACACATTCAGCCATGTGGGATCCAGCTGCCTTATTTTCCACACCATCTGCTGGTCTCCTTTAATCATTTTTTTGTTACTGAATTTTAGGAGTTTTCCAGATATTCTGAATATTAATCCCTTATTAGACATATGATTTAAAATATTTTGCCCTTTCTGTGATTCGCTTTTTTCTTGTTGACATGGTCTTTTAATGAAAAAATGTTTTAAATTTTCATGGAATCTGGGTCAGTCGGTGGTGTGGTCAAGACAACTGGTTCGCACATTGGCTGACTATGAGGTTTGAGACCCAGGCCCAGGGATCTGAAAAATAATGCACAGTCTATGTGTGTGCATGCACAAAATTCTGAGAGGAGAATGGAGAAGTGATTGCAGTGCAGGGTGTGGCTATTTCTTCTTGGGGGATAATTTCCCACTTTCCTTCTCTGTCTCTCTCTGGTGAGCACACATGCCCTATGGCAAAAATCTGAAGTAAAAATAAAAAAAGAAAAGAAAAGGAAAGACACTCTGTTAGGTGGACCCACTTGGGAAGATTCTGGGTTCATGTTTTCCTCCCTGGATATACTGGGTATATGCATGTGCCTATGATCCAGGGCTGGTAGAAGCTGAAGCTGGACAAATCATGGTATCAAGAGGGAGAGTCTGTCTTTCTGTCTCTGTCATTCATAGAAGAAATGAACACAAAAACTTTTTACAAGGGAGGATGAATTTGCTCTAGTATAGATGCTGTTAGGAAGTAGGGATAATTCTTTTTGTTTTTTTGTTTTTTTAGAGGTTTTTGCCTTAGGGCATGTGTGATCACTGGGGAGAGGGAGAGACAGAGAGAGAGAGGGAGGGAAAGTGAGAAATCACTCTCCAGAGAGGATGGCCACACCACAATCCCTTTTCCTCCATTCTCCTCCGGCATCGTGGGCACGCGCGCGCGCACACACACACACACACACACACACACCTGGTATGAGTTTCAAGCCACTGAGTCCAGGACTTGAACCACACAGTCAGCTATTTGGGAGTCCAGTGATGTAACCACTACACCATCTGCTGGCCCCTTTTTTGGTTATCTTAATAATTCTTATTAGGGAAGAATGGATCTAAAGCTTAAAAAAAAAAAGATTGTAGTCACTTATACTGTGGGAGAGAGGGTTGGATTTGGTCATGTTTGTGGTTTGTACAATGTTTTTGTTTTTTGTAATCAGGTATGCCTACTGAATGTTTGTTTTTTTTTTACCTCCATCCATCAGTCAGAGAGTGACCTTGTCTGATGGTCTTTTTTGTGATATAGTTTATGCTCAGCAGGACAGCACCTCACTGTTGGTGTCAGGCCAACTCACAACACCAAGGCTTCTGGAGGGAGAATGCAAACTAATTCCCAGCTGCTTTTCTCTTTTTCACTGCTACACTTGAGAAATCAGAATTGGTGAACCCTTTTGCTAGAACATGAGCTCTCCAGGTCACCACAGACCATCTCTACCTTTTAACTGGCCCACTTCATCATTTCCACTCCTACTTGGCTGACTCCTGCAGACATTTCAATATGCATCCTCGCTAAGCAGAAAAGGGACTAACCAAGCCCAGAGAGAAGGGACTTGCCGAGGACCTCCCAGTGAACTGGTGATAGCCTAGAAACTAGAACTCTGGTTTTCCTCCCAGCAAACCTCCTTGCTTGCTGGATATCAAGGACAATTGTTAAATCTCTGGTATCAGCCTCTAACAGGAAGCAGAGCAGGTTAGATTGAAAACTTAGCACCACTTTTTTCCCCCCTTTAACTTAAAAAAAAAAAAAAATGATGCTGTGTCTCCACAGGGGTCTTAAGCAGTTGCCCCACCATGGCTGAGATGACTGGGACACGACGATGGTAGCTGTGCAAGGGGCCCACAGCCACACGGGGCATGTCCAAGCAAGCAGGCCATCTTAGTGGCTCAGCAAGCGGGAGAAGACGTGGAGACTGCCAAAAAATGGGCCGCAGGGAAAAACAAACAGCACACCATCACCAAAAGCACTGCCAAGTGGGACCAGGAGACTGAGGAGCTGCACCATGACAGAGGGCCCCTGGAGGTGGGCAAGGTGATCCAGCAGGGCCAGCAGAGCAAGGCGCCGACACAGAAAGACCTGGTGACGAAAACCAATGAAAAGCCTCAAGTCATTGTGGACTAAGAGAGTGGACAAGCCATTCCAAACAGCCAGTCAAAGTCGAGAGAGCCATTGGCCTCAAGCTCTGAGAGGACAGCGGGAAGCCCATTGAGAAGGAGCCCTGGACAAAGTGAACGCAGAGCTGCAGAGTCAGCGTGGCTATCTGGCTGGGTCTCCCATGCCTGGAGGACCCTCCTCAACCTTTACCTGCTGTCAAACAATCAAAACTGAAGAAGAAAAAAACTTTTTCATTTATGTCTTCCAGAGAGGGAGCGAGGCACCCTGGAAAGGGTTTTCATGCCGACACACTGAGTCTCAGCTGCGTGCACCTAGCATGCTCAGGGAGGTGCCAAGATGCAAACCCAGGACCTTTTCCATGTAAGTCTAGTTGTGCCACCACCTGACCCCTTGTCACACTTTCTTGTCAACAATGGGTTTTTTTTTTATTTCTTCTGTGTTTCAGGGTCAGGTGCTAAGTCCGGTGACATTTTCTAGGATTCTTTTTTGTTTTGTTTTGTTCATTTATTTTACTAACTCATAAACAATTACTTGTCTTGGTCTTTGTTGAAACAGTAAGTCAGACAACATTTGCCACAGTAATGTCTGTCAAAATGGCTGGCCATAAAAACTCCAGCACCGTATTCATCTGAAGGGCACTCCTGACAAAGGTGACTAATTTTGCCATTTTCATCCACCTTATATAGTATTTCAGGACAGCCAGCTTAACCTTCTTTCTCTTATGCTTATTCTTTTTGGAAGTGGTATGAGACTTCTTTTTTCTTAGCACCATCACGAAGTCTCAACACAAGATGAAGCATGGGCTCCTTTCGGATGTTGTAGTCAAAGTACGACCATCTTCCAACTGCTTGCCAGCGAAAATCAGTCTTTGCTGATCAGGAGGAATTCCTTCCTTATCGTGGATTTTGAGTTTTACATTTTCTATTGTATTTGACGGTTCAGCCTCGAAGGTGATCGTCTTCCCTGTACGGAAATCATGATGCTGTGTCTCCACAGGGGTCTTAAGCAGTTGCCCCACCATGGCTGAGATGACTGGGACACGACGATGGTAGCTGTGCAAGGGGCCCACAGCCACACGGGGCATGTCCAAGCAAGCAGGCCATCTTAGTGGCTCAGCAAGCGGGAGAAGACGTGGAGACTGCCAAAAAATGGGCCGCAGGGAAAAACAAACAGCACACCATCACCAAAAGCACTGCCAAGTGGGACCAGGAGACTGAGGAGCTGCACCATGACAGAGGGCCCCTGGAGGTGGGCAAGGTGATCCAGCAGGGCCAGCAGAGCAAGGCGCCGACACAGAAAGACCTGGTGACGAAAACCAATGAAAAGCCTCAAGTCATTGTGGACTAAGAGAGTGGACAAGCCATTCCAAACAGCCAGTCAAAGTCGAGAGAGCCATTGGCCTCAAGCTCTGAGAGGACAGCGGGAAGCCCATTGAGAAGGAGCCCTGGACAAAGTGAACGCAGAGCTGCAGAGTCAGCGTGGCTATCTGGCTGGGTCTCCCATGCCTGGAGGACCCTCCTCAACCTTTACCTGCTGTCAAACAATCAAAACTGAAGAAGAAAAAAACTTTTTCATTTATGTCTTCCAGAGAGGGAGCGAGGCACCCTGGAAAGGGTTTTCATGCCGACACACTGAGTCTCAGCTGCGTGCACCTAGCATGCTCAGGGAGGTGCCAAGATGCAAACCCAGGACCTTTTCCATGTAAGTCTAGTTGTGCCACCACCTGACCCCTTGTCACACTTTCTTGTCAACAATGGGTTTTTTTTTTATTTCTTCTGTGTTTCAGGGTCAGGTGCTAAGTCCGGTGACATTTTCTAGGATTCTTTTTTGTTTTGTTTTGTTCATTTATTTTACTAACTCATAAACAATTACTTGTCTTGGTCTTTGTTGAAACAGTAAGTCAGACAACATTTGCCACAGTAATGTCTGTCAAAATGGCTGGCCATAAAAACTCCAGCACCGTATTCATCTGAAGGGCACTCCTGACAAAGGTGACTAATTTTGCCATTTTCATCCACCTTATATAGTATTTCAGGACAGCCAGCTTAACCTTCTTTCTCTTATGCTTATTCTTTTTGGAAGTGGTATGAGACTTCTTTTTTCTTAGCACCATCACGAAGTCTCAACACAAGATGAAGCATGGGCTCCTTTCGGATGTTGTAGTCAAAGTACGACCATCTTCCAACTGCTTGCCAGCGAAAATCAGTCTTTGCTGATCAGGAGGAATTCCTTCCTTATCGTGGATTTTGAGTTTTACATTTTCTATTGTATTTGACGGTTCAGCCTCGAAGGTGATCGTCTTCCCTGTACGGAAATCTGCGTAAAAACAGAATTTTGGTGGCGGTCCCACCACAGATGGCAGATAGGAAAGGAAGAGCACCGAGCTGGCCTAGGATTCCAAAATCTCCACTTAGCTGTTCCAACAATCCCCGGCACTCTTTTCGGTCGAGTTTTGCAATTTTTGTTATTGTTTTTTTCTTTCTCTCTTCCCTTTTTTTTATTTTTATTTTTTTAATTCTTCTCCGGCATACTTTCTGCTCCCCAAACACTGTGCGCGTTCCTGCCAAGGGTCTTCGCATTCGCCCTCTCGGCTGCCTGAACCTCTTTCCCAAATATCCATGTGGCCGCTTCTCAGCTTCAGCGCAGCATCAACCGCCCCAGACAGGCCTGTTATCCTGGGCGGCCTAGCACAGCGCCACCTCCTCTGGGGACCATCCCGCTAGGACCTCCCTTAAGAGCCTCCCTTGGCGCATTGTTCGCAGTTCTCTTCCAGTCGGTAGGGTCAGATACACTGGGCTGGGAGGCGCAAAATCTTGCTCAATATTCTGCCCTCAATGAGTTTCAATTTTCTTTTCCCGCCCGCGAAGCGCTCTGAGACAAAAGACCCACAGGCAGGAAACTTCACTTTCCACATCGGACAGGGCACCGGTCTCCGTTTGGTCCCCAGGACTCAGGAGGGTAGCTCGTCGGCCCTCGCCCCAAACCCGAGCCGGTTGAGAAAGACTACGGTTCCCAAGACCACTGCGCATGCTCCGAACTCTAGTCCGCCCAGCAGGGGGTCAGGGGCGGGGCCTATATGCGCCTGCGTAGCTGCCTGGCTCCGGCTTCCGGGTAATGCTAGCGCGATGGGGCGGAGGGCCGGAGTTGCCGAGTAGCGGCTGCTAGTGGGCGTGTTCGTTGAGCGGTCTGACCCAAGGGCCGGGGTCCCAGGGTCTTTGAGAGCAGACTGCAGGGCGCGGCGACAGCCTAGGATCTCCGCCAGTCCCCGCCACCTACTATGTCGGCCGAAGCCTCGGGCCCCGCGGCGGCCGCGGCCCCATCGCTAGAAGACCCTAAGCCCTCAGGTCTCGAGCCTGGCTCCGCCGCCTACGGTCTCAAGCCGCTGACCCCGAACAGCAAGTACGTAAAGCTGAACGTGGGGGGCTCGCTGCACTACACTACGCTGCGCACCCTCACGGGACAGGACACCATGCTCAAGGCCATGTTCAGCGGCCGCGTGGAGGTGCTCACGGACGCCGGAGGTACGCTGCGGCTTCAGCCCATACTAGTGCTACCCTGCATCCTCCTCTTGCCTCTACTTGCCACCATCCTGTGAACTCATTGTCACTTCAGTCCTGCCTCCACATCCCATCTCATCTCTTTTCTCATTCATGGTCTACACCCACGCTCCGTCCCTTACCCCCAGCAGTACCCCACGTTAACGGTACCCCCTCACTCTGCCAGGCTCCGTGGTAAGTAATTCAGCATGTCACTTCATAATCCTCATCACCAGTTCTTCCACCCTTCACTCCTTGGCTCAGAAGACTTGAGAACCAGCCCTGCTCCCAGCAGCACCCCTTCAGGCACCTGCATCAGTTTCTTCCAGCTGCCCAACCTTTTGCTCCCCTCTCTGTCTCAGACCCACTAACAGCCCAGCAGGAGAGCTGGGAGATCTTGTCTCTCTGTGTTCTCCCAACGCAGGTTCCTGTGCACTCTAGGAATCCATCTGTAAAGGCAGACTGTAGGAGAGGGCCGCTTTGGGTTTGCCAGGGGCACCACAGTGGAGGGTGGACAATTCTCCTTGGCCAGGTGAACCTTGCATCTTGGAATATTGCATTCAAGCTTGCCCCTCCCCATACCCAAGTGGAATCTTAAAGTTTGGGGGTGGGGGGGGGAGTTGGGAGAGGATTCAGAGCAGGTTAACAAAGATGGGAGCAGGAAAATAAAAATCTGGGAGGTAGAACTCAGCCTTCAAATATGGCAAGTAGAGTGTATTTGTTCAATAAGTTTTGTGAAGTACTAGTAAGTGCTGGAGAAACTTTGGTAATCTCTAACAAGATTAGCTTTATGGAATTTCTTTTTTGGGGGGAGGGGTGGGAGAAGTTAGGGGTCGACCAGCAAGCAAGTGAACAAATGTCTATGTGTGATTGCAGATAAGTTCTAGAAAGAGTATAAAGATTAAAATGGCAGTGAACTGGAGGGTAGGGACAAACATCTTAAATAGAATGGCCAGAATTAACACCAGATATTAGAAGTTTATTGAAAACGTAAGACCGTCTAGGGAACCAGCAGTTAGCGTAATGGCTATGTCGCTGGACTCCCACGTAGTCGACCGCGGTTCGTGTCCCGGACCCGGTGGCTTAAAACTCACGCCGGGCGCGTGTGCGTACGTGCCCAAGATCCCGAGAGGAGAATGGAGGAGAAGGGATTGCGGCGTGACCATCCCCCCTGGGGGGTGATTTCTCGCTTTCTGTCTCTATGTCTCTCTCTGTCTGTCTGGCGAGCGCACGCGCCCTATAGCGAAAAAACCTCTCCAAAAAAAAAAAAAAAGTAAGACCGTCTCACGGTAGGAGCCTTCTGACTGTAGAACAGATTTGGAAGGGTATTAAATCTCTGACTGGGTGTCTGTAAATGCCTATGGGAGAAGTCACTGGAGGTATTTTAAAGGAATGTTCTTGGATGTGGCAGAGTTTTGAGACAGATCAGTATTTAGACGTTCTTGTAGCTTTGGAATCCTTTTTTCTTTAAAAAAAAAAAAAAAAAAAAAGTCGCTTCAGTGCTCCCAGCAAAGCCATCCTTCCTCTCCCCTCTCCCCATCCCTTCAAGGTTGGGTGCTGATCGACCGGAGCGGCCGCCACTTTGGCACAATCCTCAACTACCTGCGGGACGGGTCCGTGCCACTGCCTGAGAGTACCAGAGAGCTGGGGGAGCTCCTAGGCGAAGCACGCTACTACCTGGTGCAGGGCCTGATTGAGGACTGCCAGCTGGCACTGCAGGTGAGGGTCCTTTCCCCTTCCCAGGGCCCTATGCCCATGTTACTGGAAGAGCTGCTCATGAAAAAGGAGATTTGGAGTATGGTCTAGAGAGGCTGGCTCTGATTGGCCAAAACCCCAGAGAATTTGGGAGTACTGTTCTCTGCATCCCTGCTACCTCAGGCAAGTGCCTCCTCACTGCCTCAGGCCTGGAGTATTGCAGTGGTTAAATAACTGATTTCTGCTGCTGCTTGTTCCTATCCAGCCAACCCAGCCAACCCAGCTGTTACTCTACCCCTCCCTTACTGTACACCCCCCCAGTCATCCTTAAGCACAACCCCAATTTATTCTCTCCCTTGCTCAGAAATCCTAAATAGGTCCCTAGGGCCACTGGAAAAAAATATAATAACCTCCATGAACATATCCTGCCCTGGAGGTAGGATTCCCCATCACCACCCCAGGGTTTCTAATTTTTATTTCCCCTAACAGTGAAATCTTTTCCTCAATTTAAATCTCATAGATGCAGAGCCACTTCCAGTAAAACAGGGTTAGGGATTTCAGAGCCCTATCTACAAGGGTCCATTTCTGTGGCTCTCTTAGAGTCTGAGGACCAGAGCTTGGAAAACACAGCCAAGACTGAGGGGTTCTGTGTCACCTCTGCGACAGCTGACTGAGTGACCTTGAGTGAGTCAGTTCTTACCTCTGGAATTCCGTCCTCCTGTCCAGAAAGATAGGGTACCAAGAACAATGAGTACAGTGTAGTGAGTTTTATATAAAGCCTTTTATTCTCTATTTTTACAATGTTAAAGATGCCTTTTCTTTTATGATACAATAGTAATAGGAGATTATCAGAGTTTCTTTTTTATCTTTTTTTTTTTTTTGAGAGGTTTTTGCTATAGGGCGTGTACGTTCACCAGACAGACAGAGAGAGACAGAGAGACAGAAAGCGAGAAATCACCCACCAGGGGGGGATGGCCACACCACAATCCCTTCTCCTCCGTTCTCTTCTCGGGATCTTGGGCACGCACGCACACGCGCCAGGCATGAGTTTTAAGCCACCAGGTCCGGGACTTGAACTGTGGTCGACTACGTGGGAGTCCAGCGACATAGCCATTATGCTAACTACTGGTCCCCAGAGTTTCTTTTTTAATGCCCTCTACAGATTAAAAAGTGGCAACTCCAGGATCAGCAGGTGGTGTGGTGGTTAAGGGTGCTGAACACTCCCACTTGGCCGACCATGGTTCAAGTTCCAAATCTGGTGGCTTGCTTTCTCACTTTCTTTCTCTCTTTCTCTCTCTCTATGTCTCTCTCTGGTCAAATTAAAATGAATGAATAAATAAATAAAAACAAGGTTTAAAAAAAAAAGTGGCGACTCCAAACAACTTTCTGTTATCTCAGGGACTACTATTGGTTCTTTTTTGGTTCCTTTTTTTTTTCTTTTTTCTTCTTTTAGAGATTTTTGCTATAGGGCACGTGTATTCACAGGAGAGACAGAGAGACAGAAAGCTGAGAAATCACCTCCCAGGGGGAATGGCCACACCATGATCCCTTCTCCTCCGTTCTCCTCTTGGGATTTTGGGCATGCATGCACATGTTCCCAGCAAGAGTTGCAAACTGCTGGGTCCGAGACTCGAGTCACAGTTGACTATGTGGGCATCCAGTGACAACCATTATGCCATCCATTGGTTCCACTATTGATTCTTGAAATAGAGGTAAGGAAAACGTTTGAGCAATATCCATGTTTTCCACTTTCTGACTGACTCTTGGGGAAATGCAAATTTTTTGTTTTTTTACTTTGCTAGAAGCCACATGTGCTCACCAGAGAGACAGACAAAGAGAGGGAAAGTGAAGAAATACCCTCCATGGGGCATGGTCACTCTGCAACCCCTTCTTCATTTTGCCTTTCTAGATTTTGGGTATGCACTCACACTTAGTGTGTTTTTCAAGACACTGAGTCTAGGACTCAAACCCCACAGGTGGCCATGTGAGAACCAACTGCCTTAACCACCACTGGTTAGCATCCACAGTAGGTGTGATCACACCACAATCACCTATCCTGCATTTTTCTTTTTTTTTTTTGGAGAGATTTTCGCTATAGGGCGCGTGTGCTCGCCAGACAGAAAGAGAGAGACATTAGAGACAGCGAGAAAACACCCCCCAGGGGGGATGGTCACGCCGCAATCCCTTCTCCTCCATTCTCCTCTTGGGATCTTGGGCACGCATGCACACGCGCCCAGCGTGAGTTTTAAGCCACCGGGTCCAGGACGCGAACCGCGGTCGACTACGTGGGAGTCCAGCGACATAGCCATTACACTAACTGCTGGTTCCCTATCCTGCATTTTTCTATCCTGTCAGGATTTGGGACACGGGCACACACATGCCAGGCATATTCCTAAGTCATTGGGTCCAGAACTTGAACCATGATTGGCTGTGTGGGATCTGTTCCCTCTGCACAGTGCTGGCCCCCAAAATTCATTTTATGCCCATGTATATCTAACTGAAATGAAATTGTTATAAAATGATACTTTTAGTGAAATGCACTAAAAGTGCAAAGAGCATATTTAATATGTTTTTCATCCATCCTCCCTGCCTACCCCCATATATATGTATATGTATGTATACAGACGCACACACACATTTAATTTGTTTAGAGTGCATGAGTTGACTAGAGAGATATGGAGAAGAAGGGAAATTAAGAAAGTACTCCCAGAAGAGATGACCATATCACAATCCCTTCTCCTTTCTACTCTTGACATTTTGGGCACACAACCCCCAGTGTGTTACTCAAGTCTCTGGGTCCTGGACTTGAAATGCACAGTTAGCCATATGGGATCCAGCCACCTTAACTACCATGCCACTGACTGACCCTGTCCTTCCTTTTTCTTGATTTCTCTCTTAGTTTCTAGAGGCTCATTAAACTTATTTCATGACCCATTAAAGAGTTACCACTCACAGTTTTAAAAATACTGAACTAGTGGGACCAGCAGTTAGCGTAATGGCTATGTCGCTGGACTCCCACGGAGTCGACCGTGGTTCAAGTCCCGGACCTGGTGGCTTAAAGTCACGCCGGGCGCGTGTGCGTGCGTGCCCAAGATCCCGAGAGGAGAGTGGAGGAGAAGGGATTGCGGCGTGGCCATCTCCCCTGGGGGGTGATTTCCTGCTTTCTGTCTCTCTGTCTCTCTCTGTCTGTCTGGCGAGCGCACAAGCCCTATAGCAAAAACCTCTCAAAAAAAAAAAAAAAATCAAACTTTTTTATTCCTGCTCTGTAGTTTTAAATTTAGTGAGACCAGCAGTTGGTGTAATGGTTATGTCTCTGGGTTCCCATGTAGTTGACTGTGGTTTGAGTCCTGGACCCAGTGGCTTAAATTCACACCAGGCGTGTGTGCGTGCATGCCCAAGATCCTGAGAGGAGAATGGAGGAGAAGGGATTGCGGCATGGCCGTCCCTCCTGGGGGGTGATTTCTCACTTTCTTTCTCTCTGTCTCTCTCTGTCTTTCTAGCGAGCACACACACCCTGTAGCAAAAACCTCTCCAAAAAAAAAAAAAAAAAGTTTAAATTTAGCTAATATTATTGCATACTTCTTGTGGCAGGAGCAATTCAGCTATCTGCTGTGTATCCATTTTGTACCTCGTTTGACATCAAAAGAAATAGGAGGGAAGCAAAATGATGTATTCAAGGTCAGAGCCAGAGGTCAGAGCTAGTAAACAGCAGGGCTCAGATTCAACCCCAGGATTTCTGACTCCCAAGTTTAGTAGTTCTCTTCTGGGCCCCAACTGCCTCCTTTCAAGCTTTCCTTGACAGCATTTCTAACCTACCCCACAAGCTCAGCATGCTCCTCAGGGTGTGGGAGTTATCATCCCTGGTCTACGCTGATCATTTTTCTTTGTATCTCTTCCTCTTCATTCCTAATCCCTGCCCGCTTCCCCAGGGGCATGCATCCAATCCTAATGTTTTGATATATGTGCTTAAATTATGTTTTTATCCTTGAAAAGCTAAAGCATTATCTTGTATATGGGTATGCTTTTTAAGTTTTTATTTATTTATTTTTTAGAATTATTTATCTTACTATTATTATCATTATTTTTACTTTTGCTATAGGACACATGTGCTCACCAGAGAGAGAGAGAGAGAGAGAGAGAGAAAGTAAGAAAGCAAGCCACCTGATCCAGGACTCAAACTGGGGTCAGCCATGTGGGAGTCCAGTGTTGTAACCACCACACCACCTCCTGGCATTGAGCAATGGCTTGTGTTCTGTTTCATAGCTTTTTTATTCCCTTTTTTCAATATCTGTTCATGTTATTATATGTACATCTAGTCTTTGCTTTTAGCAGCCGCACAAGGATCTATGGTGTTCATTCTCCATATTTTATTTGTCCATTCCTCGGAGATTGGAGTCCTGGATTGTCTCCCACTTTGTGCTCCCACAGAGAGTGCCACCGTGAGCATCCTTGTATTTGTCCTCTTACGGTCTGATGCCAGATTTTCTCATGATTATAGCTGGGAGTAGCATTGCTAGATCACAGGACGCATGCAGCTGACCTTCAGTAAATATCAGATCTCACTCCTGAATGGCTATAGTACTTTATACTCCTGATCTGCAGTGCAGAAGAGATCCCATTTCTGCATATTCTCAGCAACACATGGCATCATCCACCACCTTCCTAATTTTGTCAATTTTGGGTGTAGAGTGATCTCATTTTAATTTGCATGCCTCTGATTACTAATGAGCTTGAGCATCTTTTCATATACTCACTAACTTTTGATTTCCCCTTTTGTGAATTGCTTATTCATATTCTTTACCAAATTTTCTACTGAATTTCTTATCTCTTTCTTTGTTGCTTTGCAGGGGAACCTTGCATATTTTAGTTTAGTTCCTAAGGGAAACTAAGCCTCATTACATAAAGGCATATATTCTATTTAACAAATTCTCTTTTCTCCTAAACATCTAGAAAGGTACTATTTACCTACCATCCTTGGGGGAATTCAGGAATGCTCAAATTTTTTTACTGGGTTTTGTGATTCAGATGAAGAACCCCAAATGAGAAAGTCTATTCTAGATAATAGTTTCTAGTCAGTTTCAGATAGTGCTCATATTTTCTCTTAGTCTCACCTGTCTGTGGCATCTCATGCTGAATAGAAATCTTTGATTTTAAAAATTACAAATAACTACTTTTTTAAATAAAGCAGTAGGGCCAGCAGATGATGTGGTTAAGGCCCTGGACTCCCACATGACCAACTGCAATTCGAGTCTCAGACCTGGGAGCTTGAAAAGCATACCCGGCATGTGTGCATGCCTGCCCAAAATCCCAAGAGGAGAATGGAGAAGAAGGGATTGAGGTGGGGACATCCCCCTGAGGGCTGGTTTCTCACTTTCCGTCTCACTGTCTCAGATTCCAGTCTCTGGCAAGTGTGTGCCCTATGGCAAAACAAACAAACAAACAAATAAATAAGCAAGCAGTATTTATGAATCGTAGAGATTCAGGAAATGACCAAGGAAATAAACACATTAAATATCCTCCCAGATCTTTCCCTCTGTGTGTGCATGTGCATGTGTATGTTTGCCAAAGTAGTCATGTTATATGTACAGTTTTGTAATCTACTTTTTAATTCTTAATATTTGCCATCTTTCTATGTCAATAAAATTTTATCTAACATCCAGGGCATGCTCCAATTTCTTCAGTTATTCCAGAAATGATTTTTATAGCTTGTCATCTAAACCAAGATCCAGTCTTGACCTTCACCTTGCATCTCATTATTATGTTCTGTAAGTTCTTTCCTGTCCGAAACGGTCTCCTTTTTTCTCATGGTATCGACTTGTTAAGGAGACAACCCACAGTTGCCCTACAGAATGCCGTGAATTCCAGATTTTTTGGGTTGTTTACTCATGGTATAGTTTGGTTTGTTACCCTATCCTATCCTGAATTTCATATAAATTAAATCGTAGAGTCGAAGATTTTTGGGCCAGCCCATGGCGTAGTGATTAAGGTGATTGGATCCCACATGGCCAACTACACAGTTTGAATCCTGGACATGGTAGCTCAAAATCCACACTGGGCATGTATGTGTGTGGGCCCAAAATCTTGAAAAGTGGGAGAAAGGGAGGAAAACGGATTATGGTGTGACCACAACTTTCTCTTCTCTCTCTCTCTCTGGTGAGCACACATGCCTGACCCACAGAAACTATATGTGATAATAAAGATTTATTGTTGTTTAACCTAAGTTTATAGTAATGTATTACCTAGCAATAGAGAACAAATTCTGGTTTTTGGAGTGGGACTCTGCCATAACAAAAACCTGAATGTGTTGGGCCAGCAGGTGACATGGAGTTTAAGTAGGCTGGGTCCTACATGGCTAATCACAAAGTTCAAGTCCCAGACCCAACAATTTGAAAATCATGCTGGGTACTTGTGTGTACATGCCCAAAAAAACCCAAGAGGAGAAAGAAGGGATTGTGTTGTGGCCATCCCCCTGGGGGGGTGGGGGGTGGTTTCTCACTTTCTCTCTCTCTGGCAAGTGCACTCACTCTTCTGCAAACAAACCAAAAATGAAAACAAACAAAAAATCAGCATGTAAAAGAAGCTTTAGAACTGAGACATGGACAGAAGCTAGGACTTTGAGGAGAGAGTTAGTAAAAGCTTAAAGAGCTTTAAAGAGTCCATTAATAGAAGTCTAAAGACCTTTGAGGAGGTTGCAGTGAGGGCAGGAATAGTCAAGAAAGTTACAGGAAACTGATGGAAAAGGGATCCTTGTTATGCTAGTGGCAAAAAAAAGTTTAGTAACACTGTTTTTTATAGTAATGTAGAAAGTAGAAAATATACCTACTTCACTGGGTGGTCTAGCTAAGGTGATTTCCAGACAGAATGTTAAAGGTTAAAAAAAAACCTGGTGTTTTTTTGTTTATAGTAAAATAGAAGAGAAGAGGATAAGCAAAAGGAAAAAAAAAAAAAAAAAAACCAGATGAACAAAAAGAGCTAGAATTTGCTGGGTTTGAGAATTCCTAGCCTTTCCAGATAACAGATGAAGTTAAAAGTAACAAATGTCTTCCAGGCAAAAATTAAATAGAGTGCATTCTCTGGAAAACGAGGTCTAAAGATGAAGCTGTGGATGTGATTATAGAATCCTTTGTTAAGACTCAGAAATATCCCAGAAGATGCCTCATAGAGTTTCTAGGACACTTAAGAGTATTGTCTCAGCTGTCTCAGCACAAGCCCAAGGAGAGAAAGGCTTATCTTGCAGAGATTTGTGAGATTAACTTTTTTCTAATGAAGTGAACCCAAGACATGCAAGACACTCAGTAAGTTCTAACGATAATTATATTGACAGAAAAACTGCCAGGTTGGGGACCAGCAGATGGCATAATGGTTACATCACTGGATTCCCACATAGTCAACCACGGTTTCAATCCCAGACCTGGTGGCTTAAAATTCATGCCCGGGTGTGTGTTTGTGTGTGCGCATGCCCAGGATCCCCAGAGGAAAATGGAGGGGAAGGGATTACAGTGTAGCCATCCCCCTTGGGGATGATTTTTCGCTTTCTGTCTCTTTGTCTCTCTGGTGAGTGCATGCACCCTATAGTAAAAACTTCTGTTAAAAAAGAAAGAAAGAAATGCTGTCAGCTTGGACTGGAACGGGCAGAGCCAAGCAGAAGCAGAAGGGACCTTTGGACTCCTAAACTTCATGCAGGCAGGAAGTAGGCTGAGGAAACTGTAGAGCTGCATGCTTTTCATAAAGGAAAGATGACTCAAGGCAGAGTCAAGAGCCCTGGAGAACCATTCCCAAACAGGAGCAGGCATCAAAGAGTTCCCGACATTTGTCTACCTGGATTATGGAAGTCCTGTGGGCCAGTGACTAGTCTGTGCCAGCTCTTTTCCCCGCTTTTGAGTAGAGTGTCCCTCATGGTCATCCTATGCCTGCTCACCATGGCATATTGGGTATATGGGGGAGCTCATTTGTCTGTGGGCCACAGATCTTCAGCTAGAGAGGAACTGTATGTAAAAAGCTGTAGTTAAGGAAGCACACTCAAGGAGCCTCATTCCTCACCTGGAAGAAAAAAGTAGCCAGAAGTCAGAACTAGTGACAGCAAAGAGCCCAGCGAAGCATGGCAAGGTTTATACTCACGGACCTACTACAACATTGTGAGTGGGAGACCTGGTGTTTGTAGCCGGGAGAGATCGGTCTGAAAAGCACAATCCAAGTCATGGCACCAAAATGTCGTAGAATGGGAGAGTGCTGAACTGCATTGTGTAAAGTCCTTGGTTCTCTAAAGTTAAGGACCTGCCTCATTGCACGAAATAAAGCCACAACCACAATAAAAGTAGGTAGAAAAGAGTTTAATAGTAAAGAAAGATTTTAGAAAAGTACACCCAAAAGACTTTTGGGCAGGCCGGTTGCTAGGTAGCAACTGCGTTTGGAACTGGCTAGGTGTTATTTTTATTACTTGAGGTGACAATGAATATTCAACAGTGAGAGATCTCTCAGTATCTGTGTTCTTTGAATTCCCGGGCTTTCTCCTGCACGTGCCTATCTTTCTTACAGGTGAAGACTTTGAGGAATTTGATTACTTAATTGCACATGCCCAGTGTGAGCCTCCATGATAGGAATATCCTTATTTTAATGAACTGAATGATTAGTTTATTGCCCAAGTAGAAATTGAAATGTTGACCAAAACATCCTGTTGGGTCTTTTTATGTTTGTGAGGAATGATAAGAGGTAAGTTTACAACCATCCCTATGTGTCTTCCTCAGGTACTAAAGAAGGAAATTGGGATCTGCCTTGTCTTCCTGTGCCAGGAATTGGTAGGAGGAAGGAGTCTGCAGATGGTCTGGTTGTAACTCCGGATAAGTTGTGATTGAGTGACAGGTCCCCTTCTGCTATTATCTTAGGGCTGCCCACTAATTTCTAGCTAACTGCCTAGCACAGCACATGTGTGTGTGTGCCCAAAATCCCAAAAGGGGACTAGAGGAGAAGCGATTGTGGCATGGCTGTCTCCATGGGGGACGATTTCTCACTTTCCCGCCCTTTCCAGTGAGCACACATGAACTGTAGCAAAAACTTAAAAAAAAAATTTGGACCTAAGAAACTAGACTCTTGTGTTCTCATGTTAATTTTAGAAAAAGTCATGAATTACTAAAAAAAAAAAAAAAAATCCTGGGATATTAGAATTGCACATAGAGGGACTAGCAGATGGTGTCACCGTTATATCATTGGACTCCCTCATGGCCAACCGCAGTTTGAGTCCCAGACCTAGTGGCTTCAAAATCATGCTAGGTGTATGCATGCGTGCCCAAGATCCCAGAAGGAGAATGGAGGAGGAGGGATTGTGGCGTGGCCATATTGCCTGGGGGGTGAGTTCTCATTTTCCCTCTCACTTTTTTTTTTCTGGCAAGCACATACACCCTAAGGCAAAAATCTCTCAAAAAAGAAGGAAAAAAAAAAAGAATTACACATATAGGGACCAGCAGATGGTGTCACGGTTATGTCATTGGACTCTCTCATGACCGATCGCAGTTCAAGTCCCGGACCCAGTAGCTTTACAATCATGCTGGGTGGTGTGTGCATGTGTGCCCAATATCCTAGGAGGAGAATGGAGGAGAAGGGATTGCAGCATAGCCATCCCCCTAGGGAGGTGATTTCTCACTTTCCCTCCTACTGTGTCTGTCTATCTCTCTTTCTCTCACGTGAGTGCACACATCCTAAAGCAAAAACCTCTAAAAAATAAAAAAGAAGAAGAAGAAAGAAAATTGTAGTTAGTTTTCAAGGTTGGGAATGATGAGAGGGGCTTTGGCATGGAAATTATGCAAGAAGAGAAAAGCCCAAGTATTTAGTTCTGATTCTTTTCTTCAGCCACATCTCACCTAATCATTCATTCAAAAAATGTTTGTTGAGTATCAACTGTATACTAGGCACTTAATCCCTAGGTAGAAAAAAAAAAACTCGTAAATAAAAATACAAAAAATTAGAAAGTCTCATGAGCTAAATGCTGTGGAGAAGATGAACTGATCATGTGAAAGAAAGGCCATTCCAGCTGGGGAACCTGGGGAGGAGGACCATGCTTGCAGGGGGACTTCCTCACCTCTGAGGAGGCGCCGTTTGAGCCGAGATCTGAATGATATGATGCGCCACCATGCTAAGAGCTAAAAGCATTCCAGGCAGGGAATAATTAGTTCCAACAGCAAAGGGCTAGGGCGGACATAAGCTGAATGTGCCAAGGAATAAGGCAGTCGATGGGGCTGACGCCTGGAAAACAGGGCAGTGATACAGGTGAGAGTGAGGTCAGCAGAGGTCCGAGCCTGTGGTCCACACCAGTGTCGGATTTTTTCCCAAGGGCAAGCAGCAGCTTTTGAAGACTTTTAAGTGGGGGAGTGGGTGCCTTTTGGTTGTGCTGTTAACCACCTTCCGCTTCTTCTCCAGCAAAAAAGGGAGAATCTGTCCCCGCTGTGCCTCATCCCCACGGTGACTTCTCCCCGGGAGGAGCAGCAGCTCCTGGCCAGCACCTCCAAGGTGAGGCCCCTGAGCCCTGCAGGGTGGTGGCTAAGGGCTCTCCTGCAGCCCGACCCCCAGCCTTATCCTCTCTCCCCAACAGCCCGTGGTGAAGCTTCTGCACAACCGCAGTAACAACAAGTACTCCTATACCAGGTGACCACCAGGGTGGGGTGGGGAGGTGCCCTGGAGGTGGGGGGTCTGGGTGGCTCCTGTCCCTAGGGGAGGGTTGTGGCCATACAGGGACTGCAGGAATG
>NW_006159706.1:1962311-1974098 GCF_000334495.1 Tupaia belangeri chinensis | reverse complement strand
TAAGTGCAGGTCCCAGCTCTGCCACTTACCCACTGGGCACTTTGGGCAGGTTATTTCCACTTCTGAACTTAAGTTTTGTCATCAGTAGAATGAGGTTTGCATGAAGATTAAATGATACAAGGGGGTCTTCAAAACGTTCATGAAAAATGAATATGATGAAAAAACTGTACACAGATTTCAAACAAATTTTTACACCAAAGTACACTCATACTTGAATTCCACTTTTCCACAAGCTGAAGTCCCCTCGTAATGGCTAGCGTGTACTAAGTGCTTATTTTATAGCAGGCATTGCCCCAAGTGCTGTCTAAATAATAACTTACTTGCGCCTCACAGTTGTTTGAGGCAGGCAATGTCTCCATTTTACAGATGAAGAAGTTGAGACACAAAGAGGTGAAGTGACTTGCCTGGCATCATTCAGTTAAAAGTGGTGGAGCGAAGATGCAGGCGAGGCAGCCTGGCTGCAGAGCTGCTTGGGGAGCAGCTCTCTGTCATCCTGGGATTAGCCCAGCAAGAGCTGCTTCCCTTCTGAGGCCTTAGCCTGGCCCCAGGGGTGAAGGAAACTCTCTTTTGGGAACCAAACCCCTGGGCAGG
Source organism: Tupaia belangeri chinensis (assembly GCF_000334495.1). Taxonomy (NCBI): domain Eukaryota; kingdom Metazoa; phylum Chordata; class Mammalia; order Scandentia; family Tupaiidae; genus Tupaia; species Tupaia belangeri. The sequence continues at coordinate 1,973,507 of NW_006159706.1, read as the reverse complement.
ACCAAAGAGCTGGGATTCTGGGGCCCTCTCCTGGGGGGAGCGGAGGGAGGGAAGCCAGTCGTGCTGAGGCCTACTGGCCCCCTGGTCCTCAGCACTTCAGACGACAACCTACTTAAGAACATCGAGCTGTTTGACAAGCTGGCCCTGCGCTTCCACGGGCGGCTGCTCTTCCTCAAGGATGTCCTGGGGGACGAGATCTGCTGCTGGTCTTTCTACGGGCAGGGCCGCAAAATCGCCGAGGTGTGCTGCACCTCCATTGTCTATGCTACGGAGAAGAAGCAGACCAAGGTCAGAAGGGTTCAGGGCCTGGTCAGGGAGGGGTGTGGTGGGGTGCAGGACCAGGACCCTGGACAAAGCTTAGCAGGTCAGGGGGAAGGAGTTCATCACTGGGAGTTAGGAGCCAGAGTTCTGGGGTCTTGGCTATGTGACCTGGGGCAAGTCCATTTACTTTTCTGGGTCCTATGAAACAAGGGCATTGGATTAGAGCAAGATCCTTTCTTTTTAATTTAACTTTATTTCTTTCTTTATTTAAATTTGACCAGAGAGGGACAGAATGAGAGGGAAAGCAAGCCTCCAGATCCGGCACTTGAACCACGGTTGGCCATGTGGGAATCCAGCACCCTTAGCCACCACGCCACCTGCAGGACCCAAGCAGGGTTCTTTTAAAAGAAAAATAAGTTATTTAATTTTATTCATCATCATTATTTTTATTTATTTATTTATTTATTTATTTATGAAATTGACCAGAGAAGCAGACAGAGAGGGAAAGTGAGAATGCAAGCTGTCAGGTCCAGGACTTGAACCATGACTGGCCATGTGCGAGTCCAGCTGCCTTAACCACACGCCAAGATTCTTAACCTAGACCATTAGATGGCCTTCAGTGCTATCTGCAGACCTATGAACTTTTTGTGGGTTTAGAGATATATAAGTGTTTTTTTCTATATAGAGTTCATAGTTGTCATTAGACTCTCAGAAAGGTCTAAAAATAGATTCTTTTTTTTTTTTTTGGAGAGGTTTTTGCTATAGGGCACATGCGCTCGCCAGACAGACAGAGAGAGACATAAAGACAGAAAGTGAGAAATCACCCCCCGGGGGGATGGTCACGCCGCAATCCCTTCTCCATTCTCCTCTCCGGATCTTGGGCATGCACGCACACGTGCCCAGCATGAGTTTTAAGCCACCGCGCCCGGGACGTGAACCACGGTTGCCTACGTGGGAGTCCAGCGACATAGCCATTATGCTAAATGCTGGTTCCCTAAAAATAGGTTCTTAAAACTTGAGGACTAGGTGGTCTTTTAGAACATACTCTGGGTTTGTAGGTCCTGAGTCATTAACATGGCCGTCCTCAGCAGATATTTCCCAAGCACCTGCTCTGCGCTAAGCACTCAGCAGGCTGGAAAGTGTGGTCCCTTCGGAGCTTGGTAAGAGGGAGGGTCTCAGGTACAACACAGTCATTGCCTGTCTCTTTGTGCCCAAGTCTGTTTTATACCTCTGGCTCCGCATGCACTTCTTAGGCTCCTTTCTCATCATTCCATCTGCCTAATGAATTTTTAAAAAGATTGATTGATTGATTTTTGTTGTTATTATTATTTAACTTGACCAGAAAGAGAAAAAGGGAAAGTGAAAGCAAGCCTCCAGGTCCAGGACTTGAGAGATTTTCACTATGTATAGGAGCCACATGGGAGTCCCAACCAACGTGCCACCTGCCAGCCCCCGCCTAGTGAATTTGTACTTAATTTTTAAGACCCAAGCCAAGCATCACTTTCTTTGGGACACGTCTGCTCGTGAACTTGCAACCCAATAACCCCAGTTAAAGTCGGTCATGCTCCCTTCACTGCAGGCAGTCTGTGGTTTGGGGGTAGGAGGTGCTTCAGCATTGGGGTGTTAGTTCCTCGAGGGTAATGCTGAGTCTCTTTTCTATCTCCCTAACACTAGCCCAGGCCCTTGTCACACGTGGAAGCTAGGAAACATTAATGCATCTGTGAATGAATGAATGTGTGACCCAGCTTCCAAGAAGCTTCCTCTGTACTTGAGAAGACAAAAGAGCCCATTAATTAGAGTACAGCTTGTTGAAAGCTACTTTGGTTGTATCTTTCCAAGGCCGCATGGGGAATGCCCCATCAGTTCTTCAACTTTACCCACCCTTTTTCTTTTAAATTAATTTTTTATGAGAGAATGAAACAACCTTGACAGAGTCTTGTCACTCTGCAGTCTCTTTTTTCCAGTCCTCTAGCTCCTCAGGGTCCTGGGCATTCATGCATGTGCCTTGTGTGTTTTCAAGCCAGTGTGGGGATCCAAACCCATAGTTGTCTGTGTGGTCTCCAGCTTTACAAGGCACTCGCATTACCACTGCACCGCAGCAACTGGGCCAGTCTTCTACTCTGCCTCTTCATCATGCTGCCTCCATTGCAGTGGCCTCCTTGCTGGTCTTTAGATAATACAGTGTGGGCACTCCTGACCCTGCGTTTTTGCACTGTTGCCCCTTCCCAGATTACTTGATCGAGATACCCACTTGATGGCTTTCCTCTCCTTCTTAGTGAGGCCTTCCCTAAACTCCCACTTTTAAGTTGCAGCTCTCCTGGCCCGCGCCACCCTCACCCCTTTTCCTGCTCTTTCTCTATAACATTTATCATCATCTGACTTAAGTTTGTACTTTTTTTTTTTTGGAGAGATTTTCACTGTAGGGCGCGTGCGCTCGCCAGACAGACAGAGAGAGACATAGAGACAGAAAGCGAGAAATCGCCCCCCAGGGGGGATGGTCACGCCGCAATCCCTTCTCCTCCATTCTCCTCTCGGGATCTTGGGCATGCATGCACACGCGCCCGGCGTGAGCTTTTTTAAGCCACCAGGTCCGGGACACGAACCACGGTCGACTACGTGGGAGTCCAGCGACATAGCCATTACGCTAACTGCTGGTTCCCAGTTTGTACTTTTTTAAAGTTTACTAATTTATTTTTTACCTGAACAAGAGAGACATAGACAATACCCCCAATAGGGTCTTGATGCTGTGATCCACCCCTCCTCTGAGCCAGCCCTGGATCATGGGCACATGCCTGCCTCTGTACTCAGGGAGGCCTCCAAGTGAGCAGCTATGTTTAGCACGGGACCATCATCCTGCCCCTGGCTCAGTTTATATTCTAGTATGGACATGTCTAAGTCTTCCCCTTAGAATGTAAACTTCCCAAGGGCGGGAACTTGGTCTCTCATTTACCGCTATGTTCCCAAGGCCTGGAACAACACCTTGATACAGTGCAACCATTCACTAAGTGTCTGTCAAATTAAAGTATCCACGACGAGACTTGGCAATGAAGGAAAGAAAACAAATCATTCTATCAGCCTGACTTCAGAGCAGGGCCTTGAAGTGTGACTCTGCTGAGTAGAGTAGTTGCAGAGAAGGGAGTCCAGGCCAAAGAACCTGATTGCAAAGACTAGGAGGTGTGCTAGTGCAGGAGCCATGGGGGAACGGGGTGGCTCTGTGTGACTGGACCAGAGGGTAGGAGCCACAGGTTGCTGGTCTTTGGCAGGTGGAATTCCCAGAGGCCCGGATCTTTGAGGAGACCTTGAACATCCTGATCTACGAGACTCCCCGGGGCCCAGACCCAGCCCTCCTGGAGGCCACAGGTGGTGCAGCTGGAGGTGGTGGTGCAGGCCGAGGGGAGGATGAAGAGAACCGAGAGCACCGTGTTCGCAGGATCCATGTCCGGCGCCACATCACCCATGACGAGCGTCCTCACGGCCAACAGATTGTCTTCAAGGACTGACTTGACTCTTCCCTTCCCTTCTTCCTGGCTCTGGGCCCTCCTTTCTCTCTTTTCTTCCCCTTCTTAGCCTTTGCCCCGGCTCTGCTGGCCAAGTCGCGGGCCCTCCTTCTGTCCCTCCAGTGCATGATACAGTTCATTTTGGTCCTCACATTCATTCCCTGCTCACTGCTAACACGGTACATTCCAGCCCCTGTCCTTGGACCTCTTCCGAAGGTCAACATTCGTCCCCAGGCCCATCCTTGGCCTGCTCTCCTTCCCTCACCAGCTGGTTTAGAACGATGTAGAATCCCTTTTCTCTTTTTTAGTACATCGTACATGCCAAAGTGTTGAGCCAGCTGTGAACATCCATCACATTCTGAGCCACCTCCCGCCATGTGCAGGGGAGTTCGCCTCCCTCCTTCCCCACTGTGCTCCCTGCCTCCTTAACTTTGTACTAGGCTGACCTGGCCTGTACCAGCTCAGTGGTCTTCTCGGTCTGTTTCGTATTATTTATTATTTTAATTTTCTATTAAATTATTGGAATAAAGTTGAGTCAAGGGTCTGGTGCTGGCTCCTGGGGAAGAGCGAGGGGGCTTGTGTTATGGCCGAACTTGCTAGGTATAAGGGAGAAGACCTGAGCCCCTGTCCCCAGCCTTTCCCTGGAGCTGATAGCTGGCAAAGAAGAGTCAGACGTTTGGATTTGCCATGTATATTTCAGTGCTCAGTGACCAGGTCCCACCCTCAACCCCTCCGGCTCCCGCAAGTGCAGAGAAAGTCCTGGCTACCAATCAAGCCGGCCCTGAGCGCGTGTTGCCCTCTGCAGCCCAGGTGTCTGAAAGGAACACCTTCCTTCAAGGGTCTGGTGCGAAGACAAAGTCGAGGGCTTGGCGCTCAGCCCCAGCCACATTGGGGTGCCAGAGATCCACGATGAAGACCACTCGTGGCCCGTCTTCAGGGGAGCCTAGGACACATGGGGATAGAAACAGGAGAGCAGTTGACATTGAGGACTTCTCTGTCAAAGCACTCACCAAGTGGTAACAAAGCAAACAGTAAGGGCCAGGCCCTGTTCTTTCTTTTTTTTTTTTTTTTTTTTGAGAGGTTTTTGCTATAGGGTACGTGCACTCGCCAGACAGAGAGAGACATAGAGACAGCGAGAAATCCTCCCCCGGGGGGATCATCAGGCCGCAATCCCTTCTCCATTCTCCTCTTGGGATCTTGGGCACACACGCATGCGTGCCCGGCGTGAGTTTTAAGCTACCGGGTCTGGGACGCGAACTGCGGTCGACTATGTGGGAGTCCAGCAACATAGCCATTACGTTAACTGCTGGTTTCTGTTCTTTTTTTTAAGAGGCTTTTTGCTATAGGGCATGTGCACTCATCAGAGAGACAGAGACAGAAAGCAAGAAATCACCACCACCACCCCCGGAGGGGATGGCCACATCGTAATCCCTTCTCCAGTCTCCTCTCGGGATTTTGGACACCCACACACATGCACTTGGCCGGAGTTTCAAGCCTCCAGGTCTGGGACTTGAACACGGTGGATTACTTGGGAGTCCAGCAACAAAACCACTATGTCATTTGCTGGTCCCCTAACCCTTTATGTATGTTAGCTCCTGATCCTCAAAACCAACTATTATCTTTGTGTTACATAAAGTAACTGAGGCATAGTGAGGCTAAGTAACTTCCCCAAGGTCCCACAACTCATGAGCACAAAAGGTAGGACAGGAACCCCAGTGGTCCAGGATCAGAGTCCTGTGATGTTAACCACTTTGCTAAGCACCTGCAGGAACATACTTAGTCTTTGCAGTCACTTGATAAGATAAAAAAGGCTGTTGCCCACAGGTGATTGGTGAAAGTTATATGACTTGTTCAAGGTCATACAGCTGCACAGTGGTGGCACTAGGACAGGAAGCCAGCTGGGCCTAATTTCTCAGCCTTCTACTCTGCTCTCCTTCACTCCCAATCCCTCGCCCTCCCCTGAGCCCCCCCAAGAACAGAGCCCATTACCATTATGAGCCACGGTGTGCAGGAAGGAGTCGTCTACCAGTAGACAGTGGCCCTCAGCCCAGCACTGGGGCTCACCCCCAACGACCAGCTCACAGCCAGGAGGGATCTTCAGGCCTGTGGAAAGAGACCTAGGCATCCAGCATTCCAGGTCCGGGACTTGAACTACAGTGGACTACTTGGAAGTCCAGTGACGTAACCACTACATCATTTCCTGGTCCCCTACAGTGCCCGCCCTGTGTGTTGGCGGATCTAACAGATTCTGTGTGGTCAGTCTCTCCTTACTCTCTGGAAGGTGATGAGTAGAAATAATCACAATACTATGATTATTGTATGATCGTGGAAGTGGGAAGAGATTGGGGAATTGCTGCTTTGGGAAGTATGATCTAGTGTTACAGAGAAAGGAGGTTTTCTGGAGAACATGGCATTTCCTCCTGGGCTTCCTGACAGGCCAACTCAAGAGCTTACTATGCACTAGGTGCTATCTCTCCATGATATATAAAACTGACACTCCACCCTGACTCAAGGACCGTACAGTCAAATGCCATGAGAAAAACTGCAGCCAAGTCAAATCATGGGGAATAGGAAGGCATCCCAGAGGAGGTGTGGCACTTGAAAACTTGGGTTCCAAAGGCTAAATAGGAGTTTTTTGGGAGGTGGGAAGTTAGAAAGACATTCAAGGTTGAGAGGACACATGCGTGGCATCTGTCAGGATCAGCCAGAAGGCCTCCATCCTGTGGAGGATGGATCTGGACTTGTGCCCTGAAATTGACGGCATAGCCAACTGGAAGCACAGAAAATCATTCTGGGCGAAGTAAGGTCATAGCATAGAATAACAATCAAAATGGTTTGCTTTTTAATTTTCTCTCAATCTTTAAAATATACCACCAACAACAAAATCCTCAGTTTGGTGCTGCTGTAACTTGAACATTGACTAACAAAACTCCCTTTTTTGGAGAGATTTTTGCTATAGAGTGCATGTGCTTGCCAGAGAGATAGAAAGTGAGAAATCACCCCCCAGGGGGATGGCCACGCCCCAATCCCTTCTCCTCCATGCTCCTCTGGGGATTTTGGGCATGCACGCACAAGCACCTGGCATGAGTTTCAAGCCATCAAGTTGAGTACTAAAATCATGCTTGGCCATTTGGGAATCCAGCAATGTACCTGATATACCATCTGCTGGCCCCTAACAAAATTCCCTTAAAAAAAAAGAATTATTTAATTTTATTTAAAGGAAAAGGGGGAAAGCAAGCCACCATATCCAGGATTTGAACTGCAGTCAGCCAAGTGGGAATCCAGTGCCCTTAACCACCAACCCACCTCCTGGCCCCCATAATTCTCTTTTAAATGGAGAAAGTGAATGTTTCAGGATTGTACAGACAACAGTATTTAACTAGGATGTTTAAAACCTAGCTTTTCTTTTTTTCTTCTTTAGGATTTTGCCATAGGTTACGTGCACTTGCCAAAGAGAAACTGAGAGGAAAAGTGAGAAATCACCCCTGGGGGGGATAGTCACACTGCAATCCCTTCTCCTCCACTGGATTTTGGGCATGCACACACACAAACCTGGCATGATTTTTTTCTTTTTTTTGGAGAGGTTTTTGCTATAGGGCGCAGGCGCTCACCAAAAAGACAGAGAGAGACTGAGAGACAGTGAGAAATCACCCCCCGGGGGGATGGCCATGCCGCAATCCATTCTCCTCCTTTCTCCTCTTGGGATGGTGGGCACGCACGCATACGCGCCTGGCGTGAGTTTAAGCCACCAGGTCCAGGACTCGAATCATGGTCGACTACATGGGAGTCCAGCGACATAGCCATTACGCTAATTGCTGATCCCATGCCTGGCATGATTTTCAAGCCGCCAGGTCCAGGACTCTAATAGTCCAGCCACATGGGAGTTCAGCACTGTAACCACCATGCTACCTGCTGGCCCCAAAGTTTGCTTTTTCTTTTACATGTTGGTTCATTTTTATGAGTACTTTCTACTTTGGGCATAATATTGATGGTCACTTAGAGCTATATGAAGATTCCTTTTAAATAAGTAAAAGGAGGGGGCCGAGGGCACCAGCAGTTGGTGTAATGGCTATGTCACTGGACCCACGGTGTGCAGGAAGGAGTCGTCTACCAGTAGACAGTGGCCCTCAGCCCAGCACTGGGGCTCACCCCCAACGACCAGCTCACAGCCAGGAGGGATCTTCAGGCCTGTGGAAAGAGACCTAGGCATCCAGCATTCCAGGTCCGGGACTTGAACTACAGTGGACTACTTGGAAGTCCAGTGACGTAACCACTACATCATTTCCTGGTCCCCTACAGTGCCCGCCCTGTGTGTTGGCGGATCTAACAGATTCTGTGTGGTCAGTCTCTCCTTACTCTCTGGAAGGTGATGAGTAGAAATAATCACAATACTATGATTACTGTATGATCGTGGAATTGGGAAGAGATTGGGGAATTGCTGCTTTAGGAAGTATGATCTAGTGTTACAGAGAAAGGAGGTTTTCTGGAGAACATGGCATTTCCGTATAGCGCATGTGCCCTATAGCAAAAACCTCTCCAAAAAAAAGAAAAAAGAAAGAAGAAATTTAAAACAACAAAAAATGAGGGGGCCAGCAGGTGACATGGTGGTTGGGGGTGTTGGATTCCTATATGGCCAACTGCAGTTCAAGTCCTGGACATGGTGGCTTGCTTTCTCACTTTCCCTTCCTCTCTCTCTCTGTCTGTCTGGTCAAATTAAAAAATAATAACAACAAGTGGAACTAAATAAAGAATTGTTTTTAAAAAATAAAAATAAGTAAAACAAGGTGTGGGGAGACAGTGCAGGTGGTGACTATGGCAAAGCTTATGGAGATGGTCTGCAGATAATAAGCTCAGGAAATGCTGCCGTGGGGGAGGACTCATGGAGGAGTTCTAAGAAAGGCAGGATGAGAACCATAGACTAGGAAGCTCTAGTGTCAAAGAAGAAGGTCCAGAGGGGGAGGAGGTGGTTTGCAGGCAGAATCTTACTTACCCAGATGGCATCTGACTCGGGCATTGGTGGGCCCACAGCGGTTCTCGAGTCGGGCCCCAGGCAGGAGGACGGAAAAGCCAGCATTGCCAAAGGTGTTGGCACTCATAAAGCTCCGAAGCCCCCTCAGGGCCCTATAGGCTCCTGGGCACCGGCGGCAGTTGCTGGGTTGGCACCGGCCTGCTTGATACAGCAGGAGCTGGTAGCACCCAGGGGCCAGTGGCGGGGACCAGCCCCGCGGCAGAGGGGTAGTCCCTGAGAAGTCCCAGCTCACAGCCCCAAAGTCCCGCAAAATGGCAGGGAAGCTGCTTTCTAGAAGCTCCACATCATGCCGCTGGGCATCCCGTGGCACAAAGGGGGCTGAAGGCAGATCTGGTAGGAAAAGCAGGCCTGGGCGCTGAATGCCCAGGACCTCTGGCCCTCCCTCGGGGCCTGGGCCACCCTGAGCTGCCCGCCTCACCCTACCCATCCCGGCCCAAGAGTAGCGCCTGGCATAGGCCCGAAGTCTACGGCTCACTAGGCCTTCCATCCTAGGTCCATCCCCAAGCTCCCCAGAACTCCGTGGGCTGGGCCGGCCAGCCTCAGAGCATCTCCCAGGCCCACCACTAACACCCCCCACCCGGCCTCCATCCCCCAGGGCTTGCATGTCTTGGGAGCCCAAGCGGTAGCAGTACCAGAGGAAAAGGGAAGTGAGGGCTCCCAGAAACAAGGTAAGGGCAGAAGAGGCCAGGGGCAGTGGCCATGGGGGCACCATGGGCAGGGAAGCCCTGGCCAAGAGGCCTGGGGCATCTTCTAGGCCCCAGTTCCCCTGTCCCCCTAGCTCCCCGCCTGTCCCCTCCATGGCTGCTCCCTGGCTTTCGCCTGGGCTGTTTCCCTTCCACATTCCCATTCTTGGTTCTCTCTCCTGAAGGCTACTCTCCACTCTGTAGCTCTCTCTTCCTTCATTCACCTTTAGCCCTACTTCCCTTTCTTTCCCTCTAGCTCCCTCTGCTTCTGCCTCGCTGTCTGTTCAGCTCTCCCTTCTTCAGTCTCTCTCCTCTCCCCCTCTGTCCCCTCTCCTTTCTCCTTCAGGAGTCTCCTCTCTCTCTCTGCCTCTCCTCTCTCCACTGTCTCCTCCGCTCCTCCCTTTCTCCCTGTTCTCCCTCCACCCTCCTCCTTTCTTTCTCTGCCCGCCCCCTTCCTTCTAGCTTTCCCGGACAGCGATTCCTACCCTACCTGGACCCGCATCCCCGGGAACCCGCAGCCAGTCTTCCTCTGTGGCGGCTTCTCTCTCCCTCCCTATCTCCTTGCCCTCTCTTCTCACTCGACCCAACCCGCCAGTCCTGCCTCTTTCTCGTTCCCGCTCCTACTCGCTCCTTCCTTGGCTCCCACTCACCCTGACGTCACTCGATCCCGCAGCCCTCTCAGTTTAGCTATTCCCATCCCCTCCCTGTGGCCTCCGCAACTCAGCCTTGCGGGGTGTGCGTGTGTGTGTGTGGGGGGGTGTCACTTGCTTTGCTTCCCCGCCCCCGCCTCAGCACCTGCAAGGCGCCACGTGGGACGTAGGGGCACGGTGCCAACCCCAGCCGCGCTGCAATGCGAAAAGAGGGGCGGGGCCAGGGGCGGAGCAAACTAAGGGGCGGAGCAGCGCTAGGACTGACGGACTGGGCTGGCACTCGGGGACTGCGGGCAGGGACGCCGCTGCCTGTCGATAGGTCTGCCAGTCTCTTGATCGGTCGGCCTGTCAGTGACTGTCCTTTCCCTTGGCCTTCACTAGAGCCAGCCGCTGGCGGGAGCTGGTTAATGAAGTGAAAGCGGCTGCAGCCAATCGCCCGGCGGGGGGGGGGCGGGAGGCGGGAGGCGGGGCCTAGGAGAGCTGTCCGCGCGCTGGTGGTGCTGAAAGGGCGCTCCAGAGGCGTTGTGTGGGAGACTCGGAGAGCCGGGCGGAGATCTAGCCGCCCGGCAGCTGGTCTGGAGCACGTTGTTGGCAACAGTAAAGGCCTCTCTTCCCCGGGCCCCGGCCCGTTACCCCCTAGAAATCTCACAAACGTGGAAACGCGCCGTTCTCCTGGGGGAAGGGAAAGCCCATTCCATCTGAGCTTCTGTAAGAGGCAAAGGGATGTCTCATGGGGGGTGGGGGAGGTTCGGATATGGACAGGGGACACACTGAGGGGCCGAGTAGAAATGGACCAAGCTGTGCCGTCCCTCAGCTCCCTGGGAAGAGATGATTCAGATTCCAGATGTGCTGGAATGGCGAGAAGAGGGGGGCTAATTATTGCTGGGACCAGAGAGTTTCCTTTGCCTCCCCTAGGGGCCGCGGGAGTGAGGATTACAGTCCTGGCTCTTACAATCCCTCCTTCCTCCATCTGCACTTCCTCCTCCTCCCTCCCTCCGCAAATAAATCCCAGGCCCCTCCTTTCGCCCGTCCCCAGGATCTGACGTGGGCTCGACACCTTTCTCTTCTTCTCCCTC
>NW_006159706.1:1960380-1960703 GCF_000334495.1 Tupaia belangeri chinensis | reverse complement strand
GGCCGCTCCAGAGGCGTTGTGTGGGAGACTCGGAGAGCCGGGCGGAGATCTAGCCGCCCGGCAGCTGGTCTGGAGCACGTTGTTGGCAACAGTAAAGGCCTCTCTTCCCCGGGCCCCGGCCCGTTACCCCCTAGAAATCTCACAAACGTGGAAACGCGCCGTTCTCCTGGGGGAAGGGAAAGCCCATTCCATCTGAGCTTCTGTAAGAGGCAAAGGGATGTCTCATGGGGGGTGGGGGAGGTTCGGATATGGACAGGGGACACACTGAGGGGCCGAGTAGAAATGGAACAAGCTGTGCCGTCCCTCAGCTCCCCGGGAAGAGA
>NW_006159706.1:1957777-1960106 GCF_000334495.1 Tupaia belangeri chinensis | reverse complement strand
CATGGCCCGAGCTTCGGCTCTCTCGGTTCTGCAACCCCTTCCCCTCCCCAATAAGCCCTGCTAGAGCCCAATAGGGACCCTGCCGATCCCCGACCCCACCCTAGGCCCCCGAACGCTGCCTTTCCCCTCCCTACTCCCCCAGTTTAAGATCCAGCCAGCCCAGACGACCCAGGCGCCCGAGCAAGAGGGTAACCCAGGCGACCCGGCCTCTTCGGTCCTCTCGGCCCCACCCCCTGCAGCCGGAGCCGCGCCCCCCTCTACCACTGATCCCGGAGCAAAGGACAGACGAAACTGAGCCAAGGGGATTGGTCTCCAGGCGACCCCCAGCCCAATTTTGTAACAAGGGGCAGAGAAATTGTCTTCGTTTGCTGACCCCTAGCAGGAAAACAATTTTAAGGGAAAGATAAAAGGAGACGGAGGAAAGGTGGCAGCTAGATTATTTAGGAAAGGCAGAGGAGATCGGGGTGAGTCGCCATGGGGGCTCCCAGGGCCCAGCACCCGCCGCCTCCCCAGCTGCTGTTCCTAATTCTGCTGAGCTGTCCCTGGATTCAGGGTAAGGACATGGGAGTGTGGGGGTGGGCCCTGGGAAGGCCCCCAGCGGGTCCTCCACCCTTCTTTCTCTGAACATCCTGGATCTTGAGCTGGGGGTGGGGGAAGGGGTACAACTGACGGGAGGGGGCAAACCCAGGCTTTCTAGCTTGTTCCTGGTACCTTTTAGCCCCCTGTAGTGAGATGGGAAAATGAATGAGGGAGCTTTTAACAGTGTCTCAGGGGTTAAATCCAGGAGGGAGGGCTGGGAAGTCTGCGGAGGCGGCAGAAGCACGCAGGGTACCTGGGTGGGAGATGGAGGTGCTGGGAGAGATGCCAGGCATTGCACACACAAATGTTCTCGGATATGTGGACAAAGACAGATGAACAGAGGCAGGGCTCAGGGGGCAGATATTCCGTTCCCTACTCTGAGCCCCAGATTCTAGGGAAGGAGGCAGAGACTGCAGAGAATCAGAGAGAGAGAGAGAGAGAGAGAAGACAGCCACACTGCAGAGACAGAAACCCAGAGAGAAAGCCGGACACCACAGAAGCAGGGACTGGGAGGTGCTGCCAGACCCTCTGCAGAAGGTTGGGGGGGAGAGCACCATTGGGGTGAAAAGAAAGACAGCACTGAAGTCCCCTCTCTGCCCTGCTGGCACTGTCTGGGGTTCACAAGAGCTAAGGTGCTCACCGAAGGCCCACGTAGTCCCTTGGGAAAAGAGAGAGAGAGGGGGAGATGCAGAAGACTGAGGGGCAGCTGGCAGCCCCTTGTCCAGTCTTGGCTGTCAGCCCAGCCCGGGAGCCTCCGGATTCTTGCAAGCCCAGCTGATGGCAGAGGGGGGAAGAGCTCTGGGGAAGATCTCTCTGGAGAAGGAAGGGATATAGGGTAATGGAGAAGCTCACACAACTTCACCTCCTAGGTCTGCCCCTGAAGGAGGAGGAGGCACTGCCAGAGCCTGGAAGTGACACCCCTACAGTGGCCTCTGAGGCCCTGGCCGAGCTGATCCATGGGGCCCTGCTGAGGAGGGGCCCAGAGATGGGCTACCTGTCGGGTGAGGCCCCCAGATGGCAGAGTGACATAGAGGCATTGGCTGGGAATATGGGGAGCCAGGCTAGGGGAGAGAAGTAGCAGCAGAGAGAGACTGCAGAGGGAGGAAGGCTGGCAAAATTCAGGGGGTGGGGGACAACAAGTGAAGAAAGTCAAAACTGAGCATAGATAGAACAGAGAAACAGAATGATTAAGAGACAGACAGAAAAACAGACACACAGGAAAAGGTGGAAATTCAGAGAATCAGAGTTAGTGAAATGAAGAGGGAGAGGAATTCAAAAACTAGGAGGGAGATCCAGAACCCTAAACTCAGAGAGCAACAAGAACATTAAGCAGAGAAACAGAGAAGCATTAACATTAACAGAGAACAAGTCAGAGGAGAGGTAGCCAGGAGAGGAAGATCTGATCTGGAGGCAGAGAGGAGGCTCTTAGGGTGGAGGGCCTGGGGAGACAGTGGGGAGGAGAGAAAGCAGGGAGGGGTTCAAGCTGCGGGGAGGAGGTGGGGAGTTTGGATGGGGAAGGGAAAGGTGGGGGGCCTGTAACTGGCGTGGAGGCCTTTAGGGCTCAGTGGGGACACCCCAGTTCCCCTCCGCCCTGCTCTCCACCCAAGGCCCGCGCGGCGGCTCCTCCAGTGCCCTGACTTCCCTTGCACTGTCCCAGGCTCCGATCCAGACCCCACACTAGCCACCCCTCCAGCCGGCCAGACTCTTGCAGCGCCCTCCCTGCCGCGGGCCACTGCGCCAGGGACAGGCC
>NW_006159706.1:1926537-1957676 GCF_000334495.1 Tupaia belangeri chinensis | reverse complement strand
ACGGCCCTCTTACCCAGGCCTTACCCCCTATGGGGGGCAGGGGGGCAGGCCCCACCGCGCCAGAGCTGCTGACCCCGCCCCCAGGAACTACGGCCCCGCCCCCACCCGGCCCCGCCTCCCCAGGCCCGCCCCTGGGGCCTGAGGGAGGAGAGGAGGAGACTACGACCACCATCATCACCACAACAACTGTCACCACTACGGTGACCAGCCCAGGTGAGGCGATGGAAAGAGAATGCGGTAACGTTCAAGAGCATGGACGTGGGAGACCAGGATGCTGGCGATGGGTGGGGAGAGGCTGCTGGGGCTGGTGGAAGAAGTTCTTGGTGCAGGTGGGAGAGGAGCGTCTGCTTAATAAGAGCAAAGGCTAGCATGTATATACCCTTGCGGTGTAGGGTCACCTTGCTGTGCGTTCTCTGTATCTCAGTGCAGGTGGAGGGTTCTGAGTACAGGTGGGACAGGGAGCATGGGATGAACGACCACGGTGTGGGGAGAGGACTGACGAGGACCTCCTGAGCTGCTTGGCAAGGAGGGCAGGAGCAAAGGAGGACTCTCATTCCCAGCCATTGTATCTCCTTAGTTCTGTGTAATAACAACATCTCCGAGGGTGAGGGGTACGTGGAGTCTCCAGATTTGGGGAGCACTGCCAGTCGCACCCTGGGACTCTTGGACTGCACTTACAGCATCCACGTCTACCCTGGCTACGGCATTGAGATCCAGGTAACTGGCCCTAAGTACATGATGTGAGGCTGCCATGCTCTTTCCTTGGGGTCCTTGGGGGCAGATGGATTTGGTCTGTGAGTCAGAGAATCTGTTTTCTGACTTAGCTCATCTTAAAACACTTCTAAAGTTTTACAATTTGGGCAGTGTCACTGTACGTTGTCACTGTGGTATTTCGGCTACTACAAATGGGGAAAAGGCAGACGGGGCGGAGGCTTAGGGAGTCACCTTCCTGGCTGACTTGCCCTGCTGGGTCTACATCTGGCTTTCATTAGGTGCAGACGCTGAACCTGTCTCAGGAGGAAGAGCTCCTGGTGCTGGCTGGCGGGGGTTCCCCAGGCCTGGCTCCCCGTCTCTTGGCCAACTCCTCCATGCTGGGAGAAGGACAGGTCCTTCGAAGCCCAACCAACCGACTGCTCCTGCACTTCCAGAGTCCACGGGTCCCAAGGGGCGGTGGCTTCAGAATCCACTATCAGGGTGAGGAGTCTGGGGGTGCTGGCAGAAG
This sequence comes from Tupaia belangeri chinensis, assembly GCF_000334495.1. Taxonomy (NCBI): domain Eukaryota; kingdom Metazoa; phylum Chordata; class Mammalia; order Scandentia; family Tupaiidae; genus Tupaia; species Tupaia belangeri. The sequence goes on along the minus strand of NW_006159706.1, from coordinate 1,956,454 downwards.
GGCAGGGGCCACATTGGGCATAGGAAACATCTCTGGGAGCCTTCCAAGCATAGAAGGCTGAGGGGCTTTTCCTCCTGGCTGGGACCCTGGCAAGGCAGGACCCACAGGGGGACTCTTGCACGCATCTCACACACTCACAGATCTGGGTCTGGGTGTGTCCACATCCAGGTGACATTTCATCCATTCCTGTGTTAGCCTTGGGGAATGAGCTACCCAGGTATACATTCGACTTCAAAGAACTGAGAATCTAGGTGGGCAGACAGGCAAGTAATCAGGAAGGCTGTTATTCAGCGTGATTAGGGCTACGATGGAGGAGACACAGGTAGGGGGAGCAGGGACAGTAGCCCAGGGACCTACTGTTTTTTAAGGAATATTGGGACACATTCTTGAAGGAGGTGATGACTAAGCTGAGACCTAAAGGATGAGTTAGCCAGGGTGGGAGGGAGAAAGCGAGAGAGGCAGATGTCTAGGTGGATGAAAAAGCATGCCCTGAGCCCCAGGGAGGAGAGAAAACATGACCCCTAGTGGAGGGGAAGAAATTCAGCATGGAAGATAGAATTGTCCTGTGTGACCTAGGACAAATGACTTCACCTTTCTGTGTTTTGTGGTTTCATCTGACAATAGGGATCATAAGACTTACCTCAGTGTATTATCCAATGGGTGCCCACATGTCAGATGCTTGTTTAAAATAGCGTCTGGTATGTAGGGAGGGCTGAACAAAGCCAGTCACTGCTAACTTCAGCTGTGATAGCCAAAGCCCAGAGAGGGTGGGAGAGAAATGGGCTCAGAGACCAGGGTAGGAGGCACGTTGGATTCCGATCATAAAAGGCCTTATCGCCATCAGTAAGGAGTTCAGACTACTTTAACCTGCAGGGGCAGAGGAGACGGTTGACTCCTATTTTTATAACTGCAAGAGGGTGTGTGTACTCTCCAGAAAGCAATGGAGCAGGGGCAGGGGGATGGGAGGAAACACTCCTCCATGGGGCCTGGGCATGCTGCAGTCCCTTTCCCTTCACTTCTCCATCCTATCGGGATTTGGGAACACATGAACATACACTGGTGTTTTTTCATTGTTTTTTTTTGTTTTTGTTTTTAAGTTTGCTATAGGACATGTGTGCTCACCAGAGAGAGACACACAGAGAAAGATAGAGAGAGGGCAAGTGAGAAAGCAAGCCGCCAGGTTTGGAACTCGAACTGCACTCAGCCATGTGGGAGCCAGGTGTCTTAACCATGACTCCACTTGCTGATCCCAACCGTGTATGTTTTGGGCTTTTTTAAATTTTTTATTGTTTTTTATTTGACAGAGAGATTTTTGCTATAGGGCACATGTTCTTGCTGCAGAGATGGAGACAGAGAGACAGAAAGTGAGAAATTATCCCCCCGAGGGGGTGGCCAGGCCACAATTCCTTCTCCTCCATTTTCCTATTGGGATCTTGGGCATGCACATACACACGCCTGGCATGAGGTTTAAGCCACCAGGTCCAGGACCTGAACTGCTATCGACTACATGGAGGTCCAGCGACATAACAATTACGCCATCCACTGGTCCCAACCATGTGTTTTTTAAGACACTGGGATTTGAACCATGTGGTTGCCGATGTGATTGACCCCCTTAACTCTTGGGCTACAGGACCAGTCACCTTCTCACAGTGCAAGTGCACATGTGTGCCTGAGGGAAGGGGCCCAGCCGATGTCCCTGTTCCAGACACTACTGTCTTCTCCAAGGTCCCTCCTATGTTCCTTGGAAACAGAGGGGCGTGTGTGTTGGGCTAATACTCATTTGTAGCTCCTATGGCTTTGCCTGGGTTCCTGTGCTGTGCTCTGCCCTGCTGAGCTCTGATGACCCCAGATACCCTGTGCTCCTTTTGGTTTGGTTTTGTTTTGTTTGGCATGCACGCACATGCACCTGGGATGTTTTTCAAGCCACCAGGTCCAGGACTTGAATCATGCAGTCTGCCATGTGGGATCCAGCCGCCTTAATCACCACGCCACTTGCGGCCCCCTCCCTGCTACCCTGTGCTCCTTACACAGGACACAGCGTTTATCCATAACTTGCTCTTATCCTCACCAGCTTTCCCCTTCTCCTCTCCCAAGGCCTCTGCTCAAGACCTGCCCTAGGAGCTCATGTGTGCAAGGTAGATGCGGCCACCATCAGGCCTGTGCATGGAAAGGCAGTGGGCTGACGGACATGTACTCAGTGGCAGGGGTCTTGTTTGGGGGAGCAAGAGCATGTCTTGAGGGCACATGACCGGGGACTGGACTTCGGATATTTCAGAGTGGCTCCCCACTGGCTCCTTTAAGCAGCACTTCCCCAGGGCATTGAAAATAGGACTCTTTAGGCTAAGTGGAACATTTGGGGAAGCAGGACTATTGCATAAATTGGTCTTCATTACCTGCCGCGGTCTTGTCTGCTGTGTGGCTCCCGCAAGCACCTTTGGGACTGAGGCCCTGTTTAAACCCTTCCCAACCTGCGCTCTGATCCAGAGTGGCCTCATTAGCTCCTCCAGCACTCCTCAATCCAAGTCCAGCCCACGTTTTCACTTACCAAACCCTTTTACTAACCATCTTTCCCTTCGCTTCTCATGGCAACCCTGGGAGTGGCCACTGTCTGTTCCACTGCTCAGAGGAAGACAATACTCAAAGATTCTGTGGATTGCTCAGCCACCTGCAAATGTATTTCAGAGTTGGAGATCAATCCCCAAGTCCCTGACTCCCAGTTATTTATTAATTGAGGCTGAGAGGCAGGTGATTAATATTTCCTGATCACCTTTTATGTGTCAGGTGCCTTGATGCTTTTTTGGTTTGACCTTGGCCAGTCTTCACTAGGAAGGATTATTGTCATTAATAGGTGAGGGGCCCCTAGTGGACCTGGAGCTGGAACTGGAATACAGGTCTGCCTGGGTCCAAATTCAGTACTCACTGCACCATTCTGCCCTGCTTCGACTGCATCAATTGATCAGCTATACTTTAGTTTTTTTTTTTTTTTTTTTAGAGATTTTTGCTATAGGGCACATGTGCTTGCCAGGAAGACAGAGAGAGACAGAAAGACAGAAAGCGAGAAATCAGCCCCCAGGGGGGATGGCCACGCCACAATCCCTTCTCCATTCTCTCGGGATCTTGGGCACACAAGCACATGCGGCTGGTGTGAGCTTAAGCCACTGGGTCCGGGACTTGAACTGTGGTTGACTACATAGGAGTCCAGCAACATAGCCATTATGCTAACTGCTGGTCCCAATCAGCTATACTTTTAAGAGACAAAATAAAGAATTGTCATAATGGCCATAGAGAGGGGTTAATGTGATAACAAAATTAAGCTGCAGGATTGCATATAAGCTTGAGAACAATGAACTCACTTGGTGAGAGGAATGGTCAAGAAAGCTTCCTGGAGAGGTGGCACTTAAGTTACTCCTCGAGGGGCCAGATGATGACACAGTGGTAATTCAACTGTATCCACACACGAAAGGTCCTAGGTTTATGTCCTGGAACTCCTTTGCATGTCAGAAACAATACATACACACACACACACTCACACGAGCCCTTGATCTTGGCCAGCTAAGACTGTGGGTGGATCCCAGTGTGAAGTGGATGCCTGTCTCTCTCTCATGGAGGAAATAAACTTTTTTTAAAAATGTTACTCCTTAAGAGATGAGGAAGAGAGTGGAGAAGGTCTTCCAGATAGGGACAAGGATGTGGGCAAAAATATGGAGGTGGGATCATCTTTGGGAGTCAAAACCTGTTGTATAAGGTATCTGCCTCTCAGGCGCTGGCTGCTAACAGTGAAAGTTCTGGGCTGCACCCAGGGGCTGGAATGGCAGTCTTAAATGCAGGCTTGGGCTAGCAGGTAGCATAAAGGTTAAGACGGCTGGATCCCACGTAGCCATCTGCATAGCTGGAGTTCCAGACCTGGCAGATTAAAATCATACCAGACACACGTGCATGCATGCCCAAAAGCCCAAGAGCAGAAGGAACTGTGCCATGGCCATCGCCTCTTGGGGGTGATCTCTTGCTTTCACGCTCTCCAGCAAGCACATGCACCCAATAACAACAAAACAAAAACAAAAACAAAAAGAAACATGAAGACCTGGGCAGACTGGATCTCCAGTGATTGCAAGGTTCAAATCCTGGCCCCAGTGACTTGAAAAACATGCCAGGCATGGGGGCTGGCAGGTGGCGTGGTGGTTAAGGGTGCTGGACTCCCACATGGCCTACCACAGTTCAAGTCTCGAACCTAGCAACTTACTTTCTCTCTCTCTCCTCCCTCTGTCCTTCACTGGTCAAATTAAAATAAATAAATAAATAAATAACGTTAAATAAAATAACTCTTTAAAAAGAGAAAAAGATCACCATGCCAGGTATGTGTGCATTCCAACAGGATGAAGAAATAGAGGAGAAGGGGGGTTGTGGCAAGACCATGCCCCATTAAGGGTGCTTTCTCCCTTTTCCTTTCTCTCTTGTGAGTGTACATGCATTCTGGCAATAAATAAAATAAAATAAAATAAAATAAAATATTCAGACGTGGGGCCAGCCAGGTGGCATGCTGGTTAAGGCAGATGAATCCCACATGACCAATTGTGCAATTCGAGTCCTGAACTTGGTGGCTTAAAAAAATCAAGCGTGTTGGGAACCAGCAGTTGGCGTAATGGCTATGTCGCTGGACTCCCATGTAGTCGACCGAAACCAGCAGTTGGCGTAATGGCTATGTTGCTGGACTCCCTTGTAGTCGACTGCAGTTCACGTCCCGGACCCGGCGGCTTGAAACTCATGCCGGACGCGTGTGCGTGCGTGCCCAAGATCCCGAGAGGAGAATGGAGGAGAAGGGATTGCGGCATGGCCACCCCCCCGGGGGGGTGACTTCTCACTTTCTGTCTCTCCGTCTCTCTCTGTCTCTCTGGCGAGCGCACGTGCCCTATAGCAAAAACCTCTCAAAAAAGAAAAAAATGCTTGGACCAAAAAAAAATACAAGCGAGTTTGCATGCATGCCCCAAATCCAAGAGGAGAATGGAGGAGAAGAGACTGTACTGTGATTACTCTCTCTAGCCTCATCTTTCTCTTCGGAGTATATACATCCTGTAGCAAAGGGGAAAACATTTCAGACTTGATTCTGCTGGTTATGGACAGCCATTTCAGAAGCTAACATGTATTGAAACCACTGTGTTCTAGTAGGTCCTTTTCGTGTTTGTCTAGCTCAGTAGACCATAGGCTCCTGAAGGGCAAGGCTTGGGTCTTTTTATCTCTCTGTCCTCAGGGCCTAGCCAAGGAATGTCTGAAATAGGAAAGGACAAGGTCTCTTACAGAATCACTAAAGGCTAGAAAAAGCAAAGGCTCGGTCAAGCTGGTGGCTGCCAAGGCCCCTGCTAATCAGAGCCACCCCCTCTTACAGGACACAGCTTTGGTCCACTGACTCCAGGAAGGCTACCTTGATTAGTTCTGCCTGGTCTGAAATGTAGACAGAGTTCTGTCAGGATTAAGTTCAGAGCCTGTCATTTACTATCAAGTGACTTACTTTTTTTTTTAGAGTGAGATTTTTGCGATAGGGTGTGTGCGCTCGCTGAAGAGACAGAGAAAAACAGAGAGACAGAAAGCAAGAAATCCCCCCCCGCGGGGTGGGGGGAGCTGGCCATGCTGCTCCCTTCTCCTTTGTTCTCCCCTTGGGATTCTGGACACACACGCACACATGCCCAGCGTGAGTCTCAAGCCATCAGGTCTGGGACTCGAACTGTAGTCGACTACGTGGGAGTCCAGCAATGTAACCATTACACCATTTGCTAGTCCCAATTTACTTTCTCTTTATTTGCTTTATCCCATGTGCTGTCACAAGAATTTCAGGAGGCTTTCAAAAGGATGTAAGCCATATAAGAAGGTCTTCCAAAAGGTCACAGAAATGCATATTATGAGGAAACTCTGCATGAATTTAAAAATTTCTTACACATGGGGCCAGAAGGTGGCATGGTGGTTAAGGGCGCTGGACTCTCACATGGCCGACTGTGGTTCGAGTCCTGGACCTGGCAGCTTGCTTGCTTTCTCACTTTCTCTCTCTCCCTCTTTCTCTGTACCTCTCTGATCAAATTTAAATAAATAAAGTTAAATAAAATAATTTTTAAAATAACATATCCTTTAAAAATTAAAATAAATAAAAATTTTGTGCACCAAAATAAACTCAGACTTTAATTCTATTTTTATAAACCCTTTGAAGTCCCTTGTACAGTGAAATAAAATAAATAAGACGAAAATGGTACCAGGTAATGACTGCTAATTAAAGTTGAAAAAAAAGACCCTTGTTGCTATTGTCAAGCCTATATCTGGTTCCAAGCTTCCTGGCAGCCAGTGCAAAAAGGGAGATTATACAGTTCCTACGCCTAGAAAGGAGAAGACAAACCAGGCACGTCACTTTCAATGGGGTCCCCATTAGGAGGAACTGAGTATTAAGGTCTTTGACAAAATAGTCAAAATTCCAACAGAAGTTCCACACAGCTCATCTGAATGAACGCTGAGGTTTTAATGCCTCAGTGGAAGAAAGTCTGTGTGTGAGAATAGGAGAAAAACATCGAAACTTGGAGCCTCAATTTCCACATCTGGAAAACGAGTCACGCAATCTTTTTCTGCCTTCCTCAAAAGCTCTGTGTGAACTCACTTTGGAAGCTGAACAAGCTCTGAAAATACTATTGGGTTGACTGAAAAGCCATAATGCATTGTTGCATAGAAAAAAAATATGTCATGACTTTTCCAACAACCCAATGTTTGTTATTATTAGAGCTGGACAGGATTTACAGAATACGCCATTGATTTGCCTGAGGTCACACAGCAGATCAGTACCAGGATCCATATTAACTTCCTGGAGCCTCAGGTATCACATTGAAAGAACGGGGGCCAAAGTGGGCTAACTGCAAAGAGGAATTACAAAGAGATGAGAAATAGCGAAATGACCTTTATGGGACAATGCACCTATGTGTGGCGGTCTTAATTCTTCAGTGTGAACTCCCGTGTAGAGCCAGCTTGTCCTCCTGGGGGGCCTGGAAAGATGGGGAGGAAGCGCTGGGGAATGGTATGGGAGTGACATGGGAAAATGACTCCTTCTTCCTATTCTGCCTGGTCCAGCCTATCTCCTGAGCTGTGGCTTCCCTCCCCGGCCGGCCCATGGAGATGTGAGTGTGACAGACCTGCACCCTGGGGGCACTGCCACTTTCCACTGTGACTCAGGCTACCAGCTGCAGGGGGAAGAGACCCTCATCTGCCTCAATGGCACCCGGCCAGCCTGGAATGGTGAACCCCCCACCTGCATAGGTGAGTCTCCTGCCACAAGGAGTGGGGATGCCTGTTGTGGGAACCCCACTGGGTGAATCCTTTCCTGGGAACCCCCATCCTTAGGGTTAACTCCTAGAAGGGGTTTCTACCCAGAAGAATCCCTGTCAAGCATCTGGTGCCCTTCACACTGAGTCTCTATCCTTTGGAAGTCTCCATCCTTGGGTGATCCCTCCGGAGTTATCCATTTTGGGAGTTGCCATTCTGTAGGTTCTTTCTTTTGGAGAGTTCTCATCCTAGAGGAAACCTTCCTTAGGGGCCATATCTGGAAAGTCTTTATCCTGGATAGCCTTCATCCTGGGGGTCCCCCACCCTGTGGAGTTCTCATTTTGGGAATTCCTACCCAGAAGAGTTTCCATCTGAGAGTTTCAATTTCGGCTCTTCCATGACTCCTTATCCCAGGGTGTCCACCTCTAGGGAGGTGGTGGAATCTCCATCCTGGGGGTGTCCATCCTGGAGCTGTTCTGTTCCAGGGCTGGTTCCCCACCTGGGTGGTGGCCTGGGGAAGACCTGTCCTCTGGGCTGAGCTGTGGGGCAGAGGCCATCCTTAGAGCAGGTCTCTGTGAAAGGCATGGATTTAACAGCTCTGTGGTTGGGCCTGAGAAGGGACAAGGTCTCAAGGAGCACAATCCCCACAAGCTGGCCCTAACCTGCCCCTTCTCTTCCCACAGCATCCTGTGGTGGCACCATCCACAATGCCACACTGGGCCGCATAGTGTCCCCCGAGCCTGGGGGAGCTGCAGGGCCCAACCTCACCTGTCGTTGGGTCATTGAAGCAGCTGAGGGACGCCGGCTGCACCTGCACTTCGAAAGGGTCTCCCTGGATGAGGACAATGATCGGTGAGGGCTGGGCATTGGGTCAGAGGTCCCCACCTCAGGGAAGGAGGAGGCTGCAGTGGGGAGTCAGGCAGACCTTGGAAGGGATATGTATCAAACACAGTCATGCTCTTTTTTTTTTTTTTTTTTTGAGAGTTTTTTGCTATAGGGGGGATGGGCTCAGGTTTTTGCTATAGGGCGCATGTGCTCGCCAGAAAGACAGCGAGATAGACACAAAGCGAGAAATCACCCCTCAGGGGGAATGACCCCGCTGCAATCCCTTCTCCTCCATCCTCCTCTTGGGATCTTAGGCACTCACATACACACGCCCGGCGTGAGTTTAAGCCACCAGGTCCGGGACTTGAACCACGATCGACTACATGGGAGTCCAGCGACATAGCCATTACTCTAACTGCTGGTCCCAGTCCTGCCCTTTTAAAAGGAGTATAGCGGTGCACCCTTCAACAAATCATTTAACCTCTCTAAGCCTCAGTCTCCTTGTGTGTAGAATGGAGGTAACAGTACCTTCTTCATATGGTTTCTATGAAGATAAACAAGTTATGCAAAGTGGGGCTGCCTCTGTGGCTTGGTGGTTAAGGCACATGATACCATATGGCTGACTGCACAGCTTGAATCCCAGACCCAGTGGCTTGAGAAACACTCCAGGCACATGTGCATGTATGCCCGAAATCCCAACAAAAGGGGGAAATGGAGGAGGGGTTGCAGTGTGACCATTTCCTGTAGGAGCGGGTTTTTCTCCTTTCCCTCTCCTTCTCTCTGGCTCATCACCCTCTAGTGCACATGCACGCACGTGGACACACACACAGATATGTAAAGTGGGCCAGCCCCCTAGCACAGTGGTTAAGGGAGATAGATCCCACATGGCCAACCACAATTTGAATCTCAGGCCCCGTGGCTCAAAAAACATGCTAAATGCATGTGCATCTATGCACATGTGCCCCAGGTCCTGACAGAATGGGGAAATGGAGGAAAAAGGATTGCAGTACGATCGCACCCTTTGGGGGATTTTCTCTCTCTTTTTCTCGCTTTCTCTCCAGTGAGCACACATAATCTCTGGCAATTAACAAAAGAAAGAAAGGAAAGGAAAGAAAGGAAGCTATGTGAAGTACTTAGAATGGTGCCTAAGACACTAAAAGTGTTTATCATTAGCATCACCATGTTTTGCATGTGGGAATCCAGCCACCTTAACCTTCACGTGCAGTACGATCGCACCCTTTGGGGGATTTTCTCTCTCTTTTTCTCGCTTTCTCTCCAGTGAGCACACATAATCTCTGGCAATTAACAAAAGAAAGAAAGGAAAGGAAAGAAAGGAAGCTATGTGAAGTACTTAGAATGGTGCCTAAGACACTAAAAGTGTTTATCATTAGCATCACCATGTTTTGCATGTGGGAATCCAGCCACCTTAACCTTCACGCCACCTGCTGACGCAGCATCACCATGTTTTAAAAGAATTATTTTATCTAACTTTACTTATCCATTTATTTATTTATTTTAATTTGATCACAGAGTGATAGAGTGTGAGAGAGAGAGAGAGAATATGAGAAAGCAAGCCACCAGGTCTGGGACTTGAACCGCAGTCGACCATGTGGGAGTCCAGTGCCCTTAACCACCACGCCTCCTGCTGGTCCCATATCACCATGTTTTAAAAGAATTATTTTATCTAACTTTACTTATCCATTTATTTATTTATTTTAATTTGATCACAGAGTGATAGAGTGTGAGAGAGAGAGAGAGAATATGAGAAAGCAAGCCACCAGGTCTGGGACTTGAACCGCAGTCGACCATGTGGGAGTCCAGTGCCCTTAACCACCACGCCTCCTGCTGGTCCCATGACAACCCAATATACGCCATATGGTGGCACAGTGGTAAAACGCAATGCTCTGTGAAGCTGACCCATGCAGGAAGTTTCCGGTTCATGCCTGGAGACCTCCCTGAACATACTGGCATGGGCACACCTGTCATCTGGGGCTGGCTGAAACTGGGGGTGGATCGTGATGTCAGAACTGTTGGGGGTGCTATTTCTCTCTCTCTTTTCCTTTCTCTGTGTATCTCTGACTCATAGAAGAAATAAATAAACTTAAAAAAAAAAAAAGACAAAGACTAAGGCATAAAAATAAGTTAGGGGAGCAGGCAAGAGGTGAGGCAGCTTCTGAGGGAAAGTCGAGCTCTGGCCACTCTTCTGCCCACCCCAGGCTGATGGTGCGCTCAGGGGGCAGTCTGCTCAGGTCTGGGACTTGAACCGCAGTCGACCATGTGGGAGTCCAGTGCCCTTAACCACCACGCCTCCTGCTGGTCCCATGACAACCCAATATACGCCATATGGTGGCACAGTGGTAAAACGCAATGCTCTGTGAAGCTGACCCATGCAGGAAGTTTCCGGTTCATGCCTGGAGACCTCCCTGAACATACTGGCATGGGCACACCTGTCATCTGGGGCTGGCTGAAACTGGGGGTGGATCGTGATGTCAGAACTGTTGGGGGTGCTATTTCTCTCTCTCTTTTCCTTTCTCTGTGTATCTCTGACTCATAGAAGAAATAAATAAACTTAAAAAAAAAAAAAGACAAAGACTAGGCATAAAAATAAGTTAGGGGAGCAGGCAAGAGGTGAGGCAGCTTCTGAGGGAAAGTCGAGCTCTGGCCACTCTTCTGCCCACCCCAGGCTGATGGTGCGCTCAGGGGGCAGTCCGCTATCCCCAGTGATCTACGACTCAGACATGGACGATGTCCCAGAGCGAGGTCTCATCAGTGACGCCCAGTCCCTCTATGTGGAGCTGCTCTCAGAGACACCTGCCAATCCCTTGCTGCTAAGCCTCCGATTTGAAGGTAACTGCACCCCCTTGGAGCCCCAACCCCTGCACCTTCCCTTCTTCCTGACCCCAGGCATTGTCACAGCGCATGCTCTATCTCTGCTCACCTTTGAAACCTCACTTGCCTCCCTACTCCACCATCCTTATAAGGATTCCTTCTTATGAACCTCTTTTCATTCTCTGAGGAAGCCTTTTCTATTTACGTTTCGGATATGCTGATCCCGGTCCACAGCCAAAAGGCCAGTTGTCGCCATCTCCCTATTCTTTCTTCTGCATCGGTTTGATTCTCAGGCAGGCTTTCCCTGTGCAATGGCCTCACTACACGCTTATGTTCCACCAACTTAGCAACTGCATCGGAGGGGGAAAAAGCTCATCTCTTTCCTGAGAGCTTCAGCAAAAATACTAAGAAAGGATTTCATTGACCTGGTTAAGGTCCTGTGCCTTTGCCCAGCCAATCGCTGTGGTTAGGAGCAGGTGGTGTTATGATTGGCAGATCCATATCACGTGGCCATCTCTGCTTGGCCCCAGTTGAAACTTGGGGGTGGGAGGAATGGAAAGACATGTTTACTAAAGCCAAGGTAAGATCACTGTGTGCAGGGGAAGGGGGAAGGAAGCTGGACAGGTAGAAACACAAAACTCAGTGATCATGGGAGAAGAGGCCTTTGAGCTTGGCCTTGAAGGATAGAGTGTATTGTAAAACAGGAAGGTCGAGAAAGAGCATCTCAGGTGAAAGGAAAGTATGAGCAAAGGCGAGGAGGTAGGAAAACGCGTGGTTTGTTTGGGAAACAGGATTGCAGTATGGCTGGAGCAGATTTATAGCAGGAGAGAGACAAAGAAGTGCAATGCTCGTAGATGGGGGGCTGGTTTCTGGCATGAATCACAGAGAAATGGAATTGGCCCTGGGCCCAGATGGATGGGTAGGACAGGCCCTGATGTGGACTTGATACCTTATCAGGTTAAGGAGCAGTGAAGTAGAGCAGTGAATCTGCGAAATGGAACTGCTTGACAGATTCTGAGAGTGTTAACGTGCAAAGAGAACTGTTGAGTGAATTTCTAGTTTTGAGGCCTGCCTCCATGGTCGTGGGCCACCATTGTTCTGTGAGCATCAGACTCATTGGTATCAGAGACACCCAAGTCTTACCTCACAGGTAGTGTTGCAGCTAAGATGTGATCGGGTGGGCAGAAACTAAATTGCTCGAAAAATGGTCATTTTTGCTGACCTAGACCAAAGTAAAAACTGAGTAGCTTTTGCATTAGCTGCAATTTTGGATTCTAGCAACAGCATGGATGATCAGACTCCAAATGTTCTTTTTGAGGAGAGAACACACCTACACAAGCCAGTTCTCCAAAGGCATCCCTCCCCTAACCTCCACCCCCACCCCCGTCCTTTTTGCAGCTTCCGGAGCCAAGTATCTGTGGCTGGGAATCAAGCCATCTGGATTTGAGATCTGGTTCTGCCATTGCCTGCTGGGTGACCTTGGGCAAGTGGCTTTTTGTCTGTGGACCTCTTCATCTGTAAAATGGTGGCTGGGATTTGACTAGCCTTGGGGTTTCCCTCCGGAGGTCAGGGAGGAACATGAATACGTGAATGAGAATTATTAAGGCTTTTGACAAGCTGGAGAGTGAAAGCTAAACCCAAGGTCATTCGGTCTTTAAAGCCCACCCAGGGGCCAAACGACATCTGAATTCAGCCTTCTCCAGTATGAGACCCCTGGCAGTCTGTCTGTACTAATGCTCAGTTTTTGCGACTGATCCCTCCCTAGCCTTCGAGGAGGATCGCTGCTTCGCCCCTTTCCTGGCACATGGCAATGTCACTACCACGGACCCCGAGTACCGCCCAGGGGCACTGGCCACCTTCTCGTGCCTCCCAGGATATGCCTTGGAGCCTCCTGGCCCCCCCAATGCCATTGAATGTGTGGATCCCACGGAACCCCACTGGAATGACACAGAGCCAGCCTGCAAGGGTGAGCCCTCTATAGCCCAGCAAGTCTTTCCATCTACATACTATACCGTGAACCAGGGGGTCCTAGGAAGGCCACTCAGGAAAGAGACCTGCATTATTCAGACCTCATAAGCTCAAGCCTTGGGTCAACCTTGCACCTCCCAGAGACTGTTTGCTTAGCTAAGTAATAGGTGGGCGTGTTGCTGAATTCAGAGCCAGAACTAGAGTTGAGCTAAGTCACAGGCTGGTTGGGTAGGTGGGAATGAGTGGGGTTCATGGAGAGCAGGGCTGGGGTTGGGACAACAGGACATAGAAGTGGCAAGAAACAGGTGGCTCACAAATAGCAGGAAACACAGGAGGAAGTCTGGGGCACGCATCCGGGAGTGTGAGGGCTGTGTGGATGGAGACTGCATGCCCACCTGGGTCCTGAACCTGACATCCCTTCTGTCCTAGCCATGTGTGGAGGGGAGCTATCCGAGCCAGCTGGTGTGGTCCTCTCTCCGGACTGGCCCCAGAGCTATAGCCCTGGCCAGGACTGCGTGTGGGGCCTGCACGTCCAGGAAGAAAAGCGCATCTTGCTCCAAGTTGAGATGTATGTTTGGGTCCTAGGGAGGGCGCCATAGGTGTGGGCGCAGGGAAGGGTGGTATGATAACTCACTAGCCTGCATGCTGAGCCTGGCTGGCTCTTCTGTGTCTACACAGAATTCAGTAGATATATGGTCTGTCAAAAGGGGCCAGTAAAGATTTAGAATGGGGTGGGGCAACCTGGGTTTAACTCACTTGATAGCCAGGTAACCCTGAATGAGTAGGTGGGGTAGTGCAGCGTCCTCGGGGGTTATTGTGAACAAGGGGCTCTGGCTTGGCATCCTGGTATTTTCCAAGGTTTCTGAGGCCACCCCTGGAGCGATTTCCAGGGACCCAGGCCCAAATTGTTGGGTCAGCACCAGCACCCAAGGTGGGTGTGGGCAGAATCCAGTGAGCTGATTTGATATAATGTGGTCATGTGACTGGATGGGACCAGAAGTGGGCGTGACCCCAAAGCAGGGCCCAGGCTGCTGTAGAGTTGTGTAGGGTGAAGAGTTTGCTCTGTGGCTGGTCAGAGCTGGAATTGAGCAAGGCTATGGATCCCATGGTGACGGGAGAGGGACTGGAGGTAGTGGGCGGAGTTAGTAATGAGCGTGCTTATGATTGGCCCGCAGAAGATGGAAGGAACCCTGGAATAGATGGAACCAGTCTTGGGCAGAGGAATACGGGGCGGGGCTGGAGAGTAGGTGGGGCTACTAATGAACAGAGATGGGGATTGGGCAGAACTGGGTGGGAGGATCTGGTTGTAGTCCTGGGGCTTTAACCGTCACACTCTCCGCAGCTTGAATGTGCGGGAAGGGGATATGCTGACCTTATTCGACGGGGACGGTTCCAGTGCCCGAGTCCTAGCCCAGCTGCGGGGACCTCAGCCACGCCGCCGCCTCCTCTCCTCTGGGCCCGACCTCACGCTGCAGTTTCAGGCACCGCCTGGGCCCCCAAATCCTGGCCTGGGCCAGGGTTTCGTATTGCACTTCAAAGGTATTGAGAGTCCTGAGAAGGGCAGGGACCCGGAAGACCAGAGATTCCGGGAGGGGCCACTAGAGTGAAGCCCCTGAGGCTGGAAGGGCGTCCTGAGTCAAAGGGCATCCTCCAAGCTCGTCCTCTTCCCTGCAGAGGTTCCCAGGAACGACACATGCCCGGAGCTGCCACCCCCGGAATGGGGCTGGAGGACCGCATCCCACGGGGACCTGATCCGGGGCACAGTGCTCACTTACCAGTGCGAGCCTGGCTATGAGCTTCTGGGCTCTGACATTCTCACCTGCCAGTGGGACCTGTCCTGGAGCGCCGCGCCACCCGCCTGCCAAAAGAGTGAGCCAGACCCCGCGCCTCCGCTTGAGTCCCGATCCATCCTAACTGGTCCCGTCCCTGTCCTGGATGGGTCCATCCTTTCACTCTGGATCTTGCCTGGATCTTCTTCAGGCCCCACCCCCTAAACCCTCTGGTGCCCCAAAACAGTCCCCTCTGGATCCCTTTGGCATCTCGGAGCTGCATCTCTCTTTTCCAGTTTGAGTTCCGACCGTTTTCCTCCGGGTCCCGCCTTGCTGTCTCATGGCCACGCCCATCTTCCCCTGGCCCCGCCTCTG
This sequence comes from Tupaia belangeri chinensis, assembly GCF_000334495.1. Taxonomy (NCBI): domain Eukaryota; kingdom Metazoa; phylum Chordata; class Mammalia; order Scandentia; family Tupaiidae; genus Tupaia; species Tupaia belangeri. The sequence goes on along the minus strand of NW_006159706.1, from coordinate 1,941,401 downwards.
GCCTGTCTGATTTCCGCCTGTCCTGGGCTGTGCCAGATTCCCCTGGGCTTCGCCTAGACAGCTCCTAGGCCTTGCCCCGACATCAGTTCCCATCCCCTTCATATTGTGGGGACTCACTTTGCTAGGACCAAGGCTTTGTAGAGAACGTGTTTTATGTTAATATAGTCTTGGAAGCCCCATGCTGGGTAAGAGTTAGGTAAAGGGGTTCAGGCCCTTTCCTGCCCCAAAGCGCTCCCTTGGCGCTTGGCGTTCCCTTTCCTACCCCAAGGTGCTCCCAATGGGGAGAGAGGGGCAGACAACCTGAAAGACCAGAGACATTGCAAAGTGGTAACCACTGGGTGACTTCGGGGAAGGTATTTAACATCCCTGAGCCTTGGCGTCCTGATCAGGGAAGTAGGAATGGGGGAGTGGGAAGGGTTTCCACACCGGGCCTGGCGTGTGCGAGCAGTGCATAGGTAGAACCAGCTTCAGTATGGAGAAAGGCTGTGGGGGAAACAGTGGGCTAATTCTCTCAAGGAGGGGACAGATTTCATAGAGGAGGTGACGTTTAAAGGAGCTGGGAGTGTTTATCTTTTAGAAGGGCAGAAAGGGGTGGCATCTTATGACTTTCTCCACATTTGGGGGGGCATGCCTCAAGGATGTAGGGTTATGCATCTTCCACAGGAAGCCAGGTTTGGGCTGGATCCAGGCAAACTCTCTAGCTGACCCAGCTCCTTTCCCTGGAAAGAGCCACAGGATGTCAGGCCTGGGTGAGGCCTAGAGTTGGGCCAGCCCTGTTGTCTGAGGCTCCCACACTGAGCCTGAAGCTAAGCCAGGACACAAGCCTCTGAGTCTCGGTCCAGTGCCCTATGACTGTGACCCTGAGTAGTTCCGGTTCACCATTCCCTGGCTGAGTGACCATGGGCCAGTCATTTGACCACCTCTGGGCCCCAAGGAAGATGACAGTGACAATAACCTCACAAGATAATCAGGCTAAATACTATGTTTTTTGTTTTAGAGGTTTTTGCCTGCGGGCATGTGTGCTTGCTGGAGAGAGAGACAGGGACAGTGAGAGGGAAAGTGAGAAAACACCCCGCAGGGGGATCACCATGCTGCAGTCCCTTCTCCATTCTCCTTATGGAATCTTGGACATGCACGCGCACATGCCCAGTGTGATTTTCAAACCATTGGGTCCAGGACTTGAACTACAGTTGGCCATGTGGGAGTCTAGCAATGTAATCACTAGGCCATCTGCTGGCCCCAAATATTATGCTTTTTTTTTTTGGAGAAGTTTTTGCTATAGGGCATGTGTGCATGCCAGAAAGACAGAGAGACAGAGAGACAGAAAGCGAGAAATCACCCCCCAGTGGGGATATCCACACGGCAATCTCTTCTCCTCCATTCTCCTTTCAGGATCTTGGGCACACAGGCACACATGCCCAGTATGAATTTGAGCCACCGGGTCTGGGACTCGAACCACAGTCAATTACATGGAAGTCTAGCAACGTAGCCATTACGCCATCTGCTAATCTCCCCCCAAATACTATGCTCTTAAATGTTATATTAAGCAGAGTGCCTGGCATAGGTTTATATTCAAGAAATTGCTGTGATTATGACTTTTCTAGAACAGCATTATAAACTCACATGCTTACATGGGCCAGGCAGATAGCTTACGTGACCAAAGTGGGCTGGGCATGACAAGAATGAGGGGAACAGGAGAGCTGGGCCCCTCTGAAGATGGCAGCTGTTCTGCTGATGATCCACCACGTTGGGATGCCACTGCTGGGATTTAGTTGGTATGCTCTGGCACGGTGGCTAAATATTTTGAATTTCACCCTAGGATGGGGCCTGGTGTTACCCCAGTCACCCTATTTCTCAAAAGCTGCCTGAAACATGAAAATGCATTTGAATTTTAAGTTTTTCGAACTCATGCTGTCTTCATTGTGAGGGATTTGTGGGAGGTAGGGGGTTGTTCAGAGGATATGGCCTAAGGCCCAGGGCTCCCCCAGGCCTGAGCTTCGGGAAGAAATTTCAAGGCCCTCCCTGTCCCTAACCTTGCCCTTCTACCACCAGTCATGACGTGTGCCGACCCCGGGGAGATCACCAATGGGCATCGTACTGCCTCGGACGCTGGATTCCCCGTTGGCTCCCACGTCCAGTACCGCTGTCTGCCAGGATACAGCCTGGAGGGGGCAGCTGTGCTCACCTGCTACAGCCGGGACACGGGCACACCCAAGTGGAGCGACAGGGTCCCCAAATGCGCCTGTGAGTCTGGGGAACACCCTGGGCTGGGAGCTGGGGAACTTGTGGACAGTCTGCCACGTCTTGGCCTGCTCGGTAGAGTAGCTGCCACGTGACTGGCACGCTCCCCGCAGTGAAGTACGAGCCATGCCTGAACCCTGGAGTTCCAGACAATGGTTACCAGACGCTATACAAGCATCACTACCAGGCTGGCGAGTCCCTGCGCTTCTTCTGCTATGAGGGCTTCGAGCTCATCGGCGAGGTCACCATCACCTGTGTGCCCGGCCACCCCTCACAGTGGACCAGCCAGCCCCCACTCTGCAAAGGTGCCTGGGCTAGCAGGGCAGGAGGGGCACAGCAGTGTCCAGTGACAGGGCTGGGAAAGTCAGGTAGCAAACTCAAGACCCTGCCGAGCTCCCCCTGCTCCTTCTGTGGGCTCACTCTCACAGGTATGTCCAGAAGTCCTGGGGCAACCTGAGCTCATGGAATTACCTTCAGGGATTTAGCACAGGGCGCCTTGGTTTGGAAGTCCCTTGCCCTCTCTGGATAGGCCTAAGTTTCCCAGTCTCTGACAAATTCCAAAGACCTGGTTGGCTCAGACAGGCCAAGAACCCTGCATTTTTAGGAGCCTGGAAAAGGAGGAAGAAAGCCCTGCCCTGAGCATTCCTCTCCCTCCCCACCACGGGAAGGATAGAGCTTAGGTTGAGCAGAGGGCAGAACGGACCAGGCATCCAGCCCAGCCCCACTGGGCTCCCAGCCCTCTACCCAGCCTCCTTCCCTCCCTGGCTCAGACCCCGTCCCCTCCCCCTCCTCTCCCTGCAGTGGCCTATGAGGAGCTCCTGGACAACCGAAAACTGGAAGGTCAGTGAGGGCACAGGTGGAGACCCAGGCCTGGCCAGGTCGGGAGGGCAAGGCAGAGGCCGGGGGCAGGAGGCCAGGCCCCGGAGGGGTGAGGCCCAGGGTTCAGGGCCCAGGGCAAGAGGCTGGGAGAGCCCAAGACAGGCACAGTCTCCGCTGACCAGTCTCTTCTCCTCCCCCAGTGACCCAGACTACAGACCCATCACGGCAGCTGGAGGGTGGGAACCTCGCCTTGGCCATCCTGCTGCCCCTGGGCCTGGTCATTGTCCTCGGCACTGGCGTTTACATATACTACACTAAGTAAGCCCCTGCTCAGGGAGCTGCTGGGGGGGGGGGAGCCTTTGTGAGCAGAGCTCGGGCTCCCCTGTGGCTAAGCCCCTCTGTCACTCCTTCTCCCAGGCTGCAGGGAAAATCCCTCTTCGGCTTCTCAGGCTCCCACTCTTACAGCCCCATCACCGTGGAGTCGGACTTCAGCAACCCACTGTATGAAGCTGGGGTGAGCCCCTCCCCTACCCCCAGAATGTCACCTCTGTCAGCTCCCCCAGGACGCCATTACCTTCTCTCAAGGTCTCTGTAATCTCCATCTTGGAATTTCAAACCAGCTGCCTCCAGAGGCCATGTCAATGAGCCAGGCCAGGCATGTGTGAAAAATAGAACCAGTGAGGACTGTGACTAATTGGAGAACTTGGGCCGTGTCAAGGAAGCAGCTCCAGCTCATTGTGGAAACTTAGGCCCAGTTGCCAGCTCTTCCAGCTGGTCAAGGCAATCCAGTAATTCCTATTCCTTTGGTGTCATTTTAAGACACTGTAGGATGAACCAGACACATCCCTTGACCAGCTATAGCCCCATTCCCACCTGTGGATACCAAGCCCTAAGGGTTCAAAGTTGTGTTCAACATTACCGTTAAAACCTGCCTTCCCCTCCCTGGAAATACCTCCTTCCATTTTGCTGCCTCCTCCACCACCATCCCACTTCAACAACTGATCTGCTCTCTCTGTCTTCAGGATACACGGGAGTACGAAGTTTCCATCTGAATCCCAAGACTAAAGCTGCAGGATCCAGGACGCCCCTTCCTTCCTCATTCAGGGCAGTGGGGAGTACAGGGCTGGTCTCTAGCTCCTGGCTCCCCTCTTCCCTTTCGTGTAAATAGTCTCCCCATCCCACGAGGGGGCTTTGATGGCCCTGGACACCCTGCAGTAAATAAACCAGCATCCTGCCTCCCAAAGCCTCCTCTTCTCAGTTGCCAAACAAGGGGCCACCCCACCCTACTGGCTATTGGACCCTGGGAAGGGAACTCAGCCCCCTTGCAACCCTTGGGCCCCTCTAGCCCAGGGTACCCCTCAAGGACTGCCCCAGATAACTCTACTGTTCCCTTGGTCATGAAGGCCCTTCCCCTCCCAGATGCCCTGGCCCCAGACCTACCTCCTGGACACTGGAGGGTCAGAAGAAAAAGGATGAAGGGGAAGAGCTGAAACAAGGCCCTGCCCCCCTTCCTGCTGTCTCCCCAACCCATAATCTCTCCATCTTTGCTTCTGGATTTTTGTTTTTGAGCAATAAACAGAAAATCATCACTTGTAACTGGGCTGGTGGGGTGTGGGAAGATGAATCACAGAACTGTAGATGCTAATGGTGACCTCTCTGGAGAGTGGGCCAGGGAAGGGGGACATTTAGAAAAAATGAAAACCCAGGGGCCAGCAAGTGGCATGGTGGTTAAGGGCGCTGAACTTCCACATGGCTGACCACGGTTTGAATCCTGGTCTTGGCGGCTTGCTTTCTCATTTTCCTTCTCTCTCTCTGTCCCTCTTTGCTCAAATTAAAATAAGCAAACAAATAAAGCTAAATAAAATAATTCTTTAAAAAAATACATGGAAATCCAAAACTGGACACAGGCGATGCCAAGGGGTTGGCCTGGGGTCAAAAGCCTGGTTTTTAGCCCAGCCTCTGCAGAGGACTGGCTGGGACAAGCCATCTGGCCCTCAGCTGCCCCCACTGGCCTCAAGTAGACTATCGCTAGACTCTTCCAAATAGAGCTGACAGTAATTTTCCAACCCCTAGTTTAGAAGGACGTAAACAACTTTCAATTGTTTCGACAGTTTACCTAGAATTCAACCTCCTTTTGAGTATTTTTGAATCCATATCATTACATGCCATTATTTTTTCCTCCCTCAATCTTACTTTTTAAGATAATTATTTATTTAATTTGTTAATTATTATTTAAAATTTGTTGTAGGACATGCGTGCTCACCAGAGACAGAGAGAGAGAGAGGAAGGGAAAATGTGAAAGCAAGCTGCTAGGTCCAGGACTCAAACCGTGGCTGGTCACGTGGGAGTCCATCATTCCAACCATCACGCCACCTACTGGACCACCTTAACCTTATTTTTAAAAAATGTTTGTTGTTACTCATTTTTTTTATTTTTATTTTTATTTTTTGGAGAGGTTTTTGCTATAGGGCGCGTGTACTCACCAGACAGACAGAGACAGAGACCGAAAGCAAGAAATCACCCCTCAGGGGGGATTGGCCACACCGCAATCCCTTCTCCTCCATTCTCCTCTCGGGATCTTGGGCACGCACACACACGTGCCCGAAGTGAGTTTTAAGCCACCGGGTCTGGAACTTGAACCGCGGTCGACTATGTGGGAGTCCAGTGACATAGCCATTACGCTAACTGCTGGTCCCTATTTTTATTTATTTTAGGAAAGAGAGAGAGACAGGCATTCCCAACAGGGTCTTCCTGTGACCATCCACTTCTGGTCTCAGCATGCCCAGGGAGGTCCCAGGACACAAACTCAGGACCTTTCCTATGTGAGTCTGGATGCAGTACCACCACACCACCACCTGTCCCCCTCCCTCAATCTTTCTGACATTTAAAAAAAATAATTATTTATTTATTCATTCATTTTTATTTGACCAGAGAAAGAAAGACACACAAAGAGAAGGAAAGTGAGAAAGCAAGCCACCAGGTCCAGGACTTGAACCGTGGTCAGCCATGTGGGAGTATCCAGTGCCTTAACCACCACGCCACCTGCTGGCCCCCCAATCTTTCTGACATTTTAAACGCATTTGCTGTTATATGTCTACCAAGTAGGAGCTCATTTTGTATCCTTGTGGGTACCTTTTCTACACTATCTACTTTTCAACCTTATAAGGAATTTATAGCCCGTTTACCTAAACAGGCTTTCTCCAAATTAACTTTTACTTAAGTAAAATTTTATATTTAAATACAATATTTTGGGACCAGCAGTGTTTTAATGGCTATGTTGCTGGACTCCCACATAGTCGACTGCGGTTTGAGTCCTGGACCCGGAGGCTTTAACTCATGCTGGGCGTGTGTGTGTGCGCAAGATCCCGAGAGGAGAATGGAGGAGAAGGGATTGCGGCATGGCCATCCGCCCTGGGGGGTGGGGGTGATTTCTTGGTTTCTGTCTCTCTGTCTCTCTTTCTGGCAAGCACATGTGCCCTATAGCAAAAACCTCTCAAAAATAAATACATACATAGATACATACATACATACAATATTTTTAGGGCATTTGAAAGGATGCTTAGTACTCAAAAGGGAGTTGGATAGTAAGAGCCTGAGGCAAACTGATCTTGCTAATAGCTGGCATTTTGGAGCATTTATTTGGTGCCAAGCGCTCTGTATGCATTATGCTTCTTAATCCTCACAAAAAATCCTGGGAGACAGGGATGACTTACTGTTCCCATTTTTCAGATAAGGAAAAGGCTCAGAGATGTGAACTTCCTCAGAAGACTCCAGTAAGTGGCCAAGCAGGGGCTTAAAGGCAAACTCCACACGGCTCACTGCACTGCCTCCTTCCCATAGGCAGGAGGTCCCCAAGCACAGAAGACAGACTGTGGCTCAGGGTTCTCATCACCAATGGTGAGAGCACGGGTGGCCCTTCAGAAGCAAGATGGGCCCTCCCAGAGGACACAAACAGACTCAAAGGCACTGGAGTTTGGTTAAGAGGCTGGGTTTGGATCCATGATCTCACCTCTGCCAACAGGATGACAGGTAATGCCTGAATCGAAGCCATTCTGCCACCCACACCCAGCCTCCACATCTGGCAAAGTAAAAGGGCCCACACTTCCACCCCACAGAAGCCACACCAGAGCACTGCTCATGCTGGGGGAAGGAGAGGATTCCTGTCTGTTTATTAAAGCCTTTTATTCCTGGTGGTGTCCTTGTCGGCTGAGGGTGGAGAGTCACATGATGGTTCCAGAACACTTTGGGGGCTTCAGAGTTGATGCTGCTCATGACCAAGAGTCCCTCCAAAACTGAAGTGTTTAATGAGTTGCTGAAGAGGAGCTATGAGGCATTTTCTAGAAGGATGAAATGGGGGAGGGCATGAGAGGCAGAGAACAGCACCGAAGAAGGCTGGCTATCCTCTAGATGGCAAGCCATTGGGAAGAGCTTGCTAGAAAAACAATGTGAGCCTTCAGACTCCAGAGGCCCAAGACTAGCACATCCTTATCCTTCCATCTTCCACCTGTTCAGCCATCCCCATCTACTCTCCATCCATTTGTCCACCCACCATCCTCCATCTAGCTATTCATTCATCTACCCATCTGCCCACATTCTCCTTCCACCCACCATCCACACATTCACCCATCACTCTCTGTTCATCTTTTCATTCTTCCATCCATCTGCCCATCCCTCATCCATCAACCTACTCATTCTCTTCCATTTAATCCTCAATCCCACCCCCCATGTAAACCCGAGGGCAGGGATCTTTTGGGCTCACTACCACACTCCAGCTCCTGAGCAGTGCTAGTGCATACTAATTGCTTAATAAATGCACAATGAATTTATTTATCCATTTGTTCATTCATTCATTTACCCACCATCCCACCCACCTGCTCCCTGCCCAGCACTTTTGACCAGCAAGGGGCTACTCAAAGATCTGCAGCCTTCCATGTTCTTTCTTGAGGGGAAAGAAGGAAAAGTCTCTGGGCCTATAGGTGACTGGCACGTGGACGAAGGGTAGGGGTTAACTCAGGATAAAATCTTCACTCATGTGGCATGTGAGAAGGAAGATACAACCACCGCATAGACAGAATGGCCCTCCCAGACCATCCCAACAGCTGGGGAGAAGGGAAGCAACTTGCATGATGCTTGGAGTTAATAGTACACTGGCCCTTAGGCCTAGGGCTCTTCTGCTACTTCACTCTGTTTTTAACACCACAGTCCAAATATCCAAAAGGCACTAGAAAGTCAGCCCCTTGAGAAGAAGAATAGTAGCTTGTTCTCAGCTGTATTTTGCCTCAGGTCCTGGTGACAAATACTTGAAGTAGTGACCCAAGTCAGAGTAGTGACTCTCCCTGTGGTTTGGTGGATGGAGCTCATAAAGGACACTATTAAACATTTGCTGTCAGTCTCTTCTCTGCTTTCCCTCATCCTCTGCCAACCCCCTTGTACAGAGAGGCTCTTCAGGGCTCTATTGGCACCCTCTTCTTTCTCACAGTATACCCTACCACCACTGTCCTGGGTGGTGACCCAGGGCAACCGCACGCCCACCCTACAACTGCCAGTTCCCTCCTGGTGACCTCAAGATTAATCCCTATCACTAGCCCAGACCTCTCCAGCGAGTTTTGAACTTGTTTCCAACTGTCCACAGAATATTTCTACTCACAGTTCCCAAAAGCATCTCAGACCCACCATGTCCAAAGGCGGGAGCATGTCTACCATGCCCCAGGAAGAATGAGGAAACGGGTATGACAGAGAGGCGAAACAAGGGGAGTAACAGCCACAGGTCAGAGAGACAGTGGGTCGGGGGAAGGATGAGATTAAGTGGGGCCTTGTAAGCCACTGAAGGGCTTTGGCTTTTTTTTTAACATTTTTTTTTAATTATGAATTTGCCAGAGGGCACAGTACTGGGCAGAGAAAGAGATAGAGAAAGCAAGAAAGCACCTCTCAGGGGGATGGTCACACCACAGTCCCTTCTCCTCCATTCTCCTCTTGGGATCTTGAGCATGCCTGCATACGTGCTTGGCAAGTTTTTAAGCCACCAGGTCTGGGACTCACACCACTCAGTCAGCCACGTGAGATCTAGCTGGCTTAACCACCACATCACCAGCTGGCCCAAGGCCTTGGTTATGACTCTGAGATGGGAAGCTACTGGACAGTTCTGAGCACAAACACGACATGATCACACCTAGGTTGCCCAAGTCAGAAAGTTGGTAGTCCTTGGGAACCAGCAGTTAGCGTAATGGCTATGTCGCTGGACTCCCACGTAGTCGACCGCGGTTCGTGTCCTGGACCCGGTGGCTTAAAACTCACGCCGGGCGCATGTGCGTGCGTGCCCAAGATCCCGAGAGGAGAATGGAGGAGAAGGGATTGCGGCGTGACCATGCCCCCTGGGGGGTGATTTCTCGCTTTCTGTCTCTATGTCTCTCTCTGTCTGGCGAGCGCACGCGCCCTACAGTGAAAAATCTCTCAAAAAAAAAAAAAAAAGAAAGAAAGAAAAGAAAGTTGGTAGTCCTCCATGCCTTTTGTTCCTTTCCTATCATTTCTAATCAATTACCAAACTCATCAGTCTTCCTGGTCTTCATTACTCATATATGTCCTTCCTCCCATGGCTATTATTACTATGACAATTTAGAACCTAGTATCTCCAGTTTGGTCCCTGTAATAAGTCTCTCGTTTTTTAGAGTGAGAGATCTTTTTGTTATATGCATGTGCGCTTGCCAGAAAGACAGAAAGTGAGAAACCATCGCCCAGGGGGATGGCCACACTGCAATCCCTTCTCTTCCATTCTTTTCTTGGGATTCTGGGCATGCATGCACATGTTCCTGGTGTGTTTCAAGCTGCCAGGTCCAGGACTCGAACGATAGTCAGTCAGGTGGGAGTCCAGCATCTTAACCACGATGCCCTCTGCAGGGCCCTCTGTAATAATTTTATTAAGAGAGACTTTTTCTATAAGGCATGTGCTCTTGCTGGAGAGACAGAGAGACAGAAAGTGAGAAATCACCACCTGGGGGATGGCTATACAGCAACACCTTCTCCTCCATTCTCCTCTTGGGATCTTGGGCACACACGGATGTGTGGCCAGTGTGAATTTCAAGCATCTGGGTTTGGAACTCAAATCATAGTCAACTACGTGGAAGTCTAGCGACATAACCATTATGCCATCTGCTGGTCCACCTGTAATCATTCTTAACTGGCCTCCCTGGCTCCAGTTTCTCCCCTTTCTAATTCATCCTACTCACTAACTACCAAAGGGACTGATCTAAAATTCTAACTTCCCTTCTTCAAACTCTTTAGTGGCTCCTTTCCTATATGAAAACATCTATGGGTCCCCCAATCCCCACTTCCCAGAGAGAGATAAAGAGTGGGAGAGGGAGAAAGCACCTCCCATGGGGGCATGGCCATGCCACAATCTCTCCTCATTTCTCTCTCCTTTCAGGATATTGGATACACAGGCGCCTGCATCCAGTGTGTTTTTCTTTTTCTTTTTTTTAAGAGGTTTTTTGCCTGAGGGCACATGTGCTCATCAGAGAGAGAAAGACAGAGACAGAGACAAAGACAGTGAGAGGGAAAGTAAGAAATCATCTCCTGGAGGGGATGGTCGTGCCACAATCCCTTCTCTTGCATTCTCCTCCCAGGATCTTGGGCATACGAGCACACGTGCCTGGCATGAGTTTCAAGCCACAGGGTCTGGAACTCGAACTGTGGTCAGCCATTGGAAGTCCAAGGACATAACTGCTATGCCATCTGCTGACCTCTCTGGTATGTATTTCAAGCCATCGGGGCCAGGACTCAAACTATGCAGTCAGCAATGTGGGACCCAGCTCCCTTAGCCACCAGGCCCAGGGCTGGCCCACATTTGCAGATCTTGACAAGACACACAGCAGGTTTCTGGGTTAGTCTCTGCCAACCTCGCCTGCATACTCCAGCATTTCAACTGCTCAGGTCCACCCTCTGCCCCTAAATACACACACACAGACGCTCACACTCCTCTACTAAGGCTCATCTCTGTGCCGTGGCTCATGTAATGCCTACTGCTTAGAATACCCCTCCCAATCCTTTTTTTCCCCTGAAACATTCTTTCTTTAGGTGTCACTTCCTTCAGGAAGCGCCATGATTTCTCTCCTTCCAACTGAGGCTGGGATAAGAATCTCATTGTTTCTATTTTGATTAGGGGCACTTATCCATAGTCTATTGTAACTGGCCATGCATTTGTCTGTCTTCAAACTACTAAGCCTTGAATTCTTCAAGGACTGCGACTGTATCATTCAGTTCTGTGCCACAAACACCTTCTATATGCACGAGTGGCACAGAGTGAAATACGATGTTTGCTTAATACTGATGGCCTTGGCATCCAGGGGCCCCGTACGTACCTTTGCATGGGGGGATGGCAGAAGGTGTGCCTTGGTTCGGGGGCGGTTTCTGTCAGAGCTTGAGATGACAGGAGAGAAGGGAGAGGGCTGAGAACTCTACATCTGAGGCTCAGGGCAAAATGAAATAGAACTGCATGGTTCAAAAATCCCCCTACCCTGCTGGATGCTGTCAAACCCCGGCTGTCGCCCCTACAGGCTTTCTCCTGGGTCAAAGGGCCTCACTCACCGGGTGTCTGTGCCTCGGGTCTTGGTGATGAATGCTGGAAGTAGAGGCCCTGGTCAGAAAAAGGACTATCCCCATGGACAGAAAGAGATCTGGCTAGGGCAGAAAGGGATGAGGGAATGCCTGGCCAGCAAGGAGTGGGTAAGGTGTTAGTGGGTTGGGAGGCACCGTGTGGGTCCTGGAGCTGCTCTGAGGTGGGGGAGAGGTGCACAGCTCCCTGGAGAGGTCATGGTTGGGAGGGGGTCGGGGGCTGGAGCTAGGCATGTGGAAGGTCTCTAGACACAGTAGTCTTACAGAAGGGGTTACCGTGCTTGGATATCTGAGTCCCTTGGTCTCTGGTCTGTTTTTCCTGGGTAGGCACAGTGTTCATGTGGCAGCAAGCCAAAAGCAAGGCTTCATCCGTGAGTTCCGTGCTGATCCGGGTCAGGAATTCCTCAGAACGGGATAATGAAACCTTCTGGGAAAGGACAAGGCCTGGGGGTTCCTACACAGGAGTCCTGGGTCTGGGAACTCCTAGGCTAGGGGCTTTGGTCTCGTGAGTTGTGCTGGAGGGTTGGGCCTTCAGATCCAGCTGGAAGGCCCTGGACCCCAGGGGTGAGGGTCTTTGGAAGTCCCAGGACCTGGTGTTGAGGGCTTAGGGCTTAGGGCTCAGACCTAGGACCGAATAACTCCAGTACTCAGGGAGCTGGGAGCTCCTCACTCTATGCACCTGCCACCTCTAGAGCTCCCCCTCGGCACTCACCAGCTCTCCACTCAAGGGAGACGGTGCCTGAGCAGGCCAGCTGCCCTTCTCCTCCTCATTCTTGGTAGGAGTGGATGCCATCCCCTGCAACAGTGGAAGCCTGGGTTAGACTGCGCAACCAGTCTGCTTTCCCCGAGCCCACGCCACCACCACTGCTCAGGGCCAGAACTTAAACAAGGCCTTCGGATGAAAAATCCCCCTGTCTCTCTAGAACCTCTCTCTCTCTCTCTCTCTCTCTCTCGAAGGGGAAGGATTGTGTATATATATGTATATGTATATATACACAATCTCCTTGTATCTTCAGGACCTTCCATAATAGTCCCCTCCCCCATTTCTCCGGGGTCCCTTCCCTCCTGCTCTCCCAAGGCCCTTCCCCAGCCAAGGCAGCTGACTTGCTGCCCCGGACCTGGCTGATGGGTTGAAATCTTGGGCTACTTGGCAGGAGGGGAGATGGGAAGGTCTTAGGGGTCCCTATACAGGTTCCAGGGCGGGGACAGGGAGTAGGAATTGGGGAGGAAGGTCAAAGGGGGGGACCAGTGCGCTCCTCTACCCGTTGCTATAAAAACCTTGGTGTCTGTAGAGATTCTACGAGCCCCGTTGCTGGGAGATAAGGGGTTCTAGAACCAAAGACAGGGGCTTTTTCTTAGCACACCGTTTACTCCTCCCGCCTCCCCTCCCTACCCGTCCGGGTCCCTCTTTGGAGGCGGCCAGAAATTTGGGGAGATGGCCTAGATGGCCTGGATGGCCTAGACCAAATCCTCCCACCACTAGGGGCACGCAAGAAGCAACCCCGCTCGGGGCCGCTTTTCATCCTCTCTAGCCGTCACTTCGCATCCTTGAACCTGCGAGAGCAATTGCGGCCAGAGGCCTGGGGGCGGGGCATGTGGGCCGTACTAAATAACCTGGTCTCTCGGGGATGCACAGGCCCGGGAGGCCGGAATCCTACCGCCTTATCCTTATAAGGATACTGTCCTGTGAAAAGGACAGTAGGGGACCAGGCCCAGGCGTGGCGTTAAGGCGGCTGACACACACCCCCCACCCCGCCACTGCCTCCTGCACAGTTAGAGTCCTGGACTGGGGGTTTGAGAAATATACCGACCCACCCTGAAAGAGGACGGGATGGAGAAATGGGATTGCAGCATGACCATGTCCCATGGGGGGATGCTTTCTTCCTTTCCCTTTGTGACTCCTGCGAGATCGAACGCCCTCTGGCAAACTTTTTTTTTTAAAGTTAAATAAAGTTACTACTCTAGACCTTCTCCTTTGCTCGTCCTTTCTCGGCTCCTTCCTTTGCACCGCGTCAAGGGGTCTGTGCTCCCTCCCCTCCCTCTGTGCTTTGGTATGAGCCGATGGAAAGGGGCGGAGGAGGAAAAGGAAAAGGAAGCGGGCCGGTGTTAAAGGGGCCGCAGCCATTTTTAAAGCCTTTTCCTTTTTCCAGGTTTGCTAGCAGGAGCGTGGAAGAGTAGGTTCCTGGAAATCGAGCTCAGCCGGAGCTGCGGAAACCGCTGTCGTAGGCTGGAGAGCCCGAAGGGCTGACCGAGGCGAGGGGCTGTCGGTCGGAAGGGCGGGGTGTGCGCGCCCCTGCGGCCCGCGCACATCTGGGTCGGCCCATGCTCTGGCGGGCTGCGAGCTTTAACACCTGGGGCGGGGCGGGGGGTGCGGGGTCCAGGACGCATTTTTGGGAGGGGAAAGCCGCACGACTGGGCTGGGACAGCACTGGCATCTCCAGAGCAGGCCGGGGGCGACAAAGGGACCGCCAGGATGGCAGAAGAAAATATCTTCCTGTTCGTGCCTAACCTCATCGGTGAGTGCTGCCCGCGGCCTCGGGCCGAGCTGGAGGGCAAGGGGTCCTGGGCAGGCTCCCTGATCCCGCCTTGTCTCCCCCCTCGTCCCCATTCCAAGGTTATGCCCGGATTGTCTTCGCCATCATTTCTTTCTACTTCATGCCCTGCTGCCCCCTTACGGCCTCCTCCTTCTACCTGCTCAGCGGGCTTCTGGACGCTTTCGATGGACATGCTGCCCGAGCCCTTAACCAAGGTGACAGACACCCCCTCCCAGCCAGCCTTGGGCCCCAACAACCCTCTGTCCCCTTTTCTTGCCTCCTGAGGACCTCAGAGTCAGAAGGCTCTGTCATTCTTCTCTCTGTACAAAGCAGAACAGAACAGCCTGGTTTTTTAGCAAAAGGAATTTAAATTCCCTCATGAGAGGAGTGAGACCTAGCCTTGGTGCTAGGGTCTCTGAGTCAAAATCCATTCAACAGGTGTTTACTGGGACCCACTGCATAGTAAGGGATTCAGAAGGACGGTGGGGAGGGGGATGGCTTCATCTGTTCTCCAGACCCACCTTTCAGACGTCCCCTAAGACTTCCAGTCTCCCTCTCTGGCCCTGGAGCCTTGGCTCTGGGATTAGAGAGTTAGGGAGCTCAGCCCCTCCAACTCTGTCCCTGTGCACTCACGCTCACGGCTTCACATTTCCCGTGCTGGTG
>NW_006159706.1:1900210-1925844 GCF_000334495.1 Tupaia belangeri chinensis | reverse complement strand
GTGTCGTAGGCTGGAGAGCCCGAAGGGCTGACCGAGGCGAGGGGCTGTCGGTCGGAAGGGCGGGGTGTGCGCGCCCCTGCGGCCCGCGCACATCTGGGTCGGCCCATGCTCTGGCGGGCTGCGAGCTTTAACACCTGGGGCGGGGCGGGGGTTGCGGGGTCCAGTACGCAGTTGGCGCGGCCGATGCACCCGGCCGGAGGGTGAAGCCGCACGACTGGGCTGGGACAGCACTGGCATCTCCAGAGCAGGCCGGGGGCGACAAAGGGACCGCCAGGATGGCAGAAGAAAATATCTTCCTGTTCGTGCCTAACCTCATCGGTGAGTGCTGCCCGCGGCCTCGGGCCGAGCTGGAGGGCAAGGGGTCCTGGGCAGGCTCCCTGATCCCGCCTTGTCTCCCCCCTCGTCCCCATTCCAAGGTTATGCCCGGATTGTCTTCGCCATCATTTCTTTCTACTTCATGCCCTGCTGCCCCCTTACGGCCTCCTCCTTCTACCTGCTCAGCGGGCTTCTGGACGCTTTCGATGGACATGCTGCCCGAGCCCTTAACCAAGGTGACAGACACCCCCTCCCAGCCAGCCTTGGGCCCCAACAACCCTCTGTCCCCTTTTCTTGCCTCCTGAGGACCTCAGAGTCAGAAGGCTCTGTCATTCTTCTCTCTGTACAAAGCAGAACAGAACAGCCTGGTTTTTTAGCAAAAGGAATTTAAATTCCCTCATGAGAGGAGTGAGACCTAGCCTTGGTGCTAGGGTCTCTGAGTCAAAATCCATTCAACAGGTGTTTACTGGGACCCACTGCATAGTAAGGGATTCAGAAGGACGGTGGGGAGGGGGATGGCTTCATCTGTTCTCCAGACCCACCTTTCAGACGTCCCCTAAGACTTCCAGTCTCCCTCTCTGGCCCTGGAGCCTTGGCTCTGGGATTAGAGAGTTAGGGAGCTCAGCCCCTCCAACTCTGTCCCTGTGCACTCACGCTCACGGCTTCACATTTCCCGTGCTGGTGACCCTTGCCTTCACACTCCGCTGAGGGCAGCCTGTTTCCCTCCCAGGCAGTGGGTGGTGGGCTTCTCTGATTTCATGTCTTGCCTCTGCCTCAGAGCCATACGCCAGACATGGGCTTCTGTGGGAACCATTGGTCCCTTACAGCCCCTTCCTGCGTTTCAGGAACCCAGTTTGGGGCCATGCTGGACATGCTTACAGACCGCTGCTCCACCATGTGTCTGCTGGTCAACCTGGCCCTGCTGTACCCCCGAGCCACCCTGCTCTTCCAGCTCAGCATGAGTTTGGACATAGCCAGTCACTGGCTGCACCTGCACAGGTCTGCTCCAGCCGGGGGTGTCAAGGACATTGCAGTGGGGAGGGGTGGGAATCGATGGGTGGGATCTGGGATGGCCTCAGGCTTCTTGAGAGGTCTCCCGTTTAGCTCTGTGATGTTGAAAGACCCCGGGGAAGCCTGCTCTCTGAATCGGCTTCCATCGAGTTCACAGTTGGATTAAGCCATTCCTAGGAGCTTTCTGGATGGATAGGCTAGGAATCCAGATGGCTCGTAGGAAGGGACATGGGGGCTTTTGAATGCAGCATTTGAATCCTGTCTGTGCCCCCAACTAGGTAATTGTGTGGCTGGGCCAGATACTGGTCCTCGCGGTGTCCCTGTTCCATGTCTGTACCAAGGGCCAATCTCAGTACCTACCTGGAGGGTTGATAGGACTAGATGGCCGTGGCGGGGAATGAAAGTTCCTGGGCTCTCCCTGTTTTCTCCCCAAGTTCTGTGGTCCGGGGCAGTGAGAGTCACAAGATGATCGACCTGTCTGGGAATCCAGTGCTTCGGATCTACTATACCTCCAGGGTGAGCATTTCCCCTCTGGATTCACTCCACTTATGGGATGTCCTGGGCTGAACCCTGGTCCAGCTTAGAGGAGGGTACAAGCGCCGAGAAGGGCCAGCCAGTCTCGGGCAGAGGGACCAGGAAGCTGAGGCATGCAGGGGGAGGTGGGTGGAGAGGGCCCGTGTGAGGTGTTCTAGGCAGCGAGTGGGAATGAGGCCCCTGTGCGCCCAGGGAGAAGTACCAAGTGGGTAGAAGGCCAAGGGAGGGAGAGAGAAGCCGGAAAGGCCTCAGGGCATTGAAGACTTCCTTCTGGGACCATGGGCAGCCTCTGGAAGGATTTCTAGAAAGAGAGGTAATATGCTGAGGTGACACTTCCCCCGCCCCTAGTGTGAAGGGTCTCCTGGGGTGGGCATGGGCCACGCTGCCTGGCCTCCAGCTGAAGCAGCCTTTTGCTGTGTGTGCAGCCTGTTCTCTTCACTCTGTGTGCTGGAAACGAGCTCTTTTACTGCCTCCTGTACCTGTTCAACTTCTCCGAGGGGCCTTTGGGTAGGTGACAAAGGGCTGAACGGGGACTGGGGGTCAAGGGAGCCTCCCTTGGGAGAAGGCCTCAGACATCTAGGCCCTCTCCCTCTCCTCTGCTTCCCGCAGTCGGCTCCGTGGGGCTTTTCCGAATGGGCCTATGGATCACCACCCCCATCGCCCTGCTCAAGTCCGTTATCAGCGTCATCCACCTAATCACGGCTGCCCGCAACATGGCTGCCCTGGACGCAGCAGACCGTGCCAAGAAGAAGTGACCCTGGCACCTCTGGTCCCTGAATGCCCACCGGCCTCAGAGGCTCACTGCCACACAGCTTCCATCCCCCTAGGAGGTCCCACAGTCTCCTGTCTTCCTCATGTGTCGTCCCACCTGCCGGGATGGGGGTCAGCCTCTGTTTGGTGATGCCATGTTCTCTGTAATCCTGAGGACCAGGCCTCGAGGACCTGGGCTTCAAATCAGGAAGGATGCTCAGGAGGCCCTGTCCAGGGAAGCGGTGCTTTTGGGCTGTCAGGAGGTCTGTCTCGGGACTGGGCATTATCACACCCCGCTGGCTCAGCCCTGGTGTCTGAGATTTTTGGGACACTCGAGTGAGGGAGATGGTGAAAGGGCCAGGTTTTCCAAAAGGCAAGGGAGTCAGACCTCTGCCCTTGGCCAGAGGAAGCCTGGGGTGTCATGCCTGGGAGGGATGGGGGCATCTAGAACCTTCCCCATTGTCATCTTCTCTATCCTGCCTACCTTTGCCCTGGAAGCTGCAATAATAAGGCCGGGAGCTTTGCTATTCTGGATGTGGTTTCCTTTAAGCCATTGTTGGATCAGGGCCTGGGTTGAAGGGAGATTGCTTCCCTCAGAAAAGCTTGTTTCCCCCAGTTACTGGCTGTCCCCTTGCTGTCTTTCCACAGTGACCTCAGAGGGAGGCCCTGCTGCCACCCCAGCTCATGCGTGTCCTCTGCCCACTTGCTGTCACTGGCTGTCACCATTTACTTGTATTCTTGATATTTTCTATTCCCACTAGAATGTAAGCCCTGTGAGGGCCCAGGCTCTTCTTGTTCCCTTTTCTGTCCCTAGAGTGAGGACTTCAACCTGGCATATGGTAGCTGCTTAATAAATATTTGTGAATAGATCAGTTGGTTTCTCAGAATATGGTCTTTAGACTACCTACAGAATGTTTCTTAAAAATAGAACTTCAGGCTAGCTGGTGGCATGGTGGTTCAGGTGGGTGGACCCCACATGGCTGACCTGACCGTATGGTTCATGTCCTGGACCCAACAGCTTGAAAAACACATCGGAACTATGCACATGCATGTCCAAAATCCCAAGAGGAGAATGGACGAGAAGGGATTGCAGCGTGGCCATCCCTTTCTCACTTTTCCTCCCTCTCTGCCTGTCTCTGGGAAGTGCCTGCGCCTATAGCAAAATTAAAAAAAAAAAAAAAGGCAGCTTCCTGCTGGGTGTGGTTATATGTGTCTGTGGTTCTAGGCATTTGGGAGGCTGAGGCAGGAAGATCATGAGTTTGAGGCCAGCCTGGACAATGTAGCGAAACTTGGTTTGTTGATTTCTTTCTCATTTTTATTTTTTTTATTAGCTAGAGAGCACGTGTGCTCACCAGAGAGGAACAGAGAGAGGGAGAAGGCACATCCCCCAGTGGCCTGTACCCCCCATTTCTTCATCCTATTACTCATGTGCCTGGCACATTCTTCAAGTTGCTGTGCTGGGATTTGAACCACACAGTCAGCCATGTGCAATCCAGCTGTCCTAACCACTAGGGCATGGGGCTAACCCAGTGAGACTATATTTATTTATTTATTTATTTATGCAACTTCTTGGACCCTGCACCAGACCATTAAAGTCAGACTTTCTAGAGATGGGGCCTAGCGGTCTGCAGTTTTAATAAATTCCAGGTGACTTATCTCAGTAACGTGTAGAACGCTGACCCTTAAGCATGTTTGGAGCTCCTGTCACATACCAGGTATTGTTCTGAGCATCTGTCCCTAATAGGTACCCCTACCGTGTGAGCTTTCCTTGCTGACTGGCACCAGCTTTCTAAACTAGATTGGGCCTGCCATGTGCCAGACCCTGAGCTGGGGGGACTTTACAGATGTTACTCATTTCATCCCATAAAGCTTAGCCAAGGGGCCCTTGTGTCTGGGAGAGCTGAAATTTATCAGCTATGTGTTGAGTCTCAACACCTGTGCTAGGCCGAGGACCCTGTGGTAACTAGGCCACTGGCTTCCCACCCTGGGAAGGAGACGGTGTGGGAGGACAGGAAGTGGTCATATACAGGTACAGGTAGGGACAGGAAGTGATCAGGTACAGGTAGGGAGGTGTCTGTGGGTATGGCAGTGCAAAGTTGAAGATGCCCTAGCACCTTAGGTAACTGAAGGGAGTGTCTTAATAGAAGACTGGCGAGGATTAGAGAGAAGGATTAATGTAGAGAAAAGGATTGATTTCTTTTTTTAGAGAGAGATTTTTGCTATAGGGTGTTTGTGCTCACAAGAGGGACAGAAGTGAGAAATCGCCCCCGGAGGGATGGCCATGCCCTAATCCGTTCTCCAGTCTCCTCTCGGGATCTTGAGCATGCACACACAACACACCTCTGGGTCCGGGACTCGAACTGCAGTCAATTACATAGGAGTCCAGCAATGTAACTATTACACCATCTGTGGGCCCTGTTTTTTAAGAATTTATATATTTAATTTTATTTATTTATTTTAAAAAATTTGCTACAGGGCATGTGCATTCACCAGAGAGTGAAAATGAGAAAGCAAGTCACCAGGTCTGGGACGCAAACGACAATCAGCCACTTGGGAGTCCTGAACCATAACCACCATGCCACCTGTTGGCTCCTTTTTGAAACCTATTTTATTCATGACAGGGAGTGAGTGCGCATGTACGCGAGAGAGAAGCACCATGGTCAGAGTCTACTCGCGCCTAACCCCTCCCCCAGCCCTCTAGCTCACTGGGTCTTGGGCACACACATGTATCTGGCTTGTTTTGAGTGGGCCTGGGGATCTGAACCCCAATGTGGCCCCCAGCATTGCCATTCAATATGCTATGACCAGGCCCCAAGAGAATTGATATATTTTTTAATTATTCGTTTTTTATTTTATTCTTTTTTCTTTCTTTCTTTCTTTCTTTCTTTCTTTCTTTCTTTCTTTCTCTTTCTTTCTTTCTTTCTTTCTTTCTTTCTTTCTTTCTTTCTTTCTTTCTTTCTTTCTTTCTTTCTTTCTTTCTTTCTTTCTTTTTTTTTTTTTAATTTGACCAGAGAGAGAGACAGAAAGGGGAAAGGGAGAAAGCAAGCCCCAGATCAGGGAGTTTGAACCGTGCTCGGCCTTGTGGGAGAGTCCAGTGCCTTAACCATCACGCTACTCACTGGTCCCGAGAATTGATTCTTAGCTGAGGGGACAGCATACAAGTGCAGGGAGGCGAGGGCACCCTGGGCAATGGCAGAGATTGAAATAGCGATAGTTCTAGGTCAACGTGGCTGAAACACCAAGTGCCGGGCTGGGAGCTGGGGAGAGATGAGGCAGAAGGTGGGGGAGCAGCCAAGGAGCCTGGTGGGACATTTGGACTTTTCTATGTCCATATTGTAAAACTCATACTATGAGCTGTTCTAACACAAGCTAGCACCATGCTCTCATTTCACCTGATCGATACTGACTGTACTGTGTTCTGTACAACAGTCTTAGTACCGGGCACACGTTCCATGTTCCAGAAAGGATACAGAGGCCCCGAGAGGAGTCCGGCCTGGCCAGTGTGGCTCCACTGACTAACTTCGGCAATTTGCCGCAGTGCCACATCATGGTTGCGTGGAATGCCATTAACTATTGATTTAGCCGGGTCCTGTCCCCATGAGCATTGCTGCCTTAAATGATCTCACTCCTTGGGGGTGCGTTATAGGATGAACGAGGAAGGGCATTAAGTAGGGCAATGGCAGACAGATCCAGAAACTATTGGTACATGAAGTTTTCAACTGCATCCCCTTACCTGGCCTGCTTGCAGTCACGGTGGAGCACTGGGTAGGGTGGCCGGCTAGCTCCCATCTGGAGCTTTAATTTTTTAATTTGGCAGAAGGTATGTCAACTCTCCCGGGGCATGGTCATGTTGCGATTTTCTCTATTTCTCCATGCTGTGAGGATTTGGGGCACGTATGTACATGCACCTGGTGTAGTTTTCAAGCCCCAGAGGCTTGGGTTAGAACCACATAGTTGGCCATGTAGGATCTGGCTACCTTAACCTTCTGGCCACAGAGCTGTGTGTGTATGAGAGAGGGAGAGAGGGAAAATGAGAGAGAGGGAAAATGAAAAATCCAGGTCTGGGATTCAAACCATGGTTGGCCATGTGGGAGTTCAGCACCTTTATCCACCACGCTACTTGCTGACCCCTCTTCTTTTTTTTTTAAGAATTATTTCGAACTTTTTTTAAAAAATTATTTTAACTTAACCAGAGAGGGAGAGAGAGAGAGAGAGAAAGTAAGAAAGCAAGCCACCAGGACCTGGGACTCAAACCATGGTCAGCCATGAGTTCAGCGCCCCCAACCACCATGCCACCTGCTGGCCCCATCACTTTTCCCTTTTTCTCTGTCAAGCACATGTGCCCTATGTAGGGGGAGAGTGAGACTGGGCAGTGACACAACAGGACCCACATAGGAAGGGTCCTGTGTTCAAATCCTGGGATCACTAGGCACGCACATATGCCTGCCCGTAATCAAGGCTGTTTGAGATTGGGGGGTAGATTGTGGCATGGGGACCCTCTTGGAGCAGCCTGTCTCTAATGGAAGAAGAGAAAACAAAGGCTGGCCCCATGGCCTGGTGGCTAAGGAAGCTGCATCCCACATGGCCAACAGTATGGTTCAAATCCTGGCCCTGGTGACTTGCAAATACGTGATGGGAGCATGTGTGTGCATGCTCCAAGTCCCGACAGGATGGAGAAGTGGAAAAGGGATTGAAGCATGACCATGCTCAATTGGGTGGTACTCTCTCCCTCTCTCTCTCTCTGCATCTCTCTCTGGTGAGTCCTTGCAGTCTCTGGCAAACTAAAAATAATTAAATAAATCGATCTGGAGAGGCGAGTGTGAGCGTCTCAGTCAAGCAGCGTGTATGCCTGAAACTCGAAAGGCCTGCACTGAGGGCTCTGGCAGGGCTCCTGAGCACGTCTTGGGGCAGGCCCAGTACTTAGCCTGGTGCTTTTGGTGGCTGATGAGCTCAGGAGGAACCTGCAGAGCAGGGAGCCTGTGTTTCCATTCTAGGACCCAGTGACTCTGACCTAGAGGTGGGGAGTGGGTGAAGTTTGGGCTGAAGTGGGTCCTAGGGTCACTGCCTTTGATTGAATGGATACAGTGAGTCACATTCCATGTACAGTAATAACTTTCCGGAATTCATGGCTCTGCTTTTCACCTGAATGGACGACCACCACGCAAGAAACTCCATTGTTCATTCCACCCAATGGCTATGCCTTGAAGAAGGCATGAGGTGGGCACCAGGAACTGCTGTTCCCTCAGGGGGTCTTGTCTCCCTGGCTTTCATTCTGTGCTTGGTCAAAGGTAATCCTGTTTTGACACACTCCAAGATGTGTAGTGGCTCAAACACGACAGGAGTGTCTCTTTTCCTTCCTTCCTTTCTCACTCTCTCTCTTTCTTTCTTCTTTTTTTCTTTCTTTTCTTCCTCCCTCCCTCCCTTTCTTCTTTTTCTTTCTTTTCTCTCTTTCTGTTCTTTCTCTTTAAGATTATTTCTTTTTTTCTAATTTTATTTATTCATTCATTTCATTTTAATTTGACCAGAGAGAGACACACATACAGAGAAAGTGAGAAAGCAAGCTACCAGGTCCGGGACTCAAACTGTGGTCAGCCATGTGAGAGTGTCCAGCCTTAATCACCACACCACCTGCTGGTCCCCTTCAGATGATTTCTTTCAGGCTAGCTGATAGTATGGTGGTTAAAGCAGCTAGATCCTACATGGCGGACTGCAGAGTCCCAGTGGTTTGAAAAAACATGCTGGGTATGCAAACATGCATGCCCGAAAATCCCAAGAGGGGAATAGAGGAGAAGGGATTATGGCGTGGCCATCTCCCTTGGGAGGTGCTTTCTCACCCCACCCCCACCCCTGTTACTCTCTGGCACGTGCACATGCCTCATAGCAAATTTAAAACTATGTATGTTATTTCTTTTTTCCATGAATGAGAGAAACACAGAGATAGAGAGACAGCATCCCCAACAGAGTTCTCGTGTCACAATCTACTTCAGCTGTAACCAGCCCCAATTCATGGCATGCATGTGTCCAGCGTGTGCCCTGCACGTTCAGGAAGGTCTCTAGATGTGAACCTAGAACTTCCCCGCGTGGATTCCCCTTGCAGGTCATTATATCACTTTTGTGATGCCATCTAGCCTTAAGAAATACATTTCTGACTTACATTACATCCTGATCACGTGCCCACGAGTGGAAGGCAGCTCTCCTGCAAGCGGTGATCAGGGGCTACACAGGGACTTGGGCAGCCTCCATTTGACAGTTTCACCATTTCCAACACATGGCTCCCAGGATTACTTTGCTTGTTTGCAGCATACAGACAGAAGTGTGTGGAGGATTGCACGAGGCAGATCCGTCTGGGAAGCTGGAGAACCAACACATCACTTCTGCTCGGTCCTACGGCCACAACGAAGTGCAAGGGAGGCTGGGAAATATAGACTAGTTGTGGGCCTGAGAGGAAAGAAAATGTATTTGGCGAATCTGTGGTTGAAAGATACAGATTTTTCTTTTAGGTTTTTGTCATAGGGCACGTGTGCTTGCCAGAGAAAGAGAGGGAAAGTAAATCACCCCCTAGAGGGGATGGCCATGCTGCAATCAATCTCTTCTCTGTTCTCCTCTCAGAATTTTGGGCATGAACGCACACACCCCTGGAGTATCATGCCACAGGGTCTGGGAATCAAACTGTGGTCGATCATGTGGGGGTCCAGCACCTTACCCACCATGCAACCTGCTAGATCCTTTTATTATTTTATTTTATTTTTAAAAATAATTATTTAATTAATTAATTAATTTCAATTTGACCAGAGAGAGACATAGAGAAAGAGAGAGAAACAGGGTGAGGAAAGCAAGCCAACAAGTCTAGGACTCGAACCATGGTCTACCTTGTGGGAGAGTCTAGTGCCTTAACCACCATGCCACCTGCCGGCCCCAGAAACAAATATTTTTAAAAATAAAAGGGGTGGGGCCAGCAGGTGACATGGTAGTTAAAGTGCTGGACTCTCACATGACTGTCTGTGGTTTGAGTCCTGGACCTGGTGACTTGCTTTCTCACTTCCTTTCTTTCTCTCTCTCTCTCTTTCTCTCTCTCTCTCTCTCTCTATCTCTCTCTCCTCTCTGTTTCTTTCTGGTAAGTGCATGTGTCCAATAGCAAAGTTAAAAATAATAATAAAATTAAGAGGACCAGCAGGTGGCATGGTGGTTAAGGCACTGGAAACTCCCACAATGCTGACCATGGTTTGAGTCTTGGACCTGGAGGCTTACTTTCTCACTTTCCCTCTCTCACTCTGTCTCTCTCTGGTCAAATTAAAATAAATTAATGAATAAATAAAATTAAATAAATAAGTATTTAAAATAATAATAATAATAAAATAATTCTAAAAAGAATTGTTTCTTCCATGAGAAAGAGACCGAGAGAGCATTCCCACCAGGGTCCTCATGCCTCAATCCACTTGCAGCCTCAGCCAGCCTGGATCCCAGGCACACATGTGTGCCCCAGTCTGTTCCAAACCTGGGACCATCCCATTTGATCCAACTGTATAAATGCTGCATTGCCATCAGGCCCAGACAGATTTTTCTTATAAAAGATGTCCTTGAGCTAGCCAGTGGTGTAGTGGTTAAGGGGGCTGAATCCCAAATGGTTGATTGTGTGGTTCAAGTCCCAGACCTGGCTGCTTGAAAGACAGGCCAGGCACATGTGCGTGTGTGCCCAAAATCCCAAGAAGAGAATGGAGGAGAAGGGGTTGTGTCATGGCCATCCCCCTGAGGGGTGTTTTCTCATTTTTCCTCTCTCTGTCTCTAGCAAGCACACAGAACCTATAGCAAGCCAAACAAAACAAGAAAAAAAAAAAAGTCATCCTTAAACAAATGAGTTACTTTATTTAGTATTCAAGCAAAGAAAAGCCATTTAGTCCAGTGCTGTGAAAAACAGGCTATGTTGGGCATCCCCAGAGAGAGATCACACCACTCTGCATCGCATGAGCAACTGAAGGGACATTGACGTGAAACACCATAACCGACTTGGAATCTGGCTCTGGCTGAGGTGGGCACCACCGCATTTCCCTCAAGACCTGCTTTCCTGTGGCTGAGCTCTACCTGTCTCCCCACCATTTAGTCTGAGCCAGGCCCATCTTCATGCACACAATTTAAAGCAGTTTCCCCTAGTATCTATTGGATTTTTTTTTTTTTGAGGGTTTTTTGCTATAGGGCGTGTGCGCTAGTCAAACAGACAGAGACAGAGAGACAAAAAGCGAAAAATCACCCCCCAGGGGGGATGGCCACACTGCAATCCCTTCTCCTCCATTCTCCTCTCAGGATCTTGGGCATGCACACACACGTGCCCAGTGTAAGTTTAAGCCACCAGGTCCGGGACTCTAACTGCGGTTGAATACATGGGAGTTCAGCGACATAGCCATTACGCTAACTGCTGATCCCTGTATCTGTTGGATCTTAACGCTCCTGTGAGGTACATGTAGCAGTCAAGATAGGCTAGGTTATGCTGTAACAAAATCCCCCAAATTCATTGCTAATACCTTGCTTTGTACTCCTGCTCCATGTCTACTGCAGGTAGCTGAAGCTCTATTTCTTTTCTTTTCTTTTTTCTTCCTTCCTTCCTTCTTTCCTTCCTTCCTTCCTTCTTTCCTTCCTTCCTTCCTTCTTTCCTTCCTTCCTTCCTTCTTTCCTTCCTTCCTTCCTTCTTTCCTTCCTTCCTTCCTTCTTTCCTTCCTTCCTTCCTTCTTTCCTTCCTTCCTTCCTTCTTTCCTTCCTTCCTTCCTTTATTTCTCTCTCTTTCTTTCTTTCTTTTTGCCATAGAGAGATACAGAGAGAAGGGGGAAGGTGAGAAATCCCCCCCCCCAGAGTAATAGCCATGCTACAATCCCTTCTCTTCCATTCTCCTCTTGGGATTTTGGGCATGCATGCACACACCTGGCATAATTTTTAAGCTGCCAGGTCTGGGCTTGAATCCTGATTGGCCATGTAGGAATCCAGCACCTTAACCATGCCATGAGGCTCTGCTTCTTGCCATTTCCTCTGTCTGTGGGACCCAGGCTGATGGAGTAGCTTCTGTATGAAACATCACTGGTCACCCTTTAATGTGGACAAGGTAGACAAAGTATAGTGATGATGTCACTTCCCCTTGCATTTCATTGGCCAGAACCAGTCTCATGGCCAACTCTGCTGGCTCTTGGGTATCCATGTGGAGACGTCAAGTCACCAGTCAGAAATGGGTCCAGAGCTCAGGGGTGAGGTTAGGATGGGAAATTTCGAAATCAGTGAGAGAGATGATCTAAAGCCATGAGACAGGCTGAGAACATAGGTAAAGAGGAAAAGGCCAAGGGAAACCCACAGTTTAGAGACTGAGAGGGAAAGGTGGAGCTGACTAGGGCAACTGAGAGGAGCAACCAGAAAAAAATTAGAGTCGGTGATGATGGGAGCCCATGGTGTGGGAGGAGGGATGGCCCGAGATGGGAGAGGCTGGATGAGGGCAGAGCCTAACTACTGGCTTCAGCAGCAGAATGTCCCTGGTAACGGCCATCAGAGCGGTTTCCACACAGTAAAGGCCGGATCAGAAGCTAATTGGAGTGGTTTGAAGGAATAGTGCAGGAGTGAGGAGTGGAAACTCTGACCACAGAGAACGCTGAAGAAATTTGTGAAGGAAAAAGACAGGAGAGTTGAGAGTCAGAGGGGAAATGGAGAGTTAAGGGAGAGTTTGTTTGTTTATTTATTGAAGATTTATTTGTTTTACTTCTTTAATGAGAGAGAGCTCGTGCTTCTGCTGACATGCATGTGCAAAAGAGACCCCCTCAATGGTGTCTCATCACATGTGTACCAGTGTGTTTGAGGCTGGCTCAGGATTCGAACCTGTGGCTGCCCACATGGCTTCCAGCACCAGGGAGCAGCACACCGCCGCCCATGCCACTGGAACTGGGCCTTGTTTGTTTTCTAAGGGAGAAAGAGAGCAGTTTGTGTACTGATGACAGCAGTCCAGGAGAGAGGGAGAAGGCGATGATGCAGGAAATGTGATGCGTGTAGGAGGGCAGCTCTCCAGAACTCCAGTGGTGTGAGCCAGAGCCCAGGGGGAGGAGCCCTCGGTGGGAGCACAGAGGCCAGTTGCCAACCATAGGTTATTGCTGCAGGAACGGGGGAGTCTTCCTGCACAGTTTGCTTCTATTTTCTCAAAGAGGCGAGAGAAATTAGGCAGGGAGGAAGAGCTCAAGAAGAGAGGAGCTGTGAACGGTTTCTTTTGAAGAGGAATCTCACACAAAATCTCCTAGACAGGAGTTAGGCTTCCTTTAAAACTGGCTGCCCTCCATTTAAAATGAGATCAGCCAGCTCTGGGCTGTTCCTCCTCCACCAACTGCCCTGGCCAAGGCAGTGCAGAGAGGGAGGGAGGGAGCTTAGGAGGGGGTGGGTTTTTTCCCACTAAGTATCACGGGGAGGAGAGGATGAGGGCAGGGAGGAGAGGATGAGGGTGTTAAGGGAGGTTTCGAGGGAGCAGTTTACATGGACACATCACAGAATCTAAGCTGACAGGACAAATGAAAGTAGTAGGGGGCTATGGGTGTTGAAAAAGTAGTTGGAGTCAATGTCGTGAAGCCCTGAACTGGAGGCGTGGCCGTCCATCCGCCCTTGGTTGGTAGAAGACAAGTGTGAAGCTGAGAGAGCGGGAGCTGAGGTTCAGAGGTGGTGGCATGGCTACTAGTAAAGGCAAGTCACTGGGGCCGGCAAGTGGTATGGTGGTTAAAGGTGCTGGACTCCCACATGGCCAACCATGGTTCAAGTCTCAGACCTGGTGGCTTGCTTTCTCACTTCCTCTCTCTCTCTCTGATCAAACTGGAAAATAATAATGATAATAATAATAAATAAGGTTAAATGGAATAATTCTTTAAAAAAAAAAAAGGCAAGTAACCAAGGGACGGCCGTATGAACAGGTGGCTGAGACAAAAAGGAATGTGCCCTCCATGGACAGACAGCCTTGCTTCTTCCATCACCTGCCCCTGGAGGCCCGTGGTAATAAACAGCACAACACAGTAGCACTTGCTAACATGCCAGGTACTGGGTATAGAGCTTTAATAACCTCTGTCTTTTTTTTTTTTTTTTTGAGAAGTTTTTGCTATAGGGCACATGCACTCACCAGAAAGACAGAGACAGAGAGACAGAAAGCGAGAACTCATCCCCCAGGGGCAATCCCTTCTCCTGCAATCCTTCTCCTCCATTCTCCTCTCGGGATCTTGGGCACACATGCACACGTGCCCGGCATGAATTTAAGTCACTGGGTCCAGGACTTGAACTGCTGTCGACTACACAGGAGTCCAGCAACATAGCCATTATGCCAACTGCTGGTCTCAACCTCTGTCTCTTTTAAAGTTTATTTATTTCTTCCCTAAGTGAGAGAGACAAAGAGACGGCAGGGTCTTGATGCTACGATCCAGCCTCAGCCAGTCCCCGCTCATGGGTGCACATGCCTCGGGGAGGTCTTTGATATGAACACACAACCTTCCCACGCAGGCCAGTCTTGAAGTCGGGTGCATTTTGCCCTTGTGCTATTTGATCCCTAAGTACCTCTCTTGAGGGAAGATGTAGAAAATTGGGGGGAGGGCTGCTGACTCACTTGCCTAGTCCATAAACACTGAGCCAGCACCCCTGAGTGCTGGTGGGCCAGGCAGTGGCATGGAAGTTAAGGTGCCTGGATCCCACAAGGCCGACTATGTGGTTTGAGTCCTAGACCCGGTAGCTTGGAAAACGTGCCAAGCGCATGTGTATGTGTGCCCAAAATCCTGATAGAAGAATGAAGGAGAAGGGATTGTGGCACAGTTGTCCTTCTAGGGGGCGGTGATTTCTCACTCTCCCTCCCTCTCTCTCTCTCTCTCTGTGGCAAGCAAAATGCAAAATAAATAAATAAATGCAGTCTCTGGCTTTACTGAGCTCATACTGGAATGGAGCCACTGCCACACAAATGCAGCTCAACTGAGTGAGCAGGTGGCATGGTGGTTAGGGCGCTGGAGTCTCACGTGGCTGACTATGGTTTGAGCCCCAGATCTGGTGACTTGTTTTCTCACTTTCTCTCTTTGGTAAGTGCACAAGCCTTATAGTAAATTTTAAAATAATACTAATACAGTAATTCTTTTTAATTTTTTAAAAAGCAGCTCGATTTGGAAATAAGGCTCATGGGATCAGGCCCCAGAAGGGGGGAAGGAATAACCCTAAAATAAAGGGTCATCATTACATTTGTACTTTTTTTTATTATTTTATTTAACTTTATTTATTTAAATTTGAGCAGAGAGGGACAGAATGAGAGAGAGAGAGGTAAAGAGAGAAAGAAAGCTGCCAGGTCCGGGACTCAAATCACAGTCAGCCATGTGGGAGCCCAGCACCCTTAACCACCATGCCACATGCCAACTCCCTACATCTGTACTTTGTAGCAGCCCTGCTTAGCAGGGGACTTGCTGGCCCACTTCACAGATTGGAAGAGAGATCAGAGAGACTGAGTTCTCTTCTCTAGCCACACAGCAACTAAACCCACGCTGCTCTCTCCACTCCTAGGACCTTTTGATTCTCCTGGCAGAGACTAGGCAAGCTTGGCACTTAGAGCTCCATCTGGCCTGAAGGGCTGGTGTACCTTGGAGCCTCCACGGATATGCCCAGATGGTTGCATCCTGATCCTTCTCCCAAATAAGGACCCCTTACTGGCTGTGGGAGAGGGTGGGGAAAGGACACTTGTCCCTTGACACTCTCAAAAAGCCCAGATCTGAAAGAAGCCCAAGGGGCATTCCAGTTCCTACTGCCCATGGGCAAGGTCCTCCTTTCCAGCCCGACATACCCGAGAAGGGACAAGTGCGCAGGTGCAAGGGGCAGGCTCCACACACCTGCTGTTGGCTGCTGTGTGACCAGCAGGTGGAGCCAAAGGGAGCTGCCCCAGTGGGAAGCTGGAAAGGATCTACAGACCCCACAACTGCCTGGCAGTGAGGGTTCCTAGAGGACCTGGCAGCGAGA
The DNA here is from genome assembly GCF_000334495.1 of Tupaia belangeri chinensis. Classification (NCBI taxonomy): domain Eukaryota; kingdom Metazoa; phylum Chordata; class Mammalia; order Scandentia; family Tupaiidae; genus Tupaia; species Tupaia belangeri. The sequence continues at coordinate 1,910,256 of NW_006159706.1, read as the reverse complement.
GGTTGATGGTGCAGGAGCCATCCTGAGGGGCTGGCCAGGTGGACCCCAGTCTCCCACCTGTGCCATCATTTCCTCCGCCTGGGGTAGGAAAGCTGACTGCAGGTGCTGGAGAGCTGACAGAGGTAAAATGCAACCATCTGCAAGGCTGACCCACATGGACAGTTCTGGGTTCACATCCAGAAGCCTCCTCAGCTACACCAAGCATGCGAGTATCCATGTTCTGGGGCTGACTGAGATGGGATGGACTGGGGCATCATGATCTTGTTGAAAGTTCTCTCTCTCCCTCTTGCATGCTCATATATTTATTTATTTATTTGGAAAGGTTTTTTTATGCTATAGGGTGCACGCACTCGCCAGAAGACAGAGACAGAAAGCGAGAAATCATCCCCTGGGGAGGATGGCCACACTACAATCCCTTCTCCTCCATCCTCCTCTCGGGATCTTGGGCATGCATGCACAAGCGCCCAGTGTGAGTTTAAGCCACCGGGTCTGGGACTCAAACTGCGGCCGACTACATGGGAGTCCAGCGACATAGCCATTGTGCCAACTGCTGGTCCCTCATGTGCTCATTAAAGAAATAAATAGGGCCAGTTGGTGGCTGGGTGGTTGAAGCAGCTGAACCCTACTTAGCCGACTGTATGGTTCAAGCCCAAAACCCTGGTGGCTTAAAAGGCACAGGAGGTGCTGTGGGGGTTGAGGTGCTGAATCAGACGTGGCCAGCTTTGTGGTTCGAGTCCTGGACCTAATGACTTGAAAATCACACCAGCTGCATGTGCATGGATTTGTGCCCCCAGATCCTGAAACTGGAGAAAGGACTATGGCATGGCCATAGGGGGAGATTTCTCACCATCTCCCTTACCATGTCTCTCTCTGATGTGCTCACGTGCCAATAGCAAAACAATAAAAATAAGGCAAAAAAATAAAAGACACACAGGGCCCATGTACATGTATGCCCCGAATCGCAAAAGGACGAAGAGATGGAAGAGAGACGTGAGACCATGCTCCATGGGGGTGCTTTCTCACCTTCCCGCTCTCTCTGCCTCTCCCCAGTGAATGCACATACTCTTTGGCAAGTTAAAAAAAAAAAAAAAAAGGGAAAGAAATAAAAAGAAAGCTGACTGCCAAAAGAACAGCTTGGCCCATAAGGCTTTGGGGTCACATTCCTATCAGCGTGACACTGGGTCACTCTTCATCCTGCCTCAGTTTCCTCTCCACTCTACAGATGAGGGTAGTCTCTAGTAACAATCTCGAGATTTCAGGGGTCCCAATCTGCTACCATTAAGCTCCCTGGTGACCCCGACTCGAGACAACAGAAAAAGGTTGAAATGCCCAGAAACGTCGCGTTTATTTGTCCGTTGTCACACAGCAGAGCTAAGGCACGATGTGGTTGCCTCCAGGAGCTTGAGGGGCAGAGGGGCCCTGGAGAAGCAGGCCCTCCTGGGCGCTGGGCCCACCGGCCGTCTTTCTGGCTTGGGGCTGAGGCTCAGCCCCCAGCCCCAGCAGACCCAGGGCTGTGTTGAAGAGGTTGATGGGAGTGGAGCCATCGGTGATGAGGGTTGATTTCAGGCCCAGGGACTGCAGCAGTCTCACCTGGAGGGAGCGAGGAGGGGGGACGACAGGAGGAGATGGTGTCAGAGTCTGGTCACTTCTCATCTCTTCCTTGCTTCTCTAGGGAGCCAAGCTTCAGAGAGACCCTCCTGAAACCAACTCATCTGAAAGCGCCACCTCCCTCTTCATCTGATCACCCTGACCTCCTTGAACCACTTGTCACAGACCCACGTCCCATGTTTCCGGTCTCTCCCAGGAGCTCCAGCTTCCTGCCTGGTATTGATGCAATGTGACACTATGCTCAAACGACATAGTGACAGTCTGCTCACCACCCCCACCCCCCGGTCCTGACAACTTTCTAGATGTCTCTGCCTTCTTGGTTTCAAAGCTGGTCTTAAGACACACACACACACTGCCGTTCCCCACTCTCACCTGCATCTCTGGCCCAGCCACGGCCAGGTCCCTGATGGTGCTGGGGCCCAGGGCCTCTGTCATCTGCTTGAACTTCTTTGCCTCCACCTCAGCCAACTGCTGGGCCTTGCTCACCTCCAGCTCCAGCTGGGCCCGGGCATAGACCAGCTCTAGCTCTCGGACTTTCTGGACCCGCTGGAGCTCAGCCTCCTGGAAGGGGAAAACCCAGCCTTCTTTAGCGCTCAGGGCCCCTGGGAATTGTCCAGTGAATCAGCCTAATGGACGCACCCGAGGGAACTGAGGCAGAGGTGGTGGAGTTCTGAACTTGTATCTGTCGGGTGTGAATCCTGTGACACCACAGCTTAGCTAGTGGCCCATGGGGCTCCCTAAGCTGCACCTCGTCCCTTACCTGGGTGGAGAGGACACCCACCTTGACTAGATTTCCAGCATTAAAGAAATTCAGACATGTAAAGCACATGTAATACCTGGCAGTCGCGTGGCTAGCGCTCGAGCACTCGTCTGTAAGATGGGTGCAATAACCTTACCTGCAAGGGTCCTGGTAAATGGGCTGCTACAGGGAAAGTTCTGGTAAACCACAGATGCCTGGTCAGAGCGTTATGTGAGGCCCGTGGTGTCACACCGGACTTCAGGGACTGCAATGAACAGGCATCCTCAGCCCCAAGGCCACGCTCTCACTCCCCGACTCACCGTCTCAATGGCCAGGGCCTGGGCTTTCAGCTTGGCCTGCAGCACGGAGCCTTCCCCCTCAATCCGCGCCGCCTCTGCCCGGGACTCCGCCTCTGCCTTGGCAGTCCCAGTGCTCTCCACGGCCGTGCTGAGGGGAGGCAGAGGCAGGTGAGGCCCAGGAGAAAACCCTGCCTTCGCACGGCCTGACCTGTGCCCAGCAGCGCTTTGCCCCCACCCCTCCCTCACACACAGCTGTTTTGGCAGACACTCGGCCCTTGCCAGCCTTTCCTCCTCCAGTTCTCGACCCACCTCAGAGCCTCCAGCTCCAGGAGCTCCCTGCGAGCCTTTTCAGCCTCTGATTGGTCCAAGATCTTCTGCCTCTCCAGTCGGCCACGGGCTTCTTGCTCTAGTCTCTGAGCCTCATGCCTAGGTGAGGACAGGGGGGTGTGGGTAAGAGACCAGCATGGGGCCAGAGCTGGAACCAGAACACCAAGGGCAGGGTGCACACATCTCCTGGGCACCCAGGCCTGCGCCTGGCATGCACTGAACACACAGATCGACCGAGAACAGTGTGTGTGATACAAGGCAGGCCTGGTGCTGGGCCCAGCATGCCGGGAGTGAGGGCCCTGCCTTTACCCACGTACCCTCCACGGGGAAGGGAAGAGGAAGCAAGGGTGACTACAGATAGCGACGAGCTCTCGAAGGTAGTAAAATGGGCGACTGGGCGAAGGGGGTGGTATGCAAGTGTGGGAGGAAGAAATGGGCTCTCCAGGGCAGTGGCCCGCTGAAGGCCAGAGGAGCCTTCTAGGAACCCTCGGGTAGCAGGAAAACCCAGTGTGGAGGCCTTGAGGAGGAACGGGCAGGGGAGGGGGGATGCCGGAGCATGTCAGTCTAGTGGAGGAAGCTAGAACGCGGGTAGGCGGAGGCCGGGCAGGACCCCAGGGTCCATGGAAGGCCACAGCAAGGAGTCCTGGTTTTGTCACAAGCAAAGTGGGAAGCTGCAGGAGCAGGGGCATCCGAGTCACACCTCACGGGATCATTCTATCTGCTTGGTAGAGCACAGGCCCCTGGGGCAGGGACGGCAGCGGGTGTGTTGTCAGGGGCTGGTGGTGGTCAAGATGGGGACCCATAGAGGTCGGCTGGGTGGGCAGTGCAGCGGCTGAGCCCCACTCACTTGGCGGCCGCCTCCTGGGAGTTAGTGGTGATCTCGATGGCCAGCTGCACGCTGCGCTGCAGAGCATCCCGGGTCCTCTGGTCCACTGGCTCCACCGACTGCACGTCCACGCTGCTGACCACCAGCCCGTTCTGGGGGAACATGGCCTGGTCCCGGGGCCGAGGCAGGGCCAGGCCGTCGGGGCCCCTGGTTTCTGAAGTCTCAAAGCCAAAGACAGCCGTGCGAATGATGCGAGCCGAGTTCTTGTGGAAGTCATCGAAGCTGACTGAGGCCACGGCCCCCCGGACCCGGGAGGCGATGGCCTTGCAGGCGTCACCCACAAAGTCAGGCACGGAGAAGAGCTTGGCTGTCTCTTGGGGGTCCTTCCGGTCCTTCAGCTCAAAGTGCCTGTGAACACAGAGGCCCAAGATAGAGAAGTTGTTTTCTCCAAGAAACACTGACTCTCAGACAGATTTCAACACCCATCCTCTGTGGGTAGGGTCCTTTAAGAGAGAAAAATGCTAATTTGTACCTGGTAAAGTCCTAAAAAACTTTACTCACGTTCCCTTTTAATCCTCTCAGCCACCATAGGAAGTGGGGATGAATGTTATCTCATTTTTTAAGAAAGAAAGGAACCAGCAGTTAGCGTAATGGCTATGTCGCTGGACTCCCACGTAGTCGACCGTGGTTTGTGTCCCGGACCCGGTGGCTTAAAACTCACGCCGGGCGCGTGTGCGTGCGTGCCCAAGATCCCGAGAGGAGAATGGAGGAGAAGGGATTGCGGCGTGACCATCCCCCCTGGGGGGTGATTTCTCGCTTTCTGTCTCTATGTCTCTCTCTGTCTGTCTGGCGAGCGTACGCGCCCTACAGTGAAAATCTCTCCAAAAAAAAAAAAAAAAAGAATTATTTAGTTTTACTTATTATTTTTAAATTTATTGAAGGATACATGTGCTCCCCAGAGAGAAAAAGAGGGAAAGTGAGAAAGTAAGCCGCCAAGTCCGGGACTCGAACCATGTCAGCCACGTGAAGTCCAGTGCCTCAACCACCATGCCACCTCTGGTTCCTACTCCATTTTTTGAATGAGCAAATAGAGGTCCAGAGAGGTTAAGTCACTGGCCCAAGGTTACACAGCATGTAGCCAGCCAGAAAGCTGAACCTAGGCAGTCTGACTCTGGGTCTGTGCCCCGTCACACTATGGTCCCCCGGAAAATGGCAGCCCCATCTGCCTCTGTCATGGTACTGGCGACGCCCAGTCAAGAGGTAAGGACCGGGTGCTTGGGAGTTGTCAAGCACTTTTCCTGCATATGGCTTATCTCGCCTAATTCTAATCGGGCTGTCTGTGCTCTCCCAGACACAGGGCACTGCTGTTCTCGCTGCACCCTTGCAGCAGCCCCATGAGGGGGCTGATGTTGTCATACTCATCTTGCTCGTGGGAAACTGAGGGAAGTGCCACGGTCCTTGCCCAGGGCTGCAGCTGGCAGCCGGCAGGGCTGGTACATAGCCCTGAGCACGTGGCTCCACGGCGGGCACCTCACACCCATTCACACTGCCCACCCACGGCTGGGCCCACTGACCTTTTCTTCTTTTATTTCATAAGAGTGACTTTTTTTTTTTAAGTTTGTTTGTTTATTTATTTCATAAGAAAGAGAGAGCCCTCCCCTGCCCTACTCCCCCACCCCCAAAGGAAAAAGGGTCCTCATGTCATGATCCGTTCCCAGCCTCAGCCAGCCCTGGACCGTGTGTAGACACATGCCTGGTGTGGGCAGGGAGGTCTCCGGACCTGGGGCCCTCCCACGAGGGTCAGCCTTGCAGAGATCGCATTACCACTACACCATCATCCTGCTCCGCCCCACACCGACTTTTGTCCTTTTTAAATTTAAATTTAATTTTATCTGGGAGGTTTTTTGCTATGGGGAAGTACACTCGCTGGAGAGACAGAAAGCAAGGAATCACCCCCCCAGGGGGATGGCCATGCCACAATCCCTTCTCCTCCATTCTCTTCTCAGGATTTTGGGCACCCATTCGCACATGCCCAGGGCGAGTTTTAAGCCGTTGGGTCCGGGACTCAAACCACAGTGACTATGTGGGAGTGCAGCAATGTAATCATTACCCCATCTGCTGCCCCCCCCCCCTCTCTTTTTTCAGGTTGCTATCAGGCACAAGCACTTGCCAGAGAGAGGGAAAGTGAGAAATCATCCTCCGGGGAGTTGGTCAGGCCGCAATCTCTTCTCAGGATTTGGTGCATACATGCACACACCTGACATGTTTAAGGCACCAGGTCTGGGACTTGAACCGCAGAGTCAGCTATGTGGGATCTAGCACCTTAGCCACCATGCCATCTACTGGCTCTGCCCATTGACCTTCAGTAACCTTGCCGCTAAACATTTGTCCAAACACATCCTGGCATTTCACTGGGGAAGCGTCCTGCTCCCATCCAGAGTCCTGGTCCTAGGAGGTGAGCTGGCATCTTCCCTGGATTTGCGTGAACTCCCAGGTTCTCACTTGACCATGACCCTGAGTGAGTGTTCTGTCCTGAGGAGCCCAGCACTGCACGGGCATGTCTTCCTCAGGGCTCCCAGGGCTGTACCCAACAGAACCCTCACCAGCCACCCCATCCCTTACCAGTTGTAGGCGAGCTGCAGCTGCAGCCTGGCGTGATCTGCTGTCTCGATGGTGATGACGTCTGTAAAGAAGTCAGGCCCGAGCAGCAGGCAGAGTGCACGGCGGGCGTGGGGACGCTTGGGCCGCCCAGCCGACAGGGATAACACAGTGAATTGCTCCTCAGGACCCAGTGACACCAGCTCAGGCCCAAAGACCACGCTGCAGAGAGAGAGGGAGTCAGACATGTGGAGGGCCACACCCCCACGCCACCCGGGGCCAGCCCCTCACCGAGCTTTCTTCTCTCTGTAGTCATAAACCTGCACGGCGGCATTGTGAGGGACACGGTAGCTGACTACACGGGTCTTGTTCCTGGGAGTGGCAGGCTGAAAGGCCTTGCCTATGTCCCTCTCACCCCTGTCGGCCAGAGGGTCCTGCCCCTTGCTCAGCAGCTCCTCCACACCAGGAGGCAGCTCTTTCTCCCACAGGACTTCGTCCTGGGTCAGCATGTAGGTGCTTCCAATCACAGCACGCACCTGGAAGACGAAGGCAAGTAGGGATGTCACCAGTGAGGGAGGGGGGGAAGACCCAACCAGTGCTCTGAAGCAGAGGCGGCTCAGGGTTGGTATAGCATTGTGGCTAAACATGGTCTCTGCGGCGAGGCCAGGTTCAGTCTCAGGCTAGTTAACTGCACGCTGTTACTCCGGCAAGCTGTTTCATCCACTGGGTGTCAGTTTCCTCATCTGAAAAATGGTCCTGCTAGAGGCTACCTCATAGAGCTGGGGAATGAATGACGTTTCCCATGTCTCATTTGCAGAACAGCACTTGGCATATAGTAAGGGCCCAATGTTATTATTTCTAGAATCTTCCTCCATGCTTGGAGGGCATCAAGGGGCTGGATGGGATCCTAGGAAGTGGGTAGTCTATGTACACTAATTCCTCTTAGAATTCTGAGTTGTGCTTCTAGGTTAGGTTCTTAGAGAAAGAGGTTGGAGGTCAAGGTTTTCAATGAAATAGCAAAAAGAAAAGATTCCACCGGGACCAGCAGTTAGCGTAATGGCTATGTTGCTGGATTCCCATGTAGTCGACCGCGGCTTGTGTTCCAGACCCGGTGGCTTAAACTCACGCTGGGCGCGTGTGCGTGTGTGCCCAAGATCCCAAGAGGAGAATGGAGGAGAAGGGATTGTGGCATGGCCATCCCCTCTGGGGGGTGATTTCTTGCTTTCTATCTCCGTCTCTCTCTAACAAGCGCACGCACCCTATAGCAAAAACCTCTCAAAAAAAAAAAAAAAAAGAAAGAAAAAAGAAAGAAAAAAAAGAAAGAAAAGAAAAGATTCCACCAAGGGGCCAACAGGTGGTGGGGGGCTGGACTCCCACATGGCCAACCACAGTTTGCGTCCTAGACCTGGTGGCTTGCTTTCTCACTTTTTCTCTCTTTCTCTCTGTATCTCTTTTTCTGTCTGTCTCTGGTGAGTACAAATGCCCTATAACAAATTAAAAACAATAATAATAATAGGGGCTGGGGTCCCACATGGCTGGCCACAGTTTGAGTCCCGAACCTGGTGGTTTGCTTTCTCACTCTCCCTTTCTCTGTCTGTGTCTCTCTGGTCAAAATTGAGGAATGATGATAATAAGTAAAATTTAAAATAAATCTTTAAAAAAATAATAATAAATAAAATTAAATAAATCTTAGAAAGAAAGGAAGAAAGGAAGGAGGACGGATGGACGGACATGGGCCTTGGGGAAGAGGTTCTTATTGTGTGTAGGCCACACTCCAGTCAGGCTATTATGCCGGAGCCAGATCTGCAGTTGGACGGAGTCCCGTCCTGTAACACCGCTCATCTTTTCAGTTGGAGTTTCTTAGATTTGCAATTGGATCTTTAAGACTCATACTCCGTGAGATGCCCTTATACCTACCTGACAGCTCGTCAAATGCCACAAGGTCCCCCCACCTCTACCATGTACCTCTCCCCAGAAGCATCCCCCTGTGCTGTGAGGAAGCCCCGACCATGGCCCACGGCAGCCCCCCGCCCGTCCCTCAGCTGTTACCTTTCCGGTCTTGACGTCCTGCACGTAGATGCCCTCGTTCTCGTCCAGAGGGATGGCCTGGCGCTCTTCCACCACCTCCACCTTGGCAGACGGCACGTACTCCAGGGGCCCACGGATGAGCCAGCGGTCCCCAGCCTGGCGTGTGACGGTCTTGTCGTCCTCCCCCTCCTCCAGGGGCTGCAGGGCCCTGAGCAGCAATCCCTGCTGCTCCGACAGCACGTACACGTCCTGGATGCCCCGTTCCAGCCTCTCCCCTGGCTGGAGGAAGAAAGACTTCTCTCCCTAAAGGGGGAGAAGGGCGTCAGGAGCAGTTGTCACCCAGGACTGCTGCCGTCTCTGAGGGCACCTCTGCCCCCAGGACGTGCTGTCTCAGGCTTGTGTTGAAGTCAGGAGCCCAAAATGCATTCCGTGCCCCCCCACACGATAATACTGAGGCCTGTGTTCTAGACTGTCTATGCAAACCCTCCAGAACTTCATCCAGGCAAACACGTCCTTGAAAGAGTCGGTAAGCTGCAAGGACCTGAATCCTCACAAGCTGGACAGTTAAGAATCAACCTATTGCTGCTGCTCCTTTGTGTCATGCTTTGTTTTCCTGGGATGGTATAATGGGGGGTGGGGAGGCAGGTCAGTAAAATCTGGTTTGGGAGCCAAATTAGGCCAGCTGTCTTAAAAAAAAAAATGGTGCCAGCCAGTGGCATGATGGTTAAGGAGGCTGGATTCCACATGGCCGCCTGTACAGTTCGAGACCTGGACCTGGCAGCTTCCAAAGCATGCCAGGTACACGTGCATACATGCCAGGGATCCCAAGAGGAAAATGGAGAAGGGATTGCAGCCTGGCTATCCCCCTTGGGGGCGGGGGGCAATTTGTCACTTTTTCTCTCTAGCAAGCATACATGCCCTGCAGCAAATAAAAGCTGTATGTATAATAGGTGTACACATATACACACATCATTGCTAGAGGGTGTGTGCACTCACCAGACAGAGGGAGGAGGAGAAGGAGAAAGCTCCCCTATGGTCCTGCTGCAAGTCCTTCTCTTCCATTTCTCTATCCTGTCATGATTTTAGGCACACACATACATGTACTCGTGTTTTTAAAGCTACCGGGGCCAGGATTCAAACCATGGTTGGCCATGTTGGATGCGGTCTTTTAACCACTATACTATGGAGCTGGCCTTATAAATGTATTTTTCATTTTCCAGGGGCCACATGGAGAGGAGGTTTCTGGTTCAAGACTGGAGACCTTGGGACCAGCAGATGGCATAATGGTTACATTGCTGGACTCCCATGCAGTCGACTACGGTTCGCGTTTTGAACCCGGTGGCTTAAACTCACGCTGGGCACACGGGCGTAAGTGCCCAAGATCTGTAGAGAAGAATGGAGGAGAAAGGATTGCAGTGTGGCCATCTTCCCTTGGGGGTGGGGGGGGCAGCGATTTTTCACTTTGTCTCTCTGCCTCTCTCTGTCTTTCTGGCAAACATATGTGCCCTATAGCAAAAATCTGTCTATAAAAAAAACAAACACAGGGACCAGCAGTTAGTGTAGTGGCTATGTTGCTGGACTCCCCCGTAGTCGACTGCGGGTCGCGTCCCCGCCCCAGTGA
>NW_006159706.1:1877272-1900149 GCF_000334495.1 Tupaia belangeri chinensis | reverse complement strand
GGAGTGCGGCGTGGCCATCCCCCCTGGGGGTGATTTCTCGCTTGCTGTCTCTCTGTCTCTGTCTGTCTGTCTGGCAAGCACACGCGCCCTATAGCAAAAATCTCTCCAAAAAAAAAAAAAAACCGAACACAAAGGCTGGAGACCTCTCCAAGTAGCCCAGGTACACATCACGTGCCCATGACCCAGGCTGCCTAAGGGCTGGAGGTGGACTGCAGCGTTGGGACCCTACTGGCGACGCATGCCCTCTTTCTCTCTTTTTTCTTTTTCCTTCGTCCAGTTTTTGCTATAGGGCACATGCCGCTCAACAGAGAGGCAGTGAGAGGGAAAGTGAGAAATCACCCCCAGGAGGGATAGTCATGCCGCAATCCCTTCTCCATTCTTCTTCTGGGACCTTGGGTGTACATACACATGTGCTTGGCATGATTTTCAAGCTACTGGGTCCAGGACTTGAACCACGATTTGCCATGTGGGAGTCCAGCTGCTTAACCACCGTGTCACCTGCTGGAACCCATATTGCGTTTTTTTTCTATAGCGGCATCATAGTTCATTGTATAGATATGCCACAATTTTTAATCCATTCAGCAATTGATGGCCATTTGGGTTGTTTCCACTTTTCTGCCTCTTGTTTTTGCAAATAAAATATTACAGGAACATGGTACTCATTTGTTTACATATGGTCTAAGCTGCTTTTACAACACAACGGCAGAGCTGCATAGTTTCAACAGAAACCATATGGCTCACAAAACCCAAAATACCTACTATCCAGCCCTTCACAAAAAGGGCGTGCCAGTCCCTGGTATTCCCACGTATAGTTCAAGAGGGGACGAGGTAGGAGGTGGAGAGAGGGGTAAACCAGGAGATTCGTTTTATGCAGGATGACAAAGGCTCTGAACAGAGATGTGAAAGAGAAGAGTTTCAAGTTCTTTGGGCACTGGGAGGAGGGAGGGACAGGAGGCTTTTCCAGAAGAGCATGTAACTGAAGGTCTGAGGAATAAATCAGGCTGTCCGGGAAGCCCACTGACAGTGTTTCAGCACACAGAACTAAGCACGCAGGCGTAAAGGTGTTTCTAGAACGTGCGTCTGGCATGGAAGGAGAGGCGGCAGGGAGGTCAGAGGGTCTCTTGGAGGCCAGGGCAGTCTCCCTCCCACAAAGACTGCGGGGATGAGGGGGGCTTACCTTGACCACACGCTTTTGCCCCAGCTGGTTCTTGCCATCCGGGCCGACTGGGTCGAGAATCACACAGTAGTTGCGGGGGCCCAGGGTGGTGATGGGTACAACCCCTAGCACCTCCTCATGGACGTCAGGCACGTGGGCCTCCGTGTCCTGCACGGTCACCAGCCATTCTTCCCCAGTGCGGCGAGCCACTCCCCTCAGGTCTCGGAAGTTCTGCCGAGCCCGGAGGTGCAGGGCTGTCTGTAGAAGATGTTGGGGTATGTGAGAAAGGTCACCTCCAGCTTCTTCAGGGGATCTGGGAACCCCACTGGCCACTATACCTCCCTGCTCAGAGTGACAATTTCTACCAACCCAGGAGGACTTTTTTACCCTTCCAAATGAGCTGGAATAGCTCTCAGGTGATCTAACCTGAAGTGCGCGCGCGCGTGTGTGTGTGTGTGTGTGTGTGTGTGTGTGACAAACAGTGCTTTTTAAAAAAGATTTATTTAATTTTATTTATTATTATTTTTAAATTTTCTATGTGCAATCAAGAGAGAGAGAGAGAAAGCAAGCCACCAGGTCTGGGACCTGCCCCGCGATTGGCAATATGGGAGTCCAGTGCCTGAACCATTACACCACTTGCTAGCCCCCAGTGCTTCTTCTCAACTCTCAACATTATCTGCCACTCGGAGTGACCCAGAGTCCCTTAACCCACACTCCCGGAGCACAAACCTTTTCCGTAAGGATCACAGCGTCCACCAAATCCAGAACCTCTTCAAACACTGCTGGGAGATACGCACCCACCGAGCGGACCAGCCATTCTTCTCCTAATACACAGGTGGAGAGGTAAAGGCCAAAGGTCACCCAGCCTTCTCCCCACCGGCCCCTCCCAAGATATCAGGGGACCAGCAGGACTTTTAGGTGAAGAGGGCTGACGGGTGTTTTTGTAAGCATTCCTTTCTTTGAGGCCAGAGGAACATTAACCCCTCTCCCCTACACCCCCAGGACAGGAGAGCCCCGCTAATTTGCCCAAGTGGCTTTTGTGCCAACACCCTGCTTCTCTGAACACCAACGTTCTTCCTTCCTTTAAAATGGGCAGCAGAAACACCTCTCAGCGCTGTACATGTCATTGAGGTTTTGGAGAAGCTGGGGTACCGGGGCACACGTCCAGGCTTTGCCCTGCCAGGCCACACACCCAGAGCAAGCAATCTAACTTCAGGACCTCGGTTTTGTCGCATGGAAGCCTCGAGGTCTGGGATCTAAACAAGTTACCATTCGTTCAGCTTTTGAACCCTGCCTGGCATCGAGTGAACACTGTACTGGTTCACCGTATCCAAATATCCAGAACCAGATACGACATGGCTGCTGCCCACAGCTCTGGGTGAAGGGCTGGAACCAAGCTAGAGCTGGCGTTAGGTGGAGCAGGAGCCTCTGCAGCTCCAAGAGACACCGGCTCAGCGCCTCCCCTGGGGCTTCCCTCCCCCAGCTTTTCCGGCATTCTATACCCTCCTGCCCGCCCAGCCACCCCCAGTGACCCTTAGGACCCCACCTGTCACCCTCTCCTTGCCATCCCGGTCCCAGCACTCCTTGCGGGCCCTCAGTCGCAGGGCCTGGTTCTGCCTGATGATCGTGGCCTGAATGATCTCCACGACCTCCACCTCCTTCCGGGGGATGTACGTGCCTGACAAGGGAAGACCATGTGGAGGTTAAAAGGCCAGAACGTCAGGGCTATGGGGGAAAGGTAGAAAGCTCCTGACACACCTCGGGCCTGAGGGAGACAGAACTCACCAGGTCCTTCAAACAGCCACTCATCTCCTGCCACCACCTTATCCCCGTTCTTATCCTCAAAGTCCAGCAGTGCCTTCAGATGGAGCGCGGTATTGGGCAGGACCACCTGCAGGGGGGTGATGTCCTAGGAGGGAACAAGGGGGTCATGGGGCATTCTGTGCTGTGACCCAGGGGTCAGATATGGTGCTCTGGAGGTCAGAACCCACAGCAGCAATCTTCACGTGTCCCAAAATAAGACCCTGGTGGAAGGTACAGGAAGGGGTGGTCCCAAGACCATCTGGTCTGAAGAACTAAGGGATGGAGGTGACCATCCACTGTGGATGAGCTGAGAACGCTCCTCCCACTGGAGAAAGTGCTTAGGAGCTGTTTAGAGCTACCAAGAGGGGGACTGAGTGGAGAGTTTGTTGGGAGATGTGGAAGAAACCTCTGGAAGGCAGGGAGGAGGAAGGCTTTTATCCTTATCCTTAGGAAGCTTTTAAATACTGGTTCGCAGCTACCTTTAGTCCTGCCACTTCCCAGCCAGAGGGCGATTCCTACCTTTCTCCCATAGCCCTGGTCTGACGTATGTCCTGGATAGAGATTTTTTTTTTTTTTTTAAACTTTCGTGTTGACAGTTTCAGACTTACAGTAAAGTTGCAAAAACAGTATAAGAATACCTATATACTCCTCACTTAGACTCCTTAAGGGTTAATGCTTATATCATCCATTTTTTTTCTTCTTTTTCTTAGTTATTTCCATAGGCAACAGAAAGAGAGAGAGAGAGAGAGAGAGAGAGAGAGAGAGAGGGATGGCACCCCCCGAAAAGTCCTGATGCTGCAATCTCTAGCTCCAGGTGGCCTCAGATCATGGGCACGTGCCACAGTCTGGCCTCTCTTTCTACACACACACACATGCACACACACATGCGCACACACACACACACACCTCCCTCAGATGGACTTAAATGCTCATCTGCTGTGCCTTCAGAAGATCCCCCTGGATCGTGCTCTTTTGCATGCAGGTCAGCACTGCTTAGTAGAGGAACTCAGAGGAAGAAAGCAAAGGGCCCGTGGGGGTTCCAGCAGTAACTCTGTGTTCTCCGATTCTGAACCCACACTGGAAGGTTCCAGGTTTGAGTCTTGAGGTCTTACTGTACACACTGGTCACATGTGTGTGCACGTGCACATACACACACACGCCCATGACCCAGGCCGGCCCAGGCTGGAAGTGGATCGTGGTGTGAGGACTCTGTTGGAGATACCTTTCTGTCTCATGGAAGAGTGAAAATAACAGCAGAAAGTGACAAGAAGGTCAAGGAGGAAGTGGTTCAGGAAAGGAGGGCGAGATGCCGACTTGCTCACATCTAAGGCCAAGGCCAACACGGACAAGGCCTGGTTACACGTGTGAGCTCGCAATGGCTTCCCGTGGAAGTCGTAGGCTTCTGACCTGGGCCTCATCTTGTCCATTCTTGCTTTGTCACTGCCCACAGTACTGGTTTCTAGCACCGTTTGAGTGAACGATGTGCTTACTGTTGGCAGAAATTATTTAGTGCCAACCTAGCTGTGAGCTTCCGGCAGGATCTGGTGAAATGGGCCAATAGTTCTCAGAGGGGCAGGTCTGTTTGGGGGATGAATGGAGGAAGGGGTGGTTGGGGGAGGTGGCGGGGGGGCAACGAGTCACTTGTGCCCCTTGTGAGAGCAGGCAGATGCCCCTCCGGCTCTCCCTGCTGTGCCTTCAGAAGGCAGCACAGAGCCCTAGGACAAAGTGACAGGACAGGTGAGGAGTCTGGGGACGGTGAGGCAGGTACCTTTTCCAGCATTTCCCCAGGGTACAGGGGAAAGGGGTCCTGGGCCAGCCGGATCTCTAGGTCGGCATGGCGAAGCCGGACTTGCCCTGTGACGTCGAACAGCACCGCACCCTGGGCGTCCCGGGACACAGGGTTGGCCACCGTGCAGTAGTGGCGTGGGGGGACAGTCACCATGCGCATGGGGGCAAACAGAACCCTGTTGGAGGGTGAGAAGACATGTGAGGACCTTCCCATTTCTCGGCGACTCTCACTTGGGGACAGGGATGAGGAGGATGAATGTGCCAGCCAGACCAGCAGGCCCCCCGTGCCCCACGGGCCCCCAAACACCAACCTCTCATTGTCCTGCCGGATGTAGGTCTTGGGCCCAACCTCCACGCGGGACACATTGCTGTTCTGATCCAGCACATGGATGTAGTGGTACGGGGGGATGCGTATGATGGACTCTTCAGTTGCCATGGTGACTGCAGCTCAGGGCTAAGTGGAGTGCAGGACAGGCAGGGAGAGGACACAGGTGAGCACAGGGGTGGGGTGAGGCCGGCATGACCCTGAGAATGGCTGTGGGTGGGAGAGCCTGGGCCCTCCCTTCTGAGCTCAGTCTGTCCCACCTTCCCTGTCCCCTGTCCCCATGCCCACCTCTCCCTTTCTTCCTTTTTTTTTTTTTTTTTAAATCTGCTATGAAGTGTGTGTGCTTACTATGGAGACACGAAGACACACACACACACACACACACACACACACACACACACAGACAGGAGGAGAGAGAAAGTGAGAAAGCACCCCAGGAGGGATGGCCATTCCTCAATCCCTTCTCTCAGGGTGCTGAGCATGCACACGCATGCTCCCGGTGTGTTTTCCAAGCCACTGGGTCTGGAGTGAAACCGCTGTTGGCCCTGTGGGATCCGGTGGTCTTTGCCACACCACCCGCTGGCCCGTCCTTTCTTCCTCCCATTCAGGACAACACCGTGCATTACACCTCACCTGTGCCAGGAACTGCTTGACGCAGTTAACCAAAGCCCAGGGTTTTGTTTTGCCAATTCCTTGCCCTCGTTCTCCACAACCTCCCCCTAAACTGGCTGTAGCATGGGAAAGGTTTTAGATCAAACTGTCCCAGCCCCAGACTTCTGAGTTCTGGGAGCTCTCTGGCTCTTCCAGAGGCAGGCGGCCTTCACAGCAGTGCTGGATCCTTAGGGCCGGCTGTGTTCAAATGTTAGCCCAGAGCCAAAGGGTATTTGCATGGTCTTTGCCCATATCCCTCCCTGTTTCAGTGCTTTAAACAATCCTGGGATTAACTTTTTTTTTTTTTTTTTAAATTAGGTTTTTGTCATAGGGCACATGTGTTTGCTAGAGAAACAGAGAGAGGTAGAGTGAGAAATCATCCCCGGGGGATGGCCATGCTGCAATACCTTCTCTAGTCTCCTCTTGAGATTTTGGGCATGCATACATGGGTGCCTGGTGCGATTTTCAAGCTGCAGGATCCAGGACTCGAACCACAGTCAGTCATGTGGGAGTCCAGTCCTTGGGTGAACTACTGAGACTCAGCTTACCTCTTACGGAAGGGATCCCTGACAAAACTGCTGTTCCCATTGAATCAGTTGGATGAGAAATACAACAAATCATTCTAGGCCTTTCCTCCCTAGCTCTTTCACCCTCAGCTCTCTGCTGCAGTTGGGAGGGGAAGGGATGGGGGTAGAGGCTGGGGTGGGGAGGAAAAAGAAGGGAAAGAAATTATTGCTTTCTACCTACCCCCATCCTACCTGCTTCTGAAACCTGCTTGGCTCAGGCAGCACTTGGCCTACTCAGGAATGTCTGCCCCCTTGGACTTTGGAATGCCCCTTTGTCAAAAGGAACCGAGTTTACTAGATGACACAGAGCCTTGTCTTTGGAGACATTGGCCAGACATTTTTGAAGCTTTTGTGGCAAAACTAGGAAAAGCTGAATAGCCTGCCACATCCCACCACTCTCCATCTCCAGAGCATCCCTGGGCCATCCATGCTCTGTCATCCGCCTGGCTCCTGTTCAAATCCCTCAAACTCATCATAGTCCAGCAGAACTTTCTACACTGATGGGGAGATTCTAAATCTGCTCTGACTGTAGGTTAGCCCCAAGTTTCCACTGAACACTTAAGAAGTGGCTAGCTGGGGCCGGCGGGTAGCATGTTGGTTGAGGGCCCTGGACTCCCACATGGCCGACCACGGTTCAAGTGCCTGACCTGGTGACTTGCTTTTCTCACTTTCTCTCTCTCTCTCTTGCTCTCTGTGGTTAAATTAAAAGAAATAAATACAAAGTTAAATAATTATCTGAGGAATTTTTATTTTTTGGAGAGTTGTTTTTTTTTTTTTTTTTTTTTTCACTATAGGGGGTATGTGCTCACTAGAAAGACAGAGAGACAGAAAGCAAGAAATCACCTCCCACCCCCGGGAGGATGGCCACACTGCAATCCCGTCTCTTCTTCTCTTTGGATCTTGGGCACGCACGAATACACGCCAGGTGCGAGTTTAAGCCACCGGATCCAGGACTCGAACTGCAGTCGACTATATGGGAGTCCAGTGACATAGCCATTACGCCAACTGCTGGTTCAAGAGATGAACTTTTTTAAAAAAATTAAAGATCCAATATCTCATTTTAAAATAAAAGCAATTAATTTTTTTTTCCAATTTTCAGTTTGCTAATGTGCTTACTGGAGGGCAAAAAAAAAAAAAAAAAAGTGAGAAAGCACCCCCATGAGGTTGGCAATGTTGTAATCCCTTTTCTTTCATTTTTCCTTCCTTTCAGATTTTGCACACACACACGCGTGCTTGGCGTGTCTTCCAAGTCAACGGGTCCAGGTTATTAACTCTGCAGTCCACCTTGTGGGATCCAGCTGCCTTAACCATTACAGCATCAGCTGGTCCAAATAAAGACAATTTTTTTAAAAAGGCAGCATTGTATAATGGTTAGGGACAAAGATTCAGACCAAGACTGGCTAGGCTCCCAACTCTGATTTGTTCTTCAGTTTCCTTAATGTCCAAGCTCCTTCTGAAAGGAGCTACAGTATTCGTCCGTTTTCCTGGTACCCTTTCTCCATCAGAGGGATGTCATTCTGCTCCTCCTTTTAACCTGCAGCTCTGTATGAGATTGCATCTTGATACTGTTCTGTTGCTCATTTATGAGAGACTATTTTGCCTTAAATTGTAAGGTGGTGGCTTTTCTAATGCCAGAGCTCCCTCTTTTGTTCACGAGCTCCCTCTCCTACTGCACGAGAACAGAGAGCTTTCTGATTTGACTGTTTTTCTGCCCACTCTCTCCTACACTGTCTCTTTCCTTCCTCTTCATTGCCCCTTCCTGCTCGGATTTGCATCCTCGCCCCAGGTGCTCTGATGTGGGCCTGTGTTCTAGAAATGCTACTCCAAGAGGCCACAGGCTGGGAGGCTGTCTGGATCTCGGCTCTAACCCTTATGCAATGGCCAGCCTTAGATAATGCTTTGACCTCTCTGTACCTCTGTCTTCATCTACAAAGTGGGAACAGACACAGCATGTCCTCTGGCCTTTCGAGGACCGAGTTACTACATAACGCAGATGGAGCTTGGGTCTTAGTAGGCATGATGGATTTAATGCGGAGGAGGGAAGAGCACCCAAGATCCAACTTTCCTGTCTAGTGAGGGACTGGGGATGTGGCCAGCACCAAAGGCCCCCTACCCGACCTGACACTCTGGTTTAACCTTTGCTTGTTTACTGCTCAGGAAGGTGGCAAGTCTTGGTCACCCCAGCTGTGGGGCCAGAACAGCAAAGTGGGGGCATCTGACAGCCAAGCAAAGCCTCTTTCAGCTGCATCTCTGCCAGGTTCGCTGCAGGGTAGAAACCTGGCCAGGAAATCAGATAGGGGAAGAGGAAGGGCCAGGGCTGGAGGCGGAGGTGCGGACAGGGCTCGGAGGCCCCCCAGGGAAGATGTGAACTCTAGAAGGCCACGCAGGGTTGAGAGCAAGCTCTGGGAAGAGCCTCCATTGGCTCCTTGTTGGATGATCTTCCTCCCCCCCACTGCGGGGCCTCTCCACCATCTGCTGCCCCAGCTGGGCCCAGTTGGAGGGCAAGAGCCTGGCCCAGCTCAGTGACTCAGCGAGAGTCATCCTCACGGCCGATCAAGCTGGTTGAGCCCTTGCCATCAGCCTTTGCTTCGGGACCAGGACCAGGTCTTACCTCTCTGACCACCCACCCACCATGCCTGAAAGCTCTTACTTCTACCTAGAGCACCAGCTGGGCCACCCAGAACAGGTGTTGTTCTGTGCTCGCCATCCACGGAGGTGAGCCAGGAAACTGACTCAGGCAGGGGATTCATGACAAGTCTCAGATTTAGACTTTTGTGGTTTACCAGATGACATGTACAGCCGGAGCATTTTACTTCCAATAAATACGTCAGGGCTCTCGCTAGATAATGATCGACCTTTGGAAGGTCCTGCCCAGTCCTCAGGTGTGATCTGAGCTCTCCAAATCCACTCACCCACCCATCTCCCTTCAGTCCTTGCTTCTGAGATCTGCCCCTACTCAGCTCTTCTCTGGGTACATGTCCAGTCCTGCCTGATCACGCCTCCCTCACACATCACGAGGGTCCTGCAAGAGTCACAGCCCTAAGGGGGAGATGAGCAGAGAAGAAAACAGCCTCTCAGGCAAAAGCTGGGCTTATCCTTTAGTTAAAAAAGGAGCCCCTCACCCTACTCACTTTTTAAAAATTATTTAATTTTATTTATTCAATCATTTATTTTTAGTTTAAAAAGAGAGAGAGAAAGTGAGAAAGCAAGCCACCAGGTCACGGACTTGTACCGTGGTCAGCCATGTGGGAGTGTCCAGCACCTTAACCTCCATGCCATCTGCTGGTCCTGCTAATCACTCTTTTAAAAAAATGTCTATTTATGAGGTGGTGTAGTGAAGATGCTGGATTCCCACATGGCTGACCGCAGTTCAAGTCTCAGACCTGATGGCTTGAAAATCACACCAGGCACAAGCGTGTGTGTGAGCCAGAATTCAAGGCCATCCCCCGTGGGGGATGACTTCTCATTTTCCTTCTCTGTCTCTCTCTGATGAGTACATGCGTCCCATGGCAAAAATCTCAAAAAATATATATTTTAAAATCTATTTCTCCTATGAAAGGGAGACAGACACTCCCAACAGGGTCTTCACACTGCAATCCTACCCTGGCCTCAGCCAGCCAGGATCACAGGCACATATGGGTCCTGTGTGCACAGGGAGACCTCAGGATGCAAACTCAAGACCTTCCCACATGGCCTCATTGTCTTGGAACTTTGGTGCCATGGGCCCATCTCTCTTGTGCTCTTTTTTGAAAGATGTTTGCTATAGGTCATGTGCATTCACCAGAGACACAGAA
This sequence comes from Tupaia belangeri chinensis, assembly GCF_000334495.1. Taxonomy (NCBI): domain Eukaryota; kingdom Metazoa; phylum Chordata; class Mammalia; order Scandentia; family Tupaiidae; genus Tupaia; species Tupaia belangeri. The sequence continues at coordinate 1,890,066 of NW_006159706.1, read as the reverse complement.
AACAAGAAGTCACCCCCCAGGTTGTATGGGCACACTGCAATCCCTTTTATCCCATTCTCCTCTGGGGATTTTGGGCATGCACGCACATGCACCTGATATGTGTCAAGCTGCTGGGTCCAGGACTCAAACTGTGGTTGACTATATGGGAGTCCAGCAATGTAACTGCTATGCCATCTGCTGGAACCTCCCTCTCTTTAACTTGCTATAGTGTGTGTGCACTTGCCAGAGAAACAGAGAGAGAGGAAAGTGAGAAATCACCTCCCAGGGGCATGGCCACCTCTCAATCACTTCTCTTCCATTCTCTTAGGATTTTGGCCATGGACACCCAGCGTCTTTTTAAGAAAAGTTTGTTATTATTTTAAAAATTTCTATAGGGTATGTGCATTCAGCAGAGAAAGTGAGAAAGCAAGCCACCATGTGCAGGATTTGAACCAGTTGGTTGTATGGGAATCCAGAGCCCCAACCACTACACCACCTGCTGCTGTCCTCCAGCATATTTTTCAAGCTGCCATATCTGGGACTTGAACAATGCAGTCGGCCATTTGAGATCCAGCTGCCTTAACCTTCACATCACCTTGCTGGCCCCAGCCTCAGTCTCAATTCAAAGTGAAACTTATATGATAGCAAAAAAAATGATATATAAAGTCACTAATTTTGGGACTAGTAGTTAACATAATGGCTATGTCGCTGGAGTCACGGACCCGGTGGCTTAAACTCATGCCAGGCACGTATGCGTACATGCCCAAGATCCAGAGAGGAGAATGGAGGAGAAGGGATTGTGGCATGGTCATCCCCCTGGGGGGTGATTTCTCACTCTCTGTCTCTTTCTGGCGAGCACATGCCTCCTATAGCAAAAACCTCTCAAAAAAATAAAGAAAATAAAGTCACTAATTTTTATGCTTTTCAGGGTCCATTCGAAGTGGCTGACACTGCAAATCTTTTATTTTTTTTAGAGTTTTTAAAAATAATAATTTAATTAATGTATTTACTAATTTATTTTAATTTGCCCAGAGAGGGATGGAGTGAAAGAGAGAAAAGGAAAGTGATAAAGCAAGCCGCCAGGTCTGGGACTTGAATCATGGTCAGCCATGTGGGAGTCCAACGCCCTTAACCACCACACCACCTGCTAGCCTCTTGATAGTTTTGCTTTAGGGTGTGTGCATTCACTGGAGAAAGAGAGAGAAGAAAGTGAGAAATCACCCCTTTAAAGGGATGGCCAAACCGCAATCCCTTCTCCTCCATTCTCTTTGGATTTTGGGTGGGCATGCACGTACATGCGCCCAGCATGAATTTCAAGCTGCCAGGTCCGGGACTTGAACCACAGTCAGCCACATGAGAGTGTAGCCTCAACCACCACACCACTTGCTGACACCGACACTGTGAACTGTGAACACCAAATACCAAAGCAATCACACTGTACGTGGTCTGTAGGGAGCAGCTCCCTCCCCTAGACCTGCTCCATCAATCTACATTTTAACTAGATCCCCAGCAATCTGGGCCCACATTAACTATGAGGAGCTTGGGTTCAAAGCAGCCTCTCAACCCAGGCTGGACATCAGAGTCACCTGGAGACCTTTCAAAGCCACCAGTCTCTGGTGATTCTGACTTAATTGGTCTTGGGTAGGGCCCAAGCATTGCTAGCCTTTTTTTTTTTTTTTTTTTTAAGAGATTTTTGCTATAGGGCACCTGTGCTCTCCAGAGAGACAGAAAGACAAAAAGAGACAGAAAATGAGAAATCAACCCCTGGAATGGGTGGAGGATGGCCACTCCACAATCCCTTCTTTCGGGATCTTCGGCAGGCACACACACGTAGTTTCAAGCCACTGGGTCCGGGACTTGAACCAGATCAACTACGTGGGAGTTCAGTGACACAACCACTACGCCATCTGCTGGTCCCAGCACTGCTAGTTTTAAAAGATGAACAACTCCCATGGACTCCAATGTACAACAGGGGGCGGGGGATGTCAATTCAGCAGCTTGCCACCCCCCAGCATGATCTCGGGCCATGAACTAACCCGAGTCTTCCTCTCCTGTGAGGGGGAATAAAAGTGATTGCTCTCTGAAATAAAGGGTACCGGAGAAGGGAGGATGTCTCAAATGCACTGGAGGAGCTGGATAATAGGCCAAATTACAACTACTCCCTGAGGCAGAGAACTTATTCATATTTATTCTTCTCCAGCCCCCTCCCCTATCCCAGGTACAAACAGCCCTCTTTGGTTTTCTACCCCAGAGTTCCTGGTCCAGGCAGGCCTGAAGTTGGAGGTGAGGGTGGCAACCCAACTTTGCCTTTAGAACTCTATCAACTCTAGGTCTAGGAAAAGGCATGTCAAATTCAGTATAAACAAGGACTCATCTTCAGACCTTTCCTTCCCTGATCTCAAGTTCAACATTCTACTTTGTTTAGAAAATAAGTCACATGACCCAGGAGAGCCCGAGCACCAGTTTTCACTAGGCCACTTCTGGGTTGAAACTATTTTTTAAAACTACTACTTCCTCTAGAGGACAATGAATGGAAATTGAGACATTCTCCATCACTTTAGCAGCAAGTTTTAAAAATTTTTTTAAAAAGAATAATTTTATTTAACTTTATCATTATTTTCCAGTGTGATCAGAGATTGAGAGACAAAGAAAGTGAGAAAGGAAGCCACGAGGTCTGGGACTTGAACAGGGTCAGCTCTGTGGGGGTCCAGCACTGTTAACCATCATTCCACCTGCCGGCCCCTGCAAGTCTTAGAAACTTTTAAGAGTTTTGCTTCTTCCAGCCCCAAGCAGTGGTGCTACTTGAACTGTTCAGCATCCCTAAGGAAATCTTGCCTGAGCTCCAGCCCATGGGACGGGAGCAGTTTGGTGACTTTACCAGGGTTGGGGCCAGCCTAGGACTTTGTCCTACCTCCCAGAGGCTGCCAATGGCAATCACTAAGATAAGATGGCCTCCATTAGAAATGACCCAGGAGGGGCTGGCAACTGGAGTAATTAAGGCACTAGATTCTCACATGGCTAATGGCAGTTCGAGTCCCAGACCTGATGGCTTTCTCTCTGCCCCTCTCTGGTCAAATTAAAAAATAATAAATAATTCTTTAAAAAAAAGAAAAGAAAGAAATTGGCCCAGGAGCCAATTGTCATAGAACAGTGTTTTCTAAGCTCGCCCAATAGTGGACTTGACTGGGACACTCTATCCTGTCCATGCTGTTTCCCAGAACAGAGGCAAGGCAGCTGCTCCCTTTTTTTTTTTTTAAAAAAAAAAAAACTACAGTTAACTGTAGGAGTTCTTTTTTTTTTTTTTTAATTATTTTGTTTAACTTTATTTGTTTATTTTTAATTTGACCAGAGAGGGACAGAGCAAGAGAGAGAAAGGGAAAGTGTGAAAGCAAGCCACCAGGTCTGGGACTCGAACCGTGGTCTGCTATGTGGGAGTCCAGCCCCCTGAGTCAAGGCTTCTAAGAAAGATTCTGGAACTTGTACTTCAGATGAGTGCCTCCCAAATAACAGTTCCTACCTCCTATGAACTGATTCCATGCCAGGCATTGGCACGTTTCAATTTCACAAGAACCTGGAAGTTAAGTGACTTGTTCAAGATCAGTTATCAAAGGATGAAGCCAGAATTCCACCCTGGGTAATATGACTGCAGACTCCCAAACCACAAGGCAGTGAGGCAAAAGTATTGGTAAGATTTTAGACCTAGTGGCCAGGCAGTGACACAGTGGTAACACCCACATGAGAAGGGTCCTTGTCTGTCTCTCCCTTAGCATGCCAAGCGCACGTGCACGTGGTCCTGACTGGCTGAGACTAGAGGTGATCATGGTGTGAGGGCCCTGTTGGGGGTGCCTGTCTCACTCTCCTGGAAGAGAGAAAATGTTGCTAAGTCTATAAGTACTTAAGGAACTGGGTGGGGCTGGTCACTGCCTGGGAGGACAGTGTTGATGACAGTCCAAAGGTGAGTATTTCTGCAATCTGGGCTAGTGCCAGCATCTGCTCCCCAGGACAGTACCCAACAAGGCCTGAGTACCCAGCTACCTTGGCACCCTAGGGTTGTCCCTGGGCCATCTGCTCAAGGCAGGGCAGGGCAGGGCAGGGCAGGCTACTCTACCTGCTCATGGCTACAGAGATCTGACCTGCCTCAAGTGCCCCACCCCAGAGCAGGCCAAATGCCCTGTGTGCCAAGGGTGGAACAAGAGTTTCTGGGGAGAACCACCTCGCGCAGCACATGAAGGCTACTTTTCCCACATAACCCAGGGGCCCACCAGGCAGGGAGCAGGGAACACAGAGGACGTGCACCTCAACTACCACTTCACACCCAGGTGCTTCACTGGAGGGACACAGCTCTCAGATCTGCAGAATCACAGGCTGGTAGATTCAACCCAGCTTCCGGCTTTTTACTTTCTCTTCTCTAAAAGAAAGGAACTACGTGCCTCCTGGAAGTCATGCCTAAGATCATGCTGCTAATGATTCCTCAGAGGCTCTGCCAAGGCCCACAGTTGGTCGAGGCTTAAATGGGGCAGCAGAAAGGTCTCACTGATAAGAGTTGAGGGGTCTCAGTGGGGACAAGGTACATTCTAAAAGCTCAAGGGGACAGGCCGAAGCCTGATCCCCAGGAAGAGGAAACAGGTGAGCACAGAAAAGACCATTCTAATGGAGTGTCAAGGGAACCCTCATCCTGGGTTCCACCTTACTTCCTAAGTGGGCCCCTTAATTCGCACAAGCTGGAGATGGAGGTGGGGGGAAGGGCATAGGGAAGTTGACCTAGCAACTCCAGTGAGAGGAAAACCTCCCAAACCAAAGCCTCTGCCCACCTTCCATCCCCCTTTCATAGTAAGAAGTCTTCCTTACCCAAGCAGAAGCAAGGCCCTAGAGAGCAGGACAGGGAGGGACAGAGCCTGGAGGGGCACAAAGACCTCCCGCCACGGATTTAGGTTTGGGGTTCGATATGAGGTACTTACATCTAGAAGTGTAGCTGGCTGTGAGACTCCTCAGACCAGGAAACTCCCTCACCCAGCCTTGGGGATCACTTCCCGGCAGGGCAGGGCGGGGATAGGCCGGCCCAGGGGTGGGGCTTGGGTATTTAAAGGGCCCTGGCAACTGGCTCTCAATTTCTCCTGTGAACCTCTTCACCCTGCAGCTGAAGTGTTTGCAGTGATTCAGTGCCTGCAGCTGAGTGATTCTGCACTCAGGAATTTCTGCCTCAGAGCCAGCTGGCAGCACTGGGATGAGGCTGTGCAGGGTCAGAGGACCTGAGGTGGAAGTGACAAGTGCTGCCCAGGTTCACCTCTGCCCCATCTGGCTGTAATTGTCCAATCCGGGCAAATACAAATCTGTCTCTCATCTCCCATATGGCCAATTGTTTAGGCACCAGCTGCAGCCCCACCTCTTAAGAGACTATAATGCTACATCTTTTATTTTTACTTGGAAAATTCAGCGTTGGTCTCCAAATAGATGCTCTACAGAAAACACACACACGTATGAGCACACACTCCCCCCTTCCTGCAAGGTGCTGCAACGGGAGCCTGGGATTGCTCTTTCTCTCCCGTTTTCCAGATTCCAGGTTAGGAGAGCAGGGCCCAGGCCCTGCCCGACAGTCTCTGCATCCTAGAGGCAGCAATGGCAGGAGTCAGCACTTTTCCTGTAGCGCACTGGGATGAGGCTGTGCAGGGTCAGAGGACCTGAGGTGGAAGTGACAAGTGCTGCCCAGGTTCACCTCTGCCCCATCTGGCTGTAATTGTCCAATCCGGGCAAATACAAATCTGTCTCTCATCTCCCATATGGCCAATTGTTTAGGCACCAGCTGCAGCCCCACCTCTTAAGAGACTATAATGCTACATCTTTTATTTTTACTTGGAAAATTCAGCGTTGGTCTCCAAATAGATGCTCTACAGAAAACACACACACGTATGAGCACACACTCCCCCCTTCCTGCAAGGTGCTGCAACGGGAGCCTGGGATTGCTCTTTCTCTCCCGTTTTCCAGATTCCAGGTTAGGAGAGCAGGGCCCAGGCCCTGCCCGACAGTCTCTGCATCCTAGAGGCAGCAATGGCAGGAGTCAGTACTTTCGCTGTCGGGGGAAGAGACTACTCCCTGAGGACCGGAGTGGGGGGCTGTTGGGGCCGGGATCCTCTGAGTCCAGGCTGAAGAGGTCCCTCCCAGTCCGAAGGATCTGCTCTTCCAGCTTCTTGTGTCTCTTCATGTCTGAGAGGACCTTGTCCAGGCGGGCCTCCCGTTTCTGGCTCCGGGCTGAGCTTCCTGAAGAAGGTAGGAAACGTGGAAGGGCTTGAGGCAGTGTGTGCCAGACCTGCCTGGATCTTACGCCTCCCTGGGGAGCCAAACACCCAGGTTTCTAGGCCTCTGTCATGGCGGTTCTGAGGTTTGGGATTGGGCTGCATATAGGGTAGGCACTGGAAGTCTTGACTTATGAGAAGGCACCTGTAATGTGAAGACCAGGGGCAGCATATTGGGTGAGGAAAGAGAAGGTGCAAAGGCTTCAGGGCAGGAATAGAGAGGTCTGTTCAAAAAAGAATGTGGGAAACAGGGCTGGGATTCTCCCTCAACATGCTCTTCCCCCAGTGATAGAATCCTTTGGGGGATTTGAAGAGTCACATGCTTTCTTTTTAAGATACCACTGCAATCACTGGGACTGGAAGCAGGGAGACCAGTTAGGAGATACCGCCAACTACCCACACAAGAAAGACAGTGGTTCATATGAAGGTGGAGCTGAAGGTGGCAAGTGTCGAACAGAGTTGGAAATGCCCTGGAGGCAGAGCAAGGTGGGACTTGCATGTTCTGGTAAGGGAAATGGAAGTTAAGAAAGCCTCCAAGGGTAAATTCTAAGAGGGCATGTGGGGTAGGAAACTGGGTCAGATTAGGTGATGTACACAGTAGTTCAGGGATATGACTCTAGGTAATAAGGAATCACCCTGAGAGTTTGGACTTCCCTGATGACAAAAGGAATGGGGGACATGCCAGAATTAACTGTGATTTTTTTTTTTTTTGAGTGGTTTTTGCTATAGCGCGTGTGCGCTTGCCAGAAAGGCAGAGAGAGAGACAGAGAGACAGCGAGAAATCACCCCCCAGAGGTGATGGCCACACTGCAATCTCTTCTCCTCTCGGGATCTTGGGCACGCATGCACATGCGTCTGGCGTGAGTTTAAGACACCAGGTCCGGGACTCAAACCGCGGTCGACTACATGGGAGTCCAGCGACATAGCCATTATGCCAACTGCTGGTCCCTGTGATGATTTTTAAAGACAGGCTATTAACCTACACCACAGAGATGGAGACATTTAGGGTAACTGAGAGCAGAGGCCCTTTACCTCCCCCCAACTCTCTGCCCTTGTCTGTACCTGGTGTGCGTCTTCGGTCAATTAGAGAGTCCTTGGGAGTCATTGGCTCATCATCAAAGTCAAATTCGGTAGGCATGTGCGGTCTGAGACAGGTGAGGAGAGAAAAGGTAAGAGTAGCTTTACCAAACACCCACAGGCATGCCTCTCCTCAGGCTGCAGAATTCTCCTCTCCTACTCTTTTCCCTCCCCTCCACCTTCCATACTGCTGATTTGCACCCCCCCCCCCATTTTCCTTGGGCATCAGAGGACTAGCCCAAGGACAAGGTGTAGGGGTGTGATCTCACTTTTCCTCTTCCTCTTCTTTGGCCTCTGGCTCCTCGTCTGATCTCTCCTCTTCACTCTGGGCCTCAGGCGTGGGCGGCCTACGAGGCAGGATCTCGGCTTGAAGCTCCAAGGTCCCGTGGGCAGCCAGCAATTCATAGAGCCGGAGGATTTCGGAGGGAGGGGGCATCCAGGACTGCCCATCCGCGGGCAGCTCCACCTCCTCATCGCTGCACTCCACCTTCCATACTGCGATTTGCCACCCCCCCCCCATTTTCCTTGGGCATCAGAGGACTAGCCCAAGGACAAGGTGTAGGGGTGTGATCTCACTTTTCCTCTTCCTCTTCTTTGGCCTCTGGCTCCTCGTCTGATCTCTCCTCTTCACTCTGGGCCTCAGGCGTGGGCGGCCTACGAGGCAGGATCTCGGCTTGAAGCTCCAAGGTCCCGTGGGCAGCCAGCAATTCATAGAGCCGGAGGATTTCGGAGGGAGGGGGCATCCAGGACTGCCCATCCGCGGGCAGCTCCACCTCCTCATCGCTGCAGGGCACGCACCAGTCCTCGGATTCTCCCTCTGCATGCTCTTCCCCCGAAGCGCTGGGGGCTTCCTGTGCCTCGTCGGTCCCGGACCCCTCACGCTCGGCTTCCTCCCCGCCTCCTTCCCCCTCTGCCTGGGCCTTACTGGCCAAGACAGAGGGGCCTCCGGTATCCTCCACGGCTAGAGCCTGGAGACCAGAGGTCACTTCCCCTTCTTCAGACAGTGGCATCGTGGTGGTGGCCGAAATGTCTCCATGACTCCGGGTAAGGGACATAGGCCCCTAGAGAAGGAGCCTTACAGTAACAGAAGATGCTGGAGTACTAAGCTAGGGTCTACCCCCAAGGGGTCGGGCTTTCCTGGGGTGCCTAAATGTCTCTCTTCCGCTGCCAGATGGCGCTTCCCCAACAGGAGGTGCTGAGTCCCTTCCAAGGATCCCGCCCCGCAGATCAAGATCTGGTATTCCGACGTTCCCTGGGGCCCCAAAAACCACTTCCCGAGGCAAAGACTGCTCTTCTTGCCTTCTCACCCCGCCTCTCCACACCTGGACGCGACACTACACAAACCTCGCAGTTCGGGGTTGCGTCAACTGATCAACTGAGCCGCCGTACGCACCTGGAGGTAGGACCCGCCTCCCGGGCTGCGCGAGGTCACAGTACGCAGGCGCACAGAAATGGCGCGGGAGGCTTCGCTCTAGTCAAAGTTACTTGGAAGAGGAAAGCGGGGAAGGCTTGCACATGCGCAGTTAGGCGCTCAGGCACAACAGGCTTCGGCCCATAGTAAAGATGGCTACTGGGACGGCGCATGCGCACACCCAACCCCCACCCCCACCCGGGATCTGGCGACTAGAGGTAGTACCATTGACCCGGCAGGACCGACGCAGGGACCAACTGAGATTGGAGGCAAATATCATGCAGTCTCCGTTTATTGGTGTTTCAGACTCATGCAGCATCCGGCATACAAAAAGGGAGAATTAGTTTTCTTTATACTTTTTTTTTTTATATAGAATTTTAGGTTCCCCCCCCAAGGCTTTTTTTAGAAAACAACCCGACAACTCCGAACAGTGTCGTAGCTCGGTCCCCGCCTCCTCAGCCTGCTGTCGCGTGCAACAAACCTCCCTAGTCCACTTAGAAAATAATTATAGAGCTCCCTGTCCCTCCCTCGCTCCCAGCAGCTGGGAGCTTTGGTCCTATTTTTTGGATTCTTTCGTTACAAAGCACGTGAACGACCTGAGCCCCAACACCTTCAAGAAAGAAACTCTGGATTAAAAATCTCAGATGGGTGGGTCAACTGCTGCGCCCCTCCCTTCTGCCCTGTACCTGTTTGGAACTAGTGCTCCCCACCCTAGCAGAAGTCCCCACAGGAGGCCTGGCTTGCCAGCTTTTCGATCTCAAGGCTCCTAGCGGGGCGTCAGGGCCTGGTAGTCCCAGCAGAGAACAGTCGGAGCCCAGGGCTACGGCGCCCTCTCCCGACCCTGCTCCCCTCCCCCAGCCTGATCTAAGTGCTGGAGTTTTTGCAGAATAAAAGGTGGCAGGGAGGTGGAGTAAGTGATGGTAAAGGGAGATGAGGCAAGAAGAGGACCAGAGTGAGGTATGTGGAGAAGGGGAGATGACAAGGGAAGGAAGAAAGGAAATGAGGAAGATGCTGAGACAGTGAAGGTTGGGAGAGGGAGGCCAGGAAGGACAGTCAGAATTCTGGCAGCTGGAAGGAGTGCAAGGAGGGTGGGAGAGATGCAGGGAGGGAAAGTGTTTGGGAGTTGCTCAGGGAGGTTTCCATAGTGCAGGAAGGTTCCAGAAGTGCAGGAAGAGGGAGATCAAGAGGCAAGAGGAGACGCAGGCAGAAGTGCAGGGAGATTGGAGACAGTGCAGGGAGAAGGGAAGCCTACGGTTGGCAGAGGAGCCTGGCAGGATGCAGGAGCAGGAAAGAAGCTGTAAACAAGGTCGCTCAGGCTCCCTTGGTCCCTAGGGGTGGGGGCCAGGGCCATCAGGTTCCAGAAGTGCAGGAAGAGGGAGATCAAGAGGCAAGAGGAGACGCAGGCAGAAGTGCAGGGAGATTGGAGACAGTGCAGGGAGAAGGGAAGCCTACGGTTGGCAGAGGAGCCTGGCAGGATGCAGGAGCAGGAAAGAAGCTGTAAACAAGGTCGCTCAGGCTCCCTTGGTCCCTAGGGGTGGGGGCCAGGGCCATCAATTGGGCTCCCCCCAGGGGAGGGATGGACCCAAGGCAGCTCCCAACAGGAAGAAAAGTCTTGGAATGCAGGGCAGAGCCCCTCACTTATACACTGTGGGAAGGAGAGGGAAGGACAGACAGAGACAGGGGAGGGGGGAAAGAGGGAGACAAGGAGAGACAAAGGAGAAGTAGGGAGAACAGACAGGAGAGAGCAGGGGCAGGGGTTAGTAAAGCTGCCCTTGTCAACCCTTCCATTCCTCCCCTACCTGTCCCAGACCCCCACTCACCGCCTAAGTTGATGACGCAGGAGGCGATGATGATGAGGACCCCCCCTACCAGTGCCACGATGCTTAAGAGCTTGGCCACACGGCCCAGACGCTGGGCCCCATCCACGTCCCCCTGCTGCAGGCTGTTCCGTGACTGGGGTTAGGGTGAGGGAACGAGGTACCACGGTCAGGAGAAACCAGCCCAGCAAAGATCAGGTGAAAGAGTCATCCAGAGGAGAGAGGCCAGCCCCATGGACAGTGAGGGAGGAAGGAGGATGGGAGAGGCAGGGGAGGAGAGCACAGATCAGCAAGGCTGTGGGGAACATGTGCCTCCACATCCCTCCCACCCAAAAGGGTCAGGCAGTGGTGGCTCAGAGGTGCTGGGGAGATGCAAGCAAAGGCCCTGTAATTGGGGAAGTAAGATCCATGCAGAGGGGAGGGAAGGCATGGTTACTTCTGGGGCTCTGTGCCAGTGCTGGCAAGAAGCTGGGAGCCATAGCAGGCCTGGGCCAGGGTCCCATGGGGCTCACCATGACGGCATAAGCGAAGGCCACGATGTTGACAGGCCACATGGGGCAGAAGCAGGACAGGATGGCAAGGATGATGTAGTCCCGAGGTTTCTGGGTGCCTTCGCCCCCCTCCACCCCAGGCCCTGCCAGCTGGGAGCTGGGGTGGCGGCTCAGACTACCTCGGGGAGATCCTGGATGCCCACTGTGAGCCCTTCCTAGACGGTCCTCCTCAACCAGCTGCTGCAGCACTCGGGGGGGAGCCCCGTTGGCCGAAGAGGTTTTGGTTGAGGGTGACACATGAGGTTGGGGGGCTGGGCCCTCTTCCCCATCGCCAGCCTGCAGGGGGACCACTGCCCCATTCTCCTGCTTTTCTCCCACACTCTCCGTCACCACCTCAGGGGTGGGGTCCTCCTGGGTAGGGAGCTGTGGCTGAAGGGCTGGATTGGGAATGGGCTGAGGGTCTGGCTGGGAGTCTGGCTGGGGGTCTGGCTGGGGGTCTGGCTGGGGGGCTGGCTGGGGAGCAGATTCTGGGGCCGGCTCAGGTGGTGCTGTAGGCTCCAGCTCAGACCCCTGGTCTGCAGTGGTCTCTTTGTTCCCTTCTGGTTTGGACGCTGGCTCTTGGCATGCTTTTTTGGGGCTGGAGCTGGCTTTGGATTCCTCTCCTGGGCTTGAGCCAAGATCTGTAGCTTGGGCTGTTTCTGGGGCCCTAGCAAGGGTCTCTGTGGTGTCTGGAGCCAGCCCAGCCTTGGACCCCGAGTCCATTGGGGCCACAGTGGTGTCTGGGACTGGCTGCGGGGCTTCTGGCTGGTCTGAGACCTGGAGAGGGCCAGTTGCAGCTTCAGAATGGCCAAACCCTTCTCCCTGGGTCTTGGGACTCTCCTCGACCCCCTTGATCTCAGAGACCTCAGAGCTGCTAGCTGCCATCTTGAGGGGAGAGGGGGGAGAGCCCCTGTGGGGAGGATGGAAGAGCCGAGACAGCAGCAAATCCTGGAAGAGGAGGAGAAGGCTTAGTATAGGGAGGGAAGAGGGGCCCGTAGCACTGCAAGACCAAGAGGGCTTCGTTCCTTCTCAGGGCCAGCCTTGCCTTGCCTCTGAGGAGAACAAGAAAAGTTGGGGTTTCCTTTGCTTTAGGGTGGGACATACCAGGGGAAGAGTGCTCTATTCAGTTTTAATTCTTGGAAAGCCCTGGGAAGATTAACCCTTTGGTAAACCGGACCCTCCCCAGAGTCTCTTCCTGGGTCCACCCAACAAGCTCCCAGATGGATGCACAGATCCCAGCAGATGCTCCAGCACCCTCAAAATCAACAAGCTGTGGAAACACCCGGACATTTTGACAACAGGCTGAGCAGAGGACCCCATACTCCATTCCACTCCCTCTGCATCCTCACCTCCTCCCTGGGTACTCAGGTGGTGCAGGTTTTTTTGCTGCGCGTTTGGGGCGCAGACACCCCTACCCCTCCCTGGGAGATATGGGCATCTCCTCCGAACCCCTTTTCAGCCCTTCTCCTAGGGATTCCCTCGCCCTCGGTGGGCCGTGGCACGCCTGGCATTCCGGTGCAACCCGCCCAGCGTCAGTCAGCCGTCTGTCGGTCCACTCCTACCCGCAAGCCTTAGTCCCAGCCTCACCTCGACGCCGGTCTCCGGACTGCTCCCGCCGCCGCCGCTGCCGCCGCCCCCGTTGCAGCAGCCGCAGCCCGGGAGGGAGCAAGGCAGCGAGGGAGGGAGGGGG
>NW_006159706.1:1867977-1873050 GCF_000334495.1 Tupaia belangeri chinensis | reverse complement strand
CGGCGGCCGGAGCCGGGGAGGGAGCAAGTCAGCGAGGGAGGGAGGGAGGGAGGGAGGCGGCGGGTCTCCTCTCCTCTCCCCTCTCGTTTGCTTGTCCCCTCCTCTCCGGTCCCCTCCCCTACGCTCCGTGCAGAGCGCCGCCCCCGCCCCTTGCACGCCTCCGGCCCCTCCCGGCCAGCCCGAGGGAGCCACTAGTGCCGGGCCCCGCGTTACCCAGGCAACCAGCCCGGGGACCACTCGCGCCCCCTCCCTGCCCCTTCCCACGCGCACCTCCAGGCGGGGCGCCCCCTTCCTAAGTCCCTGGCCCCTCCCGCCAACGGTCACCTGTGATCCTGGTAGAGAGGGGTTTGGGAGAAACGGAGAGGGGTCTGCGAGGAGACCGGACCAGGGAGACAGGCAGGACCGGGTGGAGGAACCCCTAGGAGCAGGAAGAGGGGGAGATGGGGCAAAACTCCGGGAAGCTGCAGAGGACTAGGGTGGGGTTTCAAGAGAGGTATCCTGCAGAACAGGAAGGCTCCTACCCCCAGGGAAACAGGAGCAGCCCCAGGAAAACACGAGCAGTACTGGATACTGGGAGACTAAAGAAAGGGTCTCTGGGAAGGGCAGAGCAAGGATGGGAAAGGGGGTTCCAAGGGGCAAGACAGAAGATGCAGGAACAGCCTGGACCAGCAGGTGGCTGAGGCAGCAGAGCTGGTGTAAAGGCAGGTTAGAGACCATGCCAAGAATGAGGGGAGCCAGTGCAGTTTTCCCAGCCTTACTGTCCCCAGTCCTAGGGTTCAGCCCTCCAACCTCTGCAGCTCTATCATCTTTCAGGACCTTAAGGGTGTGGATGTATCTGGCCAAGGTCTGAGCAGCAGGCACCAGGTATGGATGGGAGAGCCCATTTTTGTCCAGCAGGCCTGGGTTTCTAACCATGGGCCTTTATTCTGGCCTCGTCCAATTTGGATATTCTCAGGCTTGGGAGTCCTGGAACATGCTCTCTACAGCCCTTGGAGCCTTGGCCCCACCCTAAACCTGTGCTACAGTCACTAGGGCTTCCCCCAGGGAGAGAAGAGCCAGAGCCACAGAGGGCAGAGCAAGGCTAGGACTCACACCAGGCCCAAGCAGCCCCCTGGTAGTGCAGACTGAGACCTTGAGGAGAGCAATTCAACCCAGAGTCAGAGACAGATTTTTATTTAAAATTTATTGTAATGGGGTCCGCGCAAAAGGAGGGGGTGGAGGGTGGGGAACATGCAGGGGACACAGGAACACGATGACATGGCCAGGGCCACAGCTTCTGTCGTGGGGAAGAGGGATGAAAAGAAAAGACCAGGGCTGGAGCTGGGGTGGAAGAGGGAAGGGGAAGACACTGTGGCAGCATTCCCCCCACCCCCAGGAAGCACCTCTAGTCCCTGGGTCCCCGCATTTACCCTGACCCCGTATGATTCCATCTCTTGTCCTGCCTCTGGCCCTAGTGGCTCCTTCTTTTACTCCCCCTGACTTTTTCCCCCCTGACAAATTTTCAAGTAGGATGATGTCCAGAGCCTGACCCCAAACGACCCTACCTTATGAAGACCCAACCTTTGCCTTCCCTGCTTCTGCCCCTAGTCAAATCTTTTTTTTTCCCTCTTGGGGACAGAATCTTCAATTCCCCTTCTTTCTCTCCTCCCCCCACCCCTGGGAAAACCAGAAAAAAAAGAAAAAAAAAGAAAAAAGAAAAAGAAAGCACCAACTCCCCAGGGAGGGGCAGCAGACAGTAGTGGGGGGAAGGACTGGAAGGAGGAGAGCAAGGACCACTGAGGACAGGTTCACAAATCCCTGGGAGGGCAGGGGATTACAGAGAGGAGAGGGAGTACGGGCAGTGGCTGCTCCTGTCCTGTCACCCCTGCCCACTGTCCAGGGGACTTCAACACAACTGAGGGGACAGGTGTGTGTGGGGTCAGGTCAGATAGGGAGAAGAGAGGAGCAGGAGAAACAAATCGTTAAAACCTAGTGAATTGCCCTAAGAAAACATTTTTTCCTCCTTTCCTTCTGGAGGCTCCTTGGTTGGTGGGGAAGCAGTGAGGAGTTGGTGGAAAAAGAGAGGGAGAGAGGAGACTGTACCAAGGGACTTTCCTCCACTCTTCCCTCTCCCCCCACCAACTTGGAGCTCACCAGGGCTGGGAGGGAAGTGGCTGAGAGCTCACAGGTACCCCCTCAGCCCCCGAGAGGGAGCCCACAGCTGTGGGAGGGGCTGCCAATGCCTTCCGCCGCTCCCTCCCCCTCCCCCCCCCGCCGCCGCCATTGGACAAACCTCACCAGTACCTGCACAGTGAGAAACACCACAGATCACAGCGCCATCTGAATGGCAAGAACTTTGTCCTTTACCCCAGACTCTGTTCAGACTACTTCCCCTGGGACACAGCCGCTGCTCACTTCCTATCTTGTTCCCAGAGGCTTTGGCCTGCATCCTTACCCAGACAGTTCTCCTGAAGGGCCCTCCCTGTCCCCAGAAGGCTCCCTGACCTGAGTGACAGACTGGCATCCCTGGCCTTCCTGAGATCCCCTAATGGGCCCCTTAAGTCCCCTTGTCCCACACTCCCCATCCCGCCTCCCCAGCCATGCCCCACGCCTTGCCTGGTGGGTGCGGGGGTCCCCCTCAGCAGGTGGGTTGTGGCTGGGGAGCATCTCCCGGGACAGGGGGGGCGGCCCCCCCAAGATGGGTCTGCATGTGGCCGGCCAGCTGGGCAGGGGTCTTGCAGTGCACGCTGCACAGCTTGCACAGGATGCGGTCAGCCCGCGGGGCCTGGAGCCCATGGTCCTTCACCGCGTGGATGCGAAGGTATGCTGCTGTGGTGAAGCCTATGGGGGGGGGTGGATTGGGATGGGGGATGGGGGTCAGCCAGATGGAGACCCCAGAGACAGGGTTGTTCTCCTAGGCTGGGGACACCCTCAGGTGGCCCTGTTCTCCTCCCACCACATCCTTAGTAGCCTAGGGCCAACTACTCTGCTGGGGGCTATGGGGGACAGCTCCTCTCTGAGCTCAGGGCCTGGTTTGAGTGGTGCCTGCTCCTCAGCCTTGGTACTTCAGCGCTCACTCCGTGCCTGGGAGATCTCTCCCAGGATGATGGGACACTGACTCCTAGCTACTTCAAGGGCTGAACCTCAGCAGAGACGGCTGTGTCCCCTCCCTCCAGTGCTCCCCCCACCCCCCAGTCTCAGCCCAGGTACTCAGGGAATAAGCGAGCCTGTTACCAAGCAGCCTTCTCTGCTCCGATGGCAGGGTGAGTGCACATTAGACCCTGGCGAGTATACTCCACTTGCCCCAGAAGCTGGAGACGAGAACTGGGCTGCACAACTGAAACCTCGCCTCTGACCCTTCAGAACTGGCTCTCTTGACTGTTCCTTCCCTTAGCAGCCGTGTCCCACTCTCATTCTCCCTGCACATGCCCAAGAGGCTGCACCCAGAAGGCTGATCTTTAAAGTAGATCATCTCCTCCATCCGTGACTTCTTAGAATTTAGTGACGTTCAGTTATCCCCAATGCTGCTTCATTTCCTTCCTAAAGGGTTCCAGGTGCCTCTGGAAGGGCCTCTGGCTCTGCCCACCCTGTGCCCAGCCCCCCCAGCATCCCTCAGCATGTACCTTTGTTGCAGAGCTCACAGACATGGTGAGGGCCCTGGCTGTGCACCTTCATGTGGTCCGAAATATAAGCCGAGCTCAGCATCTTGCCACACACGTGACATGGCACCTTCTCCTCGTGTCGTACTGTGTGCGCCCGGAGTCGATCCTTCGTAGCAAAAGCTGCCTCACATTTCTGGGGAGTGGGAGGGGCGTGGGGGGGTGTCACAGGAGAGTTAAAGCTTTGGGAAGTGGGGAGAGGGGAGCAAGAGGTTAAAGGAATTAGAGCCTTGGGGGTCTTTGATCTGTAGGAAATGGGGGTGAGATGATGAGGCCTTGAAGAGGGGATGAGAAAATGGAGTGAAAAGGCAAAAAGAAGAGAGAGAAAAAGGGGGTCTGAGAGGCTGAACTCAGACAGCTACAATGAGGATCAAAATCATGAGAACCAGGACAGGAGGCGGCGGACTTCCTACCTCACATTTGAAGGGCCGTTCTGTTGAGTGCACTTGTCTGACGTGACTGTTGAGGTGATCCGGCCTACGGACATGTTGGGTTGGGGTTAGGACGGAGGCCCTGGGGTTGAAGAGGTGTGCCCCAAATCTGACTAACTTTGCACAGCAGGCCTTGCCCCAAGTGCCCACGTTTACCCTGAGATCAAGGCTCCAGCCCTTCTGACGCAGGAAATCCCTCCCCTCAGACCAAGCTTCCTCCTCTCCTCCCACTGGAAGCGCAACTCCAACCCAAAGACCCACCTCCTTTGCAAAGTACCACCCCCTGCTCCCTGGTAACCAGGAGAGGCTTTCCTCCCTCCTCCCTGGGAGTGGCTCCCCTTCCCCTCAGAAGCAGCCTCCCTCCCCACCAGCCAAGGCCTGGCCACCTCGGTTGCCGTCCCTCCCTCCCCACCGGCCTGTGGGCGGCCGAGGCCCCGTGCACACCGGGAGAAGCTCTTGCCACAGTGGGAGCAGTTGTAGGGCTTGTGCACAGCGCCGTCATGTGAGCGCACGTGGTAGCTCATGCGGTCCTTGCGCTTGAAGCGCTGCTGGCACACCGGGCACTGGTAGGGCTTCTCGTCCGAGTGCGACAGCTTGTGTCGGTTCAGGTGGTAGACGTCGCGGAAGGCCTTGCCGCACATCTCGCAGGCGTGGTTCTTCCGGATGCGCTTTCCCGAGGCGGTCGTGGTCACCACGCCACCGGCGGCCACTGCGGCCGCGCCGCCGCCTGCACCCGCTTCTCTCCCTCCCCCGCCGGCTCCACTCAGCTGGGGCACGCTCAAGAGGCTCAGGGGCACCATGGTGGGCATCTTCATAGCACCCGAGGGGACGCGGCCGGCCTTGGCTCCCGTGTGGATGGCTTCGTGCCTCCGGAGATTGTAGCCGTTCTTGAACTCCTTGGCGCACAGGGCACAGATATAGGGCCCCTTGCTCTTTGTCTTCTTCTCCAAGGCAGACGCGACAGGGGCCACGGCGACCGTCGAGGTTGGGGCTACGACGGCGGT
>NW_006159706.1:1852984-1866930 GCF_000334495.1 Tupaia belangeri chinensis | reverse complement strand
CGCGGCCGTTATTTCACGCGCACGCGCACAATACCGCTGTCGTCGCTGAGCGGGAGAATTGGGGAGCGCGCGCCAGGGGCACAGATGGGGCGGGGCTAAACCCTCAGCGCGCGCCCGCCTAACGGTCGTCGTGCTCGGGCTTTCGCTTCAGTTTTTTGTTTCCTTTCGGCCACCGTTCTTTCCCCTCCCCATTCCAGCGGTTTATTTACATTCCTGAGCCGGTTCACTGTTTCCCGAAGATGGCGCCCAGAGAAGTTTGCCTGAGGGGTCAGCCTTCTGCTGACCCCAAGGGCAATTGTACCTTGGCCCCACCCTCGAAACCCCAAAAATCAGGCTGAAGCACCGGAGTAAAAACTGTATTTACACAACACGTGGTCATACAAGGACTAAAGCAAAAAGAAAAAAAGTAAGACAGCGACTGAGGAGACAGCAGTCAGGAGGTGGGGCCACAGGGCTGGCCAGCGGCGAGACCCAGGATGTTCGCCTGCAACACAGCAAGCGGACATCAACGTTAGAGCTGGGGTAGGGCACAGTACAGGGAGAGAAGGGAATGGAGCTGAGACCTGACCTTAAGGAATGACTCCATCTGTTTCCCGGATATGCCCTCCACACGTTCCAGGTCTTCCACCTAGCAGGACAGCAATGGAAGGAAGGGGTTTAGGGGTGCCAAGTCTCTCCCAACCCCTGGACTGCTCTCCCAGGCTATTGTTACCTGGCCGAAGGGGCCGTGGAGCTCCCTCCAGCCCACAATCAGCTGAGCCTTTTTCTGGCCGATTCTCTGGAGGCTACGCAGATCCCTGGCTGTGCCTTTGTTCAGCAGATCCAGTATTTTTTGGCGCCCCTGGGCCAGTAGCTCTGGGCTAACCTGTAGCTCCCAGCAGTCTTCAGACTTCTCCTCAGGCTCTGAGGCTTCCAAGGACTCCAGCTAGGAGGCAAGGGGCGGTGACAGGGCAGCAAAGCCCTTTAGACTCCCCTGCCAAGACCAGGAGCAGCAATAGCTACTTCCCCACCCTCTCTTATTCCTTGTAGACTCTCAAGCTAATTCTCATTTTACCCAATTTGTGAAAGAAATGATAGTACTTTTTTTGTATGAATTACTATGAAGGTCAAATGAATTGAGGAATGTAGAGCACAAAGCAAGCTCTTTTTGTGGGGAGGTTTTTGCTATAGGGCATGTGCACATGGCGGAAAGACAGAGACAGAAACAGAAAGCAAGAAATCACCCCCCAGGAGAGATGGCCACACCACAGTCCCTTCTCCTCCATTCTCCTCTCCGGATCTTGGGCATGCTCGCACATGTCCCTGGCATGAGTTTAAGCCACCAGGTCCGGGACTCAAACCATGGTTGACTACATGGGAGCCCAGTGACATAACCATTACGCCAACTGCTGGTCCCCTGATTAAACTCTAAAATCTGGTCCTTCATCTCAAAAGGAAACAATAAGTTCTCTTTCACACATGAGCGAGTATGTGAGAAAAAGTAATGAAGATGATCTCAATTTTGGGATAGCATTCCAAAACTTCAAAATATTCCAAAATCTGAAACTTTATGAGCACCAACATGATGCCACAAGTGGAAAATTACACACCTCACCTCATGCAACAGGTAGCAATTAACACTGCCATACAAAAGTTAAAAAAAAAAAAAATTCCCTTTCGCCTCTATGTATAAAGTGTATATGAAACAGGAATTTTATGTTTAACTTGGGTCCCATATCCAAGATACTGTGTATATGATATATTCCAAAATCTGGAAAAAAAAAAAAGGTCCTTCATCTCAAAAGGAAACAATAAGTTCTCTTTCACACATGAGCGAGTATGTGAGAAAAAGTAATGAAGATGATCTCAATTTTGGGATAGCATTCCAAAACTTCAAAATATTCCAAAATCTGAAACTTTATGAGCACCAACATGATGCCACAAGTGGAAAATTACACACCTCACCTCATGCAACAGGTAGCAATTAACACTGCCATACAAAAGTTAAAAAAAAAAAAATTCCCTTTCGCCTCTATGTATAAAGTGTATATGAAACAGGAATTTTATGTTTAACTTGGGTCCCATATCCAAGATACTGTGTATATGATATATTCCAAAATCTGGAAAAAAAAAAAATCCAAATACTTCTGGCCCCAAGCATTTTAGATAAGGGATACTCAGCTTACATTGTCATGGGCACATGTGCCTGTGTTTCACTCTTGAGCACCCAGATCCTATTTTCCTGAGTTTTTAGAGGGCAGTAGTCAGGCTATACACTGCACCTATTAAGTATAGTGACGGTGAGAGCTACCAGAAACAAAGGGAAGAAACAGGTATAGACACCCACTCTGCTAGGTATATCCATATCCATTGCATTTTACTCTAAATACCCTGCAACATACTATCATCAAAGAGTGAAAAGCAAGTTAGAAGACTTTTAAATAGCTAGTGTCTGCCAGGTTATACAACTCCAAGGTCAATGCTCTTGCTCCTGGAACTTATTTCTGCCAGGCCATAGGTGTAGCCTAAGCCCCTAGCTATTCTCACCTTTCTCTTCCGGCCTCTCTTCTTCAGGATGTGGATCTCAGCACTTGGGGATGCTGCCTGCTCCTGAACTGAAAGCAGGAATTGTGAACTGGTATCAGGCCAGAAGCCACTTTTCACCCTCCCTGGTAGCCACTTAGTTCTCCCATATTTCATTCCCCAGCTCTCTTCCACCCTGAGTTAACCTATTTGGTTATACTGTCATGTGGCCTTTCTCACACTTGTGGTTGAAAGTAATCTCAGTTGGTCTTACATTATAATCAATCTTTCACTCATGTCTCTCCCATCGTTCTAAACACCTGAGGATAGATAGACACCCCCCCCACCCCCCAGTGCTGCTTCAGATCCTTACACCCCACTGACCTGGTAAGAGGTAAGAGGTATGGTAAGAGGATGTGAGTGACATTAGGACAGCACCTACTAACACCTTGTCCTTCACAGGATTTCAGTCACCTGGACCTTCCTGACCCCTGGAGGCTAACTTACTCAGCTGTAGAGGCATCACCACAGCCTTTTTCAGGGGCTTTGCCACTGTGACTGTGCGACGGGCAAGGGGCCGTAGTATTGTGGGAGCACGGTTCTCCTTCTTTGGATCCTCAGCCTTCTGGGCCAGCACCTTAGCCTCCAGTTCTTTTTGCTTCATCTTAAGCCTCTGTTAGAAGGAACCAGGAAGAGATGTGACCCAGACCCAACTCCAGAGTAGCCTGAAGAACAGTGATTAAGAGGGTGACTATATAGGACCCTGACGCCCTAGACAGCAGGGTTAGGTAGGACCAGTGAGAGATGCTTCGGGGGCACAGGTAGTATCCAATATAATTAAAGGCTTTCTGATAAACAGGGGCTACACAGTGGTGGGACAAGCTCCTTTAGAAACACTGAAGGGAAGGACTATTCACACAGAATCCTCAATGTGAGATGAAGTTTAGGAAATGCAATATCCAACAATTGTTTCTTTTCCTTGGAATTTTTTCCTCTCACCACCTCAAATTGGATCTTGTTTTTGTTTTAAAAATTCAGCCATGTTAAACACTCAAGCAGAAGGTGAAGAACTTCAGACTTGAGTGAAAACTAGACTCTAGTCCAGTCTTTGAGTGTCCTTCCCTCCCTGAAGATCCTAGAATTACTTCTCAAGGCTGGTAGGAATCACAGCTGCTAGCTCCAATACTTACCTCAATCTCCAAGTCCTTCTCCTCCACTGTCTTCATGAGCACCATTCGCTCTCGCCTTGGGGTACTCAACAGAGGGGTCCCCTGACTCCCTTGGGAGCCTAGCAGACGGTCCAAGTTTAGGAGGCGCTCCAGCATGGCTGGGTCCATGTTGCTTAGCTTCTGTAGAGGGCTGAGCAGACGAAGAGGTTACTCCTCACCAACCTCCTCTCATCACCTTCTCCAGCAGCAAGATTCCCCTTATCATGCCTTAACTTGGTATAGCCTATGGGTCCAGAACCCTGATGTTGACTTGCTGAGCACCCCTGAAGAAGTAAGGGATGAGTGTAGTCTTTGTCAAGTGAAGTAACTCCTCAGAGATGCCAAGAGATTAAATGAGAACAAGCATTGAATGAACAACGGAGTGCTGAGTATTTGGGATCTAAGACACTGCCCTGCTCTGGAGGCCCTTGCAGTCTAATGAGGACAGTAAAAGACCAGGATAAGGTGAAGCAAAGGCTGAGTGCCTGTCTATGTGGAGAAGTATTCAAGGAAATCATTACAGAGGTCATCTTCAGCACAGTTTTGAAGGCCACTGTAGACCTCAAGTGTCAAGCCTTTATCCTGTGGGCATAGGAAAGTCTGTTCAAGTAGAATCTGACTTAATCTGAGCATGGTAATGTCTAGCATTCATTCCTTTCACCTCACATCTGACCTCAATTATCTTGCAAAGTCAGTTGGATGCAACCTTTCCCATCACACCCAGTCACACTATGCATCTTTTCCTTCAATGGGAACTAGCTCCTCTAGGGCAGAGACTGTCCTGTTCCCTATGCACAAGTGCCTTGGAAGAGCAGGACTGGAAAATATTGTGGGCAAATACTAGAAGTCATTTCTTCCTCCTTGGCTCTCCAAAGCAAGCAGCTACTTCCTCCTTATTCTCTGTACTACTTGCCTGGTATCATATATTAATTTTCCTTCCTAAAAAGTGAGCCCCCCAAGGTCAGGGTCTTTGTAGGTCTGATGTGCCCACTTGAGCTTCCTCTAACCCAGAGTGCCTATTTGGCAAAAAGCTTGCCTATTTACATGTAATACAGATGAAAAGTCTCTGAGTTTGTGCACACAGGAAATGGATGGCTTCAGAAAGACAAGACTGACAGGAGGCATGAGTGAGCCAGCACCTCTTCATGTATGGCATCTTCTTCCACTACAGTAGCCCTCTGGTGCACTAATCTGTGGCCTCCTCAGGTCACCTCTGTTCAGTAGTCTTAGGACCTACACAGTGTAGAGAGGCTTTATTTGAAGTTTAGACAAAAATAGGGCAAAGTTTAAATTGCAGATGGCTCCTTGGAGTCATTAAAGGTCAAGTAGGGGCCAGCATGGAGGTTAAGGCACTGGATCCCATATAGTCAACAATACAGTCTCAGACCTGGTGGCTTGAAAATCACACTGGACACGTGTATGTGCATGCCCAAAATCCTGAGGAGAGTGGGGAAGAAGGGATTGCAATGTGCCTCCACCCCCTGGGGGGATTTTTCACTGCCCTCCCTCCCACGCTCTCTTGCTCTCTAGCAAGTGCACACACCCCATAACAAAAACTTAAAAAAAAAAAAGTTAAGTAGACAGACACAGAAAGGAAGACTACTCAAAAAGGTGATCTGAGCATCAGGACATATCGGGCCACAAGTTGGAAAGGCCACACATAAAAGACTTAGTTTAGAAGGGTTTGTTTGGCTTGAGGGCAGAAGAAAGAAAGTGAGTACAGCAGTCAGCTCCTTGGAGTCATGGAGAGGCTGGACCCCAACACATAGACCCTCAAGAGGTCCCAGTAAGGGTTTGCTGCTGGGGTTGGTAAAGGATTGCAAGATAGCTGGGCAAAAACTTGCCCTAAAAACTATTGACTGGGTAGCTTTTGGGGAAATAATACCCAGAAACAAAAGGCTATTGCTAACTCCCTGAAAACTTGGAATGAGACTCTCACCTCCAGGTTGGCTGCACTACCCGAGATCCCGCCGGCTATCAACTGGGCATACTACAAGGCCAACGTAGCCAAGGCAGGCTTGGTGGACGACTGCAAAAAGAAGTTTAATGCCCTGAAGCTTCCTGTGCCAGAGGATAAATACACTGTCCAGGTGGACGCTGAAGAAAAGCAAGACCTAAAAAATTGGGCTGAGTTTGTGTCCCTCTCAAAGGCCAGAGCTGAAGAATATCAGAAACAGCTGGAGAAAATGAAGACCATAATTCCATTTGATCAGATGACCATTGAGGACTTGAATGAAGTCTCCCCAGGAACCGCATTAGACAAGAAGTACCCCAGTTGGCCTCACCAGCCAATTGAGAATTTATAAAATTTTTGTGTCTGGAAGGAAGCTCTGGTCCTTGTCTTATAAGCTCTGGACATTAAAAATAAAAGTAATGACGTTTAAAAAAAGGGAAAAAAAAGAGGTCCCAGTAAGACTTATCTTATTTCCTGTGCTTTGTTCTCATCCTCTCAACCTGAATGATCTGATTCGAATTTCTTCTTGAACCAGAAACAAAAGTGCCCATCCTTGAAACAGCTGCCCCAAATGTGAAGTTTTGCTCAGGGCTCAAAGGTGTTGGAAAATAGAAAGGGAGGGTGCTAGGAGTCCAAGGTGGTGACCTCCTTAGGTCTCCAAAGCAGCAGTACTGAGGAAAGATTAATCTTAGCACTTCAGTGAATTCAACAGAATAGGATTTGGGGTGAATTCAATGGGTGAGGAACAAGTTCATATATTTCTTTGCTCAAGCAGGCTAACCCTGCTACTACTCTGCAGCTCACCCAGACACAGGAAAGGGAGTACACCCAGTGTGCTCTGCTGCTCACCTGAGTTTCTGGGAGACAGAGGCCAGAGGTGCTGTGGGCTCAGAGTCCCCAATCTCTTCTTCCTCAGGGCCTCGGGCTCTCTTTGCCTCTGATGGACCCAGTTCTTTCTGAGACAGCTTAACAGGTGCCAAGACTAGGAAAAGATGAGGGATAAAGGGAGGAATGGGGGTAAAGGGAGTAACAGGGGAGGGTCAGCCTCTATGCTAATACTTGGTGGCTTCGACAAACTCCCCAGTTGTTCAGACCCAGGCTTTCCACTCCAGCTCCCCCTAGTCCTTACCGTGAAGCTGCAGGCTCTCATTGGTAAAAGGCCGGTTAATCACCTCCTTGGACCTGGCAGCAAAGTTAAGTGCGGAGACTGTGTCTAGGTAGAAGCGTCTCTCCGGGGCAATGTTGGCAATGAGGATGCTGTGGGCTGAGCCACCCAGAGAGTCCTGAGGGATGGGGATCAGACAGAGCAGGCAGGTCAGAGAGCAGCCTTCCTGTTCCTTGACTGCTATTCCCAGATTTCAACCCCCAGCAGGTCTGAGAAACTCCTTTAGCCCTTTGTGTCCTATGACAGGTAGGCCTGACCTGCAATAGGCGAGTGAGCTTGCTGTCCCGGTAAGGCACACGAGGAAGGCCCTGGTTCAGCGCATCCACCACCTTGCCCAGTACAAAGAGGGAGGTGTTGATGGCCCCACTCTCTTTCAGCCGCAGGCCCTTGTTGCCTGTGCGCCGGTTGTCCTCAGAGCCAGCTAGGTCAATCAGGTAGAGTTTTCCCTCCCGCTGGCGAAATGGAGCCAGACGTTCCCGCTGATCAACCTAGGGGTAAGAGTAAGAGCACCTTACACTGAGCTTAGGATCTGGGGGGTTCTCAGGTCCTCATGCTTCAGTGGGCCTCACCTTGACCAGGAGCACAGCATGACTTCGGGAGGAGCGCTGGTTTAGCCGGGTGGCTCCTACGGTCCGATTTCGACTGGCTGGCAGGAAGTGCCGCTCAAAGTCAGCAAAGCTAGTGATGGGCTTCTGCGTGAGGCCTGGGATCAAGATGTTTCCCCGACAGTCTTCTCGGATCACCAGGTCTCCTGATGCAGGGTCCAAGAGGTCTAATACCTATTGGAGCAGTAGTCTACATACATAGGTTGCTTATTTCCTGGAGATCAGTCCCCTTTCTTTGCTAGATTCTAGCTGTACTACCTGCTACCCCCACCTCTGCCTTTCCAGGTCTCACCTTACCTCCTTGCTAGAGCACAGCATCATCTCCAGAACCAGGCCGTACCTTGACCCTTTGTTTCTTCCCTCCCCAACCAGAGCAGGGTCTTACCTTTTCTTGGTAGATCTCTAAGTAGGACATAGTAACAGAGAGGGCCCATGGCCGGCCCTCAGCACTCTCCTCCCTTGTGAGCTGTAGGAGGTCCATGAGAGCCCGGGGAATTACTCCAGGTTGCTCTGGGCTACCCAGCATTGTGTGAGTCTTCCCTGAGAAAAGAGAGTAGAAAGCTGTGAGGTGTTCCTCTCCACATCCCTACCCATTCCTGGCTCACAACTGTGCCCTCTCTGGCTCCCTCACCTGCCCCTGTGGGTCCATAGGCAAGCACACTGGCATTCTGTCCTTCTAGCAAATGCCTTAGGATGGGCTGCACTGAACCTGCATAGATGTCCTGTTGAGAGCTCCTCTCCCCATAGAAGGCATCAAACCTATCGGCAGAAAGAAAGAGTGAATTAGTGGGGATTCCATTCTCACCCAGACCTAGAGGATACTGGCCTCAATTCCTTTTTTCTTTTTTTTTTTTAAGAGAGATTTTTGCTATAGGGCATGTGAGCTCACAGGAAAGACAGAGACAGAAAGTGAGAAGTCACCCCCCAGGGGGGATGGCCACCCTGCAATCCCTTCTTCTCCGCCATTCTCCTCTCAGGATTTTGGGCATGCATACACATGTACTGGACATGTTTTTTTAAGTCACCACGTCTGAGATTTGAACCAGGGTTGACTATGTGGAAGTCCAGTGACATAACCATTACACCATCTACTGGTCCCGATACTGGCCTCAATTTAAAAGAAAATCTTGGGCCGGGCAGGTGGCGTGGTGGTTAAGGGTGCCAGACTCCCACATGGCCGATTGTCATTTGAGTCCCCAACCTGGCAGCTTGCCTTCTCACTTTCTCCCTCTCTCTCTATCTCCCTCTCTCTCTGGCTCACTTACTCTATCCCTCTCTGGTCAAATGAAAATAAAGAAATGAATAAATAAAGCTAAATAAATAAAAGAAATTCTTTAGCCCCTTTTAATTAATTAATTTATTTAGTTTTAGGTTTTTGCCATAAGACGTGTGCCCTCACTGGAGAGAAAGAGAGACAGAGAGAGGGAAAGTGAGAAATTACTTCCTAAGGGGGATGGCCACACCACAATCCCTTCTCCTCTCATGATTTTGGGCAAAGACACGTGTGTGTATCAAGCTTGATGCACACGTATCTGGCGTGATTCTCAAACTGCAAATCTGGGACTCAAACCAGTCAGCCATGGGGGAGTCCAACACTTTAACCATCTGTTCCTTTTATTGACGAAGACGACTGAACACCTGTTCTGTCCCAGTCTCTGTATTGGTGTTAGGAACCCAGAGAAGTGTCTGATGTCCCTGCTCCTTAGAGTTTTGCAATCTGGTGGGATAGATAAGAAACCCATACTATGCTGTGATTTAGAAAACAAAGATGAGAACACACCAGGAGTAATTATTCTATTTGACGGAGGATTTTGCCAGATTTGAAGAGAAAGAGAGAAGAGAGAGATATTCTAATGATCAAGAGCACATAGGAACATAAGAGGCCAGCAGGTGGCACGGTGGTTAGGGCGCTAGATCCCACACAGCCGACTCAGTGGTTTGAGTCTTGGACCTGGAAGCTTGAAAAACACTGGTATGTGTGTGCATGCCCAAAATTCTGAGAGGAGAATGAAGGAGAAGGGACTGTGGTCTGGCCATCTAGACCAAGGGCATAGAACGGGAGTCAGTGAACTTTTTACTATAAGATCCAGAGAGTAGGCTCAGCCTCAATGTGCAGGTGGTAGCGTGCTCTTCTGTAGTGCTGGAAGTCATATGGCTGACCACAGTTTGGATCCTGTTGGCCTGAAACATACTGTGTGCACCTGCTCAAGATCCTAACTAGCTGGAGGACTAGGGGATGGGAATACTGGCATGACAAGATCCTGTCAAATGTGCCCCCCAACTCTCATAAAAGAAGTAAGTTAATGGGACCAGCAGTTAGTGTAGTGGCTATGTGGCTGAACTCCCATGTAGTCGACCGTGGTACGAGTCCCGGACCTAATGGCTTAAACTCACACCAGACGCGTGTGCGTGCGTGCCCACGATCCTGAGAGGAGAATGGAGGAGATGGGATTATGGCGTGACCATCCCCACCGGGGGTGATTTCTTGGTTTCTGTCTCTCCGTCTCTCTCTGTCTTTCCGGCGAGCGCACGCGCCCTATAGCAAAAAAACCTCTCCAAAAAAAAAAAGAAAAGAAAGAAATTAAAACTTAGAGTCAAATATGAAGTATTGTATGCTTTGTGGGTCATGTGGTTCCTTTCACAACTACTCAACTCCACCATTATAGTTAGAAAACAGCTATAGGTAATATGTAAAATTTTATTTACAAAAAGACCCCGGTCAGATTTGACCTTCAGGCAGTTGTTTGCCACCCTCTGGTCTCAAATCACAGGCCACAGAGCCTGAACTTTAAATCTCCAATGGGATTTTAAAGTAACTACCCTTGTGAGTTTTGTCCCCAAATCTGGATGGTGTTTCCTGACACTAATCAGCTATAGACTGGGTTGGTTAGTTGGTCGATGTTACCCTAACCCTTCCCATCTGTCTCCAGACCCTACTTGGGCATCCCTTGGTCAATTTTGCTGTTCTTTTTTCTCTTTGCTTCTATTCCCCCCACCAGATTGTGAACAATATTGTGTTTCAATAGGCATCCAGTTTTTCCGTACAGTACCCTAGAGAGGGCCCAACACGGGGGGCACCTGTGACCATATCCTGAATGAAAACATGAAGATGTGAGAACAAAGCTGTGTTAAGGAGGGAGCAAGGATCCTAGGGAAACAAGTGTGGGAAACTGTCTATGCAGGTCTAGGAGTGGGAAGGTGACGGCACGAGAGAAGGAAGAGTAGCCTGAACCTTACTGGTATTTGAGAGTCTCCTGATGGTTCCTCCAGTTGGCAATCTCTAGAGAGCAGCTGTCCATGCCCCGTACACAGGGAGGATCACTTGCTCCCGCTGTTTCATCTACAAATGGCCGCAGTCGCACAGCCACCCTTACTCGAGCTGGAGGTGGACGCCGGCCAGTCCCCACCTTGCTCAGCCGACAGCGACCAGCTCCTAGAGGAGAGAAGTTTCAGATATGAAGTGTGGTGGTAGAACAGAAAAAGCCAGGACCACTTTGCTGGAAGGGCCAGGGGCCACAGCTTACTTCGGGAACTCTTTCTACTCTAGTCATGCTGTGGGTGTCCTCAAGCTTGGTCCCAGTTCCCTCCCTGCTCTCTGAGCAAGTACAGAGGATTTGTAAAGCAGGCTTCTCAGACTGTAATGTGTACACAAATAACAGAACATCTTGTTAAAATATGGCTTTAGTGGGGCCAATAGGTGGTGTGGAGATTAAGGTGCTGGATTCCACATGGCCTACTACAGTTTGAGTTCAGGACCTAGAGGCTTGAAAATCACGTCATAAGCATGTGCGTGAATGTCTAAAGTTCTGAGAGGAAAAGGGATTGTGATATGACTGTCTTCTGGTGAGTGCATATGCTCTATAGCAAAAACTAAACTAAAATAATTAATTAAAGATGTGGCTTGAGCTTCAGTCCCTTGAGGGATGCCTGATATTCTGTATTTCTTTTCTTTTTTTTTCAAAGAATTAGTTTATTTAACTTTATTTGTTATTATTATTATTATTATTATTTTCCAGTTTGATCAGAGAAAGTTAGAAAGTAAGCCTCCAGGTCCAGGACTCAAACCGTGGTCAGTCACGTGAGAGTCCAGCGCCTTTAACCACCATGCTACCCACCAACCCCAGAGATTCTCTATTTCTTTTTTATAAAAAATTTTCATTTAACTTTATTCATTTGTTTATTTCAATTTGACCAGAGAAAGACAGAGAGCGAGCGAGAAAGTGAGAAAACTAGTCGCCAGGTCCGGGACTCAAATTGTGTTCGGCCATGTGGGAATTCAGGACCTTTAACCACCATACTACTTGCCAGCCCCTGAGATTCTGTATTTCTAACATGATTGCAGGTGATACCGATACTGCTGGCGGGACACATTTTAAATTGCCAAGGTGCAGTAGACCTGCATCTCACTGGATTGTTCTAAGGATTAATAGAGTTGACATCTGACTCCATGTAAAATTAGACAGTAAACTGCCTTCTGTGTCTCTACTTCTTTCTTCTATTTCATATTTAGCTATATATACACACATGTACACACCCCACCTGTTATTGATAGTTTTCTCCTGATGGGAGAGTATGTGGGTTCATTTTCTGTTACCCAGTTCTAGAAATCCATGATGTTTGCATCTTTTAAAATTAACAATACAGGGGCCAGATTCCACATTGTCCCCACACAGTTCCAATTCCAGCCACAGTGGCTTGAAAAATATGCTGGGCATGTTTGTGCACGGTGCCTAAAATCCTGAAAGGAGGAAGAAATGGAAGAGAAGAGATTGCCGTGTGAACATCCCCCATGGGGGGGGGGGGTTCTTCCTCTCTGTCTCTGTCCCTTTCTCTGGCAAGTGCACATACCTCTGGCAAATTTTTAAAAATAAAATAAAGCAACACTGTGGGCATCTTTGGAAGGGATCAGGTTGAAGATACCCTCACCCTCTTTCAGTACCAACTCAGTCTGCAAAAGAACGGACATATATTGGGAACCAGCAGTTAGCGTAATGGCTATGTTGCTGGACTCCCACGTAGTCGACCGCGGTTCGTGTCCCGGACCCGGTGGCTTAAAACTCACGCCGGGCGCGTGTGCGTGCGTGCCCAAGATCCCAGGAGGAGAATGGAGGAGAAGGGATTGCGGCGTGACCATCCCCCCTGGGGGGTGATTTCTCGCTTTCTGTCTCTATGTCTCTCTCTGTCTGTCTGGTGAGCGCACACGCCCTATAGTGAAAAAAACCCCTCTCAAAAAAAAAAAAAAAAAGAACGGACATATAATCCTTCCCTCATAGAAGCTTTCCACTCTGTCTGCATTTGATGATTAAATCTAAGTTACCTGGGAAGAGAGAATAATAATTATGAATTATTTTTATCATTGGAAAACACAATGAAAACTGGGAGGGGAAAACCTGTTTTTATGAGAATTAAATGAGCTGAAAAAAAATCTTATGAGGAAGGTATTACTCTATCTTACCTTGAAAAATAGCAGAGCATAGCTCACAGTCACTAGCAGAATTCAATCTTAGATCTCTTGACCGCCCAAACCCTGCTTTTAATGAGCATGCTGCACTGCCTCATTAAGTAGCAACTCAAGAGAGCTCTTGGCAGCTCTGAGTCTCTCCTGCTCGGAGGTGGTAGGAACAGGTTCCTTGAAGCCAGAGGCCTCATAGAAGGCCAAAGGAGAAAGCAGGGAAAACCCTACATGTGTGTATAGAAACTTGAGTGGAAAGCGGTTCAACAATTTGTCAAAAACGTGTGCAGGAGACTCTTCCACCATACTCTCCCACGACTTTTGTTTTGTTTATTTTAATGTCAGAGGGTGCATGCACAGGTGCACAGCGGGGGTGGAGGGAGAGAGAAATCACCCCTTCTATCAGGGCCTGGTCATGCTGCAATCCTTTGTCCTCTAACTCTCCACCTGTCAGGATCCTGGGCATGCATGAGTGCCTGGTATGTTTTTCAAGCCTATGGGGCTGGGACTGGAACCCTTGTTGGCCATTTGCTATCTGGCTTCCTCTGCTCGGCGCTTAAGGGCTATGCCAACGGGCCAGTCCATTGCAAAGATTTTTCTGAGAGAACAGAGAAACACAGCAGACAGATAAGTACTTAAGGAAACTCTGTGATAATATGAGGAAAAGGGAAGTCTGTGATGAGGTACAGACTCTGGTCAGCCAGCTGGATTTAAATTCCAGCTCTGACACACATTAGCTTGTCACCTTGGGCAAGTGACTTAATATCTATGTGCCTTGGTTTCCTTCTTTGTAAACTGGGGTGGGATCGACCTTGGAAGGGCTTTATAAGGACTGAACGTAACAGGTATACTGCAACACAGTGAGTAGCACATAGTAGACAGGGTCATCATTCAAGGTAAAATGACTGGGGTTCCAATCCACCTCTGTCACTAACTAAATAATCTGGCAGGCAATCTTCTATCCCTGTGCCTCAATTTCCTTTCCTGTAAAACAGAAATAAATAAAAGCACCTACTCATTGCGTTGTTAGGGGAGTAATTAAGGTTATTCATGCAGGAAT
>NW_006159706.1:1837279-1852953 GCF_000334495.1 Tupaia belangeri chinensis | reverse complement strand
GATAACTTCTGGTGCTTGGTAAAAGCTCAGTAAATATTTTTTCCTTCATTTTCCAGACGAGGAAACCTCAGTTTAGAGAAGTTACCTAACCTGACCATGGTCAATGCCAACTAGCAACAGAGCCGAATCCCCAAGCCTCCTTAGCCCTTCATCTGAGTATGCCCACAGAACTTTAGAGAGAAATTCTACCGACTAGCTGTAGAACTTTGGGAAGGTTACTTGACTACTCCAGGTCTCACATCCTCAATATAATAACAGTATCTAGCCTCATGACATTGTGAGTGTTCAAAAAAAAAAAAAAATTGTGAGAATTCAACGCAACAATGTAGTAAAATTTAGCAATGGGGCAGCAAGTGCTCAGTAAATGGGAGCTGCTATTGTCACTACCTTTACCACTCCTCAGTCCTTGCGACTTGCTTCTGCCCTCACTGCTTAGCAGGGTTACCAACTACTCCCTAATGCTTGGTCCAGTAGGCACAGTTAGTCCCAATTCTGTCTGACTTCCTAGCAGTACTCAACAATCCTGGGACACACGCTATTCCCTGTTTTCACACTACCCCCCTCCTGGCTGTCTTACTAGCTCACTGTTCACGCCTTAGTTTCTCAGTGTTAGATATTTTTCCTAGGCTACTTCTAGTCTCTCTAGATTAGGGTTTCTCTACTTCGGCACTACTGACATTTGGGGCTCGATAGTTCTTTGTTGTGGGACTGTCCTGTTGTATGCATTACAGGTTGTTGAACACGTAGCCAGTAGGTATGAGTAGCATTCCCTACCCCCAAGTTGTAACAATCAAGTGTCTCTACACATTTCCAAATGTCCCAGGGAGACAAAACTGCCCCCATTTGAGACCCCTCGGGTTCATTTAATGGGAATGGTCATCTACTCTCTTGGCATCAGTTACCATCTTAAAAGCTAAGGACCTGGAGCTGGCAGGTGGCTTGATGGTTGAGGGCACTGGACTCCCATATGGCTGACTGCAGTTCAAGTCCAGATCTGGCAGCTTGCTTTGTCACTTTCTCTCACTCTCTTTCTCTCACTCTGTCCCTCTCTGGTCAAATTAAAATAAGTAAATAAAGTTAAATAAAATAATTCTTTAAAATAAAATAAAATAAAATAAAATGGATAAAGTTAAATAAAGTAATTCTTAAAAAAAAAAAAAAAACAAACAAAGGTAAGGACTTCTCCACGCCTGCACACGCTACTGAATTGAAAATCCATACTCCAAGCCTCTGCTCTGGCATTGCCTACAAGATGGTTCTCAGGTACCTCAAACTCCATCTGTCCAAAACTGAACCCTTCCCCATCTCTCTGCCACCTCATCCTCCTCCTTTGTTCTCTAACATACAGAAATCATGCCAACTCCAAAGATGGGAGTCTTTAATTCCACCTTCTTGACCGCCCCCCCATCAGTTCATGGGCCTGCCAGTGCTGTGTCCGTTCATTAATATCTGTCAATTCTATCTGTCCATCCCCACTAATCAATATCATTATCATCAACAGTCTCCCAACTAGTCTCCCTGCCTCCAGTTTCACTCCCCTCCAGCCATTCTGTCTACTTTCTTCCTTGTAGTGTCAAGCCCTCAGTCAGTCACAAAACATCAAGTTCTTTCACACCTTTGGCCTCTGTACATGTTATTCTTTCTACCTGGACTATTTTCTTCTCTGCTGCCCTGACACTCCAAATGATTGAGGTAAATACCAATGAAATCTTAATTCCTCTTAAAAACAAACAAGCAAAAAAATCTCCCCAGTATCAGCCAGTGTGGTGGTTAAGGTGACTAGATCCCATATGGCTGGCTGCATGGTTTGAGTCCCAGACCAGGGGGCTTGAAAAACGCACCAAGCACTTGTGTGTACATGTCCAAAATCCTAAGAGAATGAAAAAGGGATTGATTTGTGGAGCGGCCATTCCCCCTGGGGGACGGGGGTGCTTTCTCACTCTCCCTCTATCTCTGGTAAGCATATGTACCCTATAGCAAATAAAACAAACAAATCCCTTCCCTTGGCCCAGCTCTAGTGGCACAGGTGGTAGGGGCACTATGGTGTGATACAGAGGCCATGTAGGAAGGCTCTGGTTTGTGTCCTGGGGTCTACCTGAACACACCAGGTATACCTATGATCCTGGCTGGCTGTAGAGCTAGGGGAAGCACTGTGGCATGAAGACCCTTTGCAGAGTGCCTGTCTCCCATGGAGGAAATAAACTGAAAAAAAAAAAAAAGAAAGGAAAAAAAAAGAAACCCTTCCCTTATAGACATTACTACCTCACTGAGGTTTTGTGAAGTATATTCCAACCCCTATTAGCTCCTCCATCCAAGCACTCATCAAACTCTAATTGCAGGGACCAGCAGTTAGTGTAATGGCTATGTTGCTGGACTCCCATGTAGTCGACCGCGGTTCACGTCCCGGACCTGGTGGCTTAAAACTCACGACGGGCGCGTGTGCTTGCGTGCGCAAGATCCCAAAAGGAGAATGAAGGAGAAGGGATTGCGGCGTGGCCATCCCCACTGGGGGGTGATTTCTCGCTTTCTGTCTCTCTGTCTCTGTCTGTCTGGCGAGTTGCATGCAACCTTTAGCTAAAACCTCTCCTCAAAAAAAAAAAAAAAAGAAAAAACCTCTAACTGCATGTTTGTCATTTCCTCTATCTATAGGTGAACTCTGGATACAAATGAGAACTAGTTTTACTGTGCTCACCTTTCTATCCCTAATGCCTAGCACAGAATAGGCCCTCAGGAAGCAGTTGCTGCATCAATTAAGATTTGATGAATACGGGGCTGGCAGGTGGTGTGGTGGTTAAGGTGCTAGACTCCCACATAGCTGACCACGGTTTGAGTCCCAGACCTGGCAGCTTGCTTTCTCACTTTCCCTCTCTCTGATCAAATCTAATAATAATAATAATAATAAAATAGTTCTAAAAATTTTTTTAATGATTTGGTGAATGAATTACCATAATCATTGGCTTGTTCATTTTCTGTGTATGTCATAGAAGTGGCCCACTGCTGTTCCTGCTCCAGCTCAGGGTCCATAGGAGGGAAGGAGAGGCACACATACACAACTGCTGACAGTACAAGAATCTCTCTCTTTCACCATAAAAGCCATCCCTAGTTTGGTCAACACTAGCACTTCTTCTAATTTCCCCCTCTTCTCCAATTCCCAGTTTTTATTCAGTATAACTCTTTTATTGATAAGGAAATTGAGCCAAGAGAACATGTTTGGCTTCTCTTTACAACAAATAAGAAAACACTTGTTCTTCCGTTCCTTCCTGGCCAGAGCCTGTCAAACTCCTATCCAACCTTTGAAACCCACCTCACATTCTTCTTTAATGAGATCCTCCCAGAATACTCAAGTGTTTACTTCAGATTCTACACTCTCTATAGCATTTTATTTTTATTTATTTATTTTTTGGAGAGGTTTTTGCTATAGGGGATGTGCGCTCGCCAGAAAGACAGAGAGACAGAAAGTGAGAAATCACCCCCCAGGGGAGATGGCCATGCCGCTATCACTTCTCCTCCATTCTCCTCTCAGGATCTTGGGCATGCACGCACACGCACCTGGCATGAGTTTAAGCCACTGAGTCCAGGACTCAAACCATGGTTAACTGCATGGGAGTCCAACGACATAGCCATTACGCCAACTGCTGGTCCCACTATAGCATTTTTTTTTTTGGAGAGGTTTTTGCTGTAGGGTGCATGTGCTTGCCAGACAGACAGAGACAGAGAGATAGAAAGCGAGAAATCACCCCCCAGGGGGGGATGGCTACGCCGCAATCCCTTCTCCATTCTCCTCTCGGGATCTTGGGCACGCAGGCACACGTGGCCCGCGTGAGTCTCAAGCCACCGGGTCCAGGACGCGAACCGCTGTCGACTACGTGGGAGTCCAGCAACATAGCTAACTGCTGGTCCCGCATTTTATAAATGTCTCTTGTTATGTTTTATCATATTACATCTGTTTATGTAGCTACTGTAAAAGGCTGTAGGCTTCTCTAGAGAAGAAACTATATCCAGTCACACATGGTGGGTCTCAGAAGGGTGAGAGAGGGTTGTCTTAGCAGGACTAGCGTGTATTTGGGCATAATGGTTCAGAACAAACGGCTGTAAACTCTGACTGCCTGAGTGTGAATTCCACTGATATTTACCAATTGTGTTAACTTTACCCATCTATGCCTTGGTTGCCCGATGTGTAAAATGGAGACAGTAATAGTAACCACCTCATGGCACTGTGTGAACATTAAATGGTGCATCACCATGGAATGCTTGGAGCTATGCCTGGAGCAAGAGCTCAAGCGGTGTTAAGCAGGGACCAGCAGTTAGCTTAATGGCTATGTTGCTGAACTCCCATGTAGTCCATGGCTGGCTGAGTCCCGGACCCGGTGGCTTAAACTCACACTGGGTGGGTGTGTGTGCGTGCGTGCTCAATATCCCGAGAGGAGAATGGAGGAGAAGGGATTGTGGTGTGGCCAACCCCCCTGGGGGGGTGATTCCTCGCTTTCTATCTCTGTCTCTCTGTCTTTCTGGCGCACATTCGCCATACAGCAAAAACCTCTCTAAAAAAAGAAAGAAAGCAGGAAAAAAGGTGTTAAGCATTCTCCAAAACGTCTGTTCTCCCACAGGGCCTGACAGTCAAGGGCTCAAATAAGCTGCCACAGTGCGCACCTTAATTACTAACCAGAATTCAGTCTACAGAAGGGTGACACATGTAAACAAATACACGCAGATCCTGGGAGCCCTAACCCTGAAACGGCATTCACTTCCACGGCTAACGTGAAAGGAAACAAGCCTTTTTCTGTGATCTCAGAGCACTTTGCATTGCCCAACGCACACCCAACGCCTGAACCTCAGCCTGCCCTCCTGCATCGCTCAAGGATCGCTCCGCACCCAATCACCATGTCATCACAGGCCCTTCTTTTCGCCCTTATGGCTTACAGCGTTGGCCACTTTTCTCTTGGTTACTCAAGTCATCCGCCAGAGAGTAATTAGGTCACCGGCCCCATTTTACAGACGAAGAAACTGAAGTCCACAGAAGAAAAGTGCGCCGGGTTTAAATCGGCGCGTGGCCGGAGTCCGGTCTTAATTCAGTTCTACTGACCAGAGCAGAAAACAGTGAGAAGGAAGAGTGAGGCGGACTGACGAGTCTGCGAGCCTCACCCTCCAATTTCCGCCCCAGCGCCATTCCGGCCTCTCCTGGACAAGCCTCGGGCCCAGACCGGACTCCAACGCGTTACCCACTCAAGGCTTCAAACCTAAGTATCCCGGCCTCGCCAGGCCCAGCTCGAGTACCTGAGACCGTCGCCGCCATCTCGCGTCGCCTCGGCTGCGCGGGGACCCCCGCGTCCATTCCACTCCCTCCTTTAGCCCGCCTCTCCCATTCGAATTCCCCGCTGCCCCGCCCCTCTCCTAAGTTCCACCAATCACGGCTATTCGCGGCCGGAAGCCCCTGCTTGTGGATCGCTCCCA
Source organism: Tupaia belangeri chinensis (assembly GCF_000334495.1). Lineage (NCBI taxonomy): Eukaryota > Metazoa > Chordata > Mammalia > Scandentia > Tupaiidae > Tupaia > Tupaia belangeri. The sequence goes on along the minus strand of NW_006159706.1, from coordinate 1,847,502 downwards.
TCCCGCCCTTTAGGGCTCGCCTCTGGGTCCGTCAAGAAAGTTTCCGCGGCCGGAGGACGCATGCGCGCACGTTGGCAGCGCAACCGTTGGCGTCGGGGCCGGAGACCCCGGATGCCCGAGATAGTGTCTGCAATGGAGGGCTGGGAACTTGATGACTGCATCCGGCGACTGGACTCCCTTTCCCTTCAGGCGTAGATTTGCGAAGTGCAGGTTTTCGGCTCATTTTTTTCTTCTCAAATAGCTACTAATTTTGCTGCTAGTCAAGCAGCAGTGATCAGAGGCACTAATTGATTGATCCAAATATTTCCTTTTGCTGAATGTACGCTATAATTTCGCTACAGCAGTGGCAGAAGTTATTATACGAATAAGGAAGATGGTGCCTGGGAACGAGATTATTATTATTTTTCTCCTCAGATAGCTACTAATTTTGCTGCTAATCAAGCAACAGTGATCAGAGGCACTAATTGATTGATCTAAATATTTCCTTTTGCTGAATGTGTGTTGTAATTTCGCTACGACACTGGCTGAAGTTATTATACGAATAAGGAAGATGGTGCCTGGAAACAAGATTATTATAAAAGATTGCTAGTAATCGTCCCTTTATGGTTCGTTGCTTCAGAAGTTGATCTTGCGTCTGTGGGAGGTTTAGCGGTTTTACACATTGTGGGACTTAAGTGCTGGCCAACCTTGTAGTATGCACTCTGGACGGCACGTCTAGATTGTGGACAGCCACCTCTTGCTGAGCCCAGGGCCACACTGTTTCCCTTGGTCACATGTCTGAGCCAAGGAGACCAGATCCGATGTCACTTATTTTATAACTGCATTCTGAACATCAGAGTGAAGTTAAGGGTTTTTGTTGTTATTTTAGAGGTTTATTTGCCTTAGGATGTGTGCGCTGCCGGGGAGAGAGAGAAAGAGACAGTGAGAGGGAAAGCGAGAATCACCCCGCCCTCAGGGGGTGATTACCATCCCGCAATTTTTATTCCTCCCTTCTCCTCTTGGGATCTTTGATACCGGGTCCAGGACTCAAACCGAGATCATCCATGTGGACGCCCAGAGAGGTATCTCCTACTCCATCAGCTGGTTCCCGGAGTGAGCCGTTTAAAGACATGCTTGGGGGGACCAGCAGGTGGCATGGTGGTTAAGGCACTGGGTTCCCACATGACTAAGGGCAGTTTGAGTCCAGGACCAGCAGCTTGAAAATCACACCAGAATGTGGCCATCTTTCCTGGGGGAGTGATTTCTCCCTTTCCTTCTGTTTTTTTCTGGCAAGCCCACGTGCCCTATGGCAAATAATAATAAATAACCCCCACAAAAAACAAAAAACAAAAAGAAGTTCACAGGAAGGGGGAATTAAAATACAAGTTTATTGGGACTCACAAGTGGCTTGATGGTTAGGGCTGTGGACTCCCACATGGCCATGGCCAATCACAGATCAAATCCCAGATCTGGCAGTTTGCTTTCTCTCTCTGTCTCTCTCCCTCCCTCTCCTCAGTGAGCACGCATGCATGCCTTATAGCAAATGTAAAATAATAATAAATAAAATTAAATAATTCTTTTAAAAAATAAGTAAAGACTGAATGGTGGCACAGCGGTAACCCAATGTGTGATGCTGGACCCACATGGGATGGTCTTGGGTCCTGTACCTGCTGGAGACAAATATGTGCCCATGATATGGGCCGGCTGGGATGAGGGGTGGACAGAGAGAAAATGCTACTGGGGTTGCCCGTCTCTCAATTTTTAGCATTGGGGTCCCATTACAACCTTAAAAATTGAGGCCTCTAAAGATCTTTTGTTTATATGGGTTCTTATCCATACTTACCTTACTAGAAATTAAAACAAATGAGGGGCCAGCAGGTGGCTTGGTGGTTAAGGGTACTGGACTCCCACATGGTCAACTGCATTTCAAGTCCCAGACCTGGTGGCTTGCTTTCTCTCTTTCTCTCTCTCTCTCCCCCCCACACCCCCCATCCCTCTCTGGTCAAATTAAAATAAATAAATAAGTAAAGTTAAATAAAATAATTCTTAAAAAAAAAAAGAAATCCCATAAATGCATTTAAAAAAAAAAGTGAAAGGGTAACATTAGGGCCAAATGGTGTGGAAGATTAGGCAGCTGAATCCACATGACCAACTGCACAATTCAATGCTGGGCATGTGAGTGTGTGTGCCCGAAGTCTCTAGAGGAGAATAGAAGAGAAGGGATTGTGGCGTGGTCATCCCCCTGGGGAGGGGGGTGCTTTTTCTCTCTCTCTCTGGTGAGCTCATGTGCCCTATAACAAAAACAAAAAAGAAGAAAAAAAACTATTTTCTTCTTTTGTGTTCCCCATTTCAGAAGATGATATCCCTCTTCTCAGTTGTCCAAGCTAGACATTGTAGTTCTAGACACCCCTCTTTCCTCACCTACGTGCATTCGGTTGTCAAGTTCTTTGCAGTTTATTATCCCTTCTCTCTTCTGTCCCCAACCTCTCAAATTTTCTTCTCTTCTCTCTTCCTGGTATTACTGCCTTTATAGATTTATTTCAGATCTAGACTTAGCCTCTTAACTGGTTTGTTATCTCATCCCCTTTGACCTCCAGTTCATTTTCCTGATACCACAGAAAAATGATGCTTCCATGTAAATCCTAGTAATCCCCTGGACAAAGTTTTGGCTCAGAGGCTCCCTGGCGCCTGTAAGGCACAGTTTAAATTGTTTAGCATGACATTCAAAGCCTCTACCTTTCCCCGGCTTCAGCTGTTGCCCAATTTACTTTGAATTTTAAGTGTGTTGAACCACTGGTAATTTTCATATCTTATTTCTGCATAAGCCGGACCAAGTACTGCTCACCTGTGCGTGCGAGCACACACACACACACACACACACACACACACACAACTTCCTTCACCAAGTCTTCTCTGATAACCTCAGGGAAAGTTGGTTGGCCCTTCTTTGTGCTGCTTCATTATCCTGTGAAGAACTTTGTCATAACTCCAATGGAACCTTCTGACTGGAGAAGAAACAGCTCTTCAGTCATCTTTATATTCCTAGCACCTAGCAGGAAATGTTTGATGTGTATATGATTAGTTCAGCTCAGCAATTAAAAAAGATTTTTTTTTTTACCTCTATAAGAGAGAAAAAGAGAGAAAGACAAATACAATTTTGTGTTTCCTTCATGCTTTCTCACTTTCCCTTTCTCTCCCTCTCTGCTTCTCTTTAGTCAAATTAAAAAAATAACAGTAATAAATAAAATAAATTATTTTTAAAAATAGGCAGAGAGAGAGGTATCCCTGCCTGACAGGATTCACCATGCTGTGATCACTAACCCCAGCCAGCCAGGATCAGGGGTGTGCCCGGTGTGTTCAGGCTGACCTGGAATCGAAACCCTTTGCCTCCCAGATGGCTCCAGCATTGCTCAGCAGTATCCCCCTGGGGGATGATTCCTCACTTTCCCTCTCACTGTCTCTGGCTCTTTCTCTCCAGCAAGTGCACACACCGTAAGGCAAAAACCTCTAAAACTGATTAATTAATTAAAAAAGAAAGAAACCAGACAGACACAAAGGCCACATTATTGTCTTATTTCATCTATATGAAATAGCAAGAATGGGCAGATCCAGGGCTGGCAAGTGGCATGGTGGTCAAGGGCACTGAACTTCTACATGACCGACCGCAGTTTGAGTCCTGGACCTGGCAGCTTGCTTTCTCACTTTCTCTCTCTCTCTCTCTCTGTCCTTCACTGGTCAAATTAAGATAAATGCTGATAAATACAATAATTCTTTAAGAAAAATAAAAAAGAATGAGCAGATCCATACAGACAGAAAGTAGACCAGGGGCTAGGGGAACAGGAGAACAGAGAGGATACTAAGGAGTACATGATTTCTTTCTGAGGTGAGGAAAGAATTATGAGGGTGCTGAGCTTGATAGCCTGTGACTATACTAAAAGTCACTGAACCACACTTCACTAATACAAGGGTGAATTTTATGTTTTTTATATCCCAATAAAAAGAATTATGGAGCCAACAGATGGCATAATGGTTACATTGCTGGACTTCCATAGTTGACCACAGTTTGAGTCCCGGACCTGGTGGCGTCAAAATCATACAGGATGTGTGTGCACGAGTGCCAAAAATCCCAAGAGGAGAATGGAGGAGAAGGAATTGTGGTGTGGCCATCCCCCCTAGGGAGTGATTTTTCACTTTTTCTCTCTTTGTCTCTGTCTCTCTCCTGCGGAGCTCACACATCCTATAGCAAAAACCTAAACAAATGAACAATCAAAATGACTATGGCACTATTCTGTTCTATATAATAGATGATTAAAAACAAACAAACAAACAAACAAAGGGGACCAGCAGAATGGCATAATGGTTACATTGCTGGACTTCTACATGGCTGACTGCAGTTCAAATCCCAGACCTGGTGACTTGGAACACAAGCCAGGTGTGTGTGTGCATGCATGATTTTTTGCTTTTTGTCTCTCTGGCGAGTGCATGCCCCCTATAACAAAAATCTCTCTCAGAAAAAAAGAAAAGAAAAGAAAAGAAAAGGAAAAAGGAATTCTTATTAAAACCAGGCCCGTGAGTTTATTAATATAATGTTAATATTTATTTATAAAATAACTTATCTAATTGAGAAGAAATGTGTCACGGACATTCCCTGTAGTATGAATACACCCAGTGGGACCGAACAGTAATTCCCCGCCGTTACCACCAAAGAAATACCTGTCAATATTTTAGAACTGACAGCCAGAGTCCTAAGAATTATTTGCAAAGCAACTTTCTGTCCTTGACAAGCATATCCAGTCACCAGACACTTTCCTAAAACTCTAACCAACCCCTTATGTTCACAGCAACCCGTGGTGGAAATCTCCCCCTTGGGGTTTCCTTTTTTGAGCATGGCATTGGCAGAGTTTATGCTGTTGAGGAGGTGGTAGCTTCCTAAGGAAGCCCTAGTTCTGAGAGAGGACACCAGGACTTATGGCTAAAGGTAGGAAGGAACTGGGCTGGCCGTTAGGCACAAACTCTAGCCAAACTTCAGGCATTTGGTGCGTTCAGGGAAAGAACAAAGGCTGTCCCCCACTCCCCCCACCCCCGCACATAAAGCGAGTGGGTAGAGGTGTTGAGTGGGGCTACAGGTTTCTAGCAGAGAAACACTTTCTCACGGGGAGCGGTGAGCTGGAGACTGGGACATCTGGGGCTTGGGCAGTGAGCCAGCCTAGCACCCAGGGTGGGTAAACAATCTCGGGGCTGTCCTTGAAAAGAGTCGGCAGGAGCCAGGATCTTAGCTCTTCTTGATCAATCCTGAAGAAAAGCCCAGGATTCTTATACCTCTCTCCATCATCCTCCCACTCTTCCTAGAATGATGGCCAACAGATAGCCGGAAATGAGATCCACACATCACCGAGTCAGGAGGCGGATCCCAGCCACACACACCCACACATGCTAGCTGGAGTCACGTTCTTTTATTGAGCCATTTGGACAGGGGTCAGTGACAAGGGCGTTCCCCCATCCCACCGCAGTGCCCCTGCCAGGGAGGAGGCTGGGGTTCTGCAGTCACTGGGGTAGGAGTCCCAGTGAAAACCAATGGCATCAATGACAGAGCCAGCTCTGCCACTGATGAATCGGAGCACGGAGTTGGGGTACAGAGGGGCCGCGTTGAAACTCTTGCCTGTGTCTTTCCCAAAAGACAGGTAGCGGCCCTTGTCCGTCACAAAGACCAGCTTCCTCAGGTAGTTCTTGTACTTGCCAGACACCTGGATCACTGATTCCCCAGGGTGCAGGAAGACCTCCTCCAGGTCCCCCCGACTGCCACCCACATAGTCGCTCCACGTGGTGCCATAGCGTACCTGGAGGCTGGAGGCAGAGAGGAGGAGGGAAGAAAGGAGACGCTTACGGAACTGAGGACTCCTTGGCCTGCATGCGGAGACCTTCACACTGGTGATGGATGACCAGTTCGCCAGACCCACAGAATGCAGGCTGGCTGAGCCCTGGAAGCTCACACGGGGAAGTGTGGCTCAGTGTGTGGACGGACAGGTGCCTTGTCCAGGATCGTCCAGACAGCGAGTATCAGAGCTCCCGAAGTGTTCCCAGCCCCACTTGAAAAGAGCAAAGGGATTTTTAAATATCTGACAGCCTCCCATCTGAGAGGGGAAAGAGACCTGTCCACGTTGTCCCAGGATGCAGATCCCGGATCAGATAGAGACACATTTTGGCTCTGCAACTCTATGTACAGAATGGGGACACCTCAGGAGAGGCATCAGCAAAGATGGAGGGTGCCCTACAGTGATATTCCAGGGGAGGCTTAAATCTCAGATGCAGGGGCCAGCAGATGGCGTAGCAATTACATTGCTGGACTCCCACATGGCCGACCGTGGTTCCAGTCCTGGACCCGGTGACTTGAAACTCATGCCAGGTGCATGTGAATGCGTGCCCAAGATCTCAGGAGAGTGGAAAAGAAGGGATTGTGACGTGGCCATCCCCCTCCCAGGGTGTGATTTTCACTCTCTCTCTCACTAGCTCGCTCGCTCTCTCTTTCGCCCCGTGTGCACACATGCCCTAAAGCAAAAACCTCTAAAAAGTAACAACAATTTAAAAAATATATAATTTAAAATCTCGGATGGGGATGGTACTAGAAAAATTCCAAGCCTCTGAGTTTGTACTTATATGATTTGCTAAGATCATACATGATATAGGAGTTGTAACAGCCCAGATCGATCTAGAACCCAAGTTCTTTTTAAAAATTGTTTATTTAATTTTATTTACTTATTTATTTACTTTTAAATTATTTTACTTAACCTTATATATTTGTTTATTTATTTTAATTTGACCAGAGAGGGACAGAACAAGAGAGAGAGAGGGAAAGTGAGAAAGCAAGTCACCAGGTCCAGGACTCGAACTGTTGTCAGCCATGTGGGAGTCCGGCGCCCTTAACCACCACGCCACCTGCCGGCCCCTGCTTATTTATATTTAATTTGACTAGAGAGAGAGAGGGAAAGTGAGAAAGCAAGCCACTGGGCCCAGGACCCAAACTAAGGTAGGCTGTATAGGAAGACCAGTGCCTTAACCACACGCCACCTGCTGGCCCAAACCCAAGTTTTTTAATATCTTTTTACCATATCATGTTACACCTGTGACTTGCTGATTCAAATAGATGTGACCCAAAGTGAATGAAAACTTCACAATCCAGTCAGAGCCTAAAGAGTTCCCCCAAGCACAGAAACTCAAAGACCCTTACCCTACGATGTAGTATGAGTTGACTCGGATACGGATGGCAGTGATGGGGCCGTCCAGCTGGTTGCCAGAATGAGAGAATCGCTCTCCTCCACCACCTCCATACTCTCCATTATAGGAGGAAGACCTAGTCTGAACTGGAGAGGAGAGTAGGAGTTGGAGGGGGAAATCCCCTGAGAGCTCAGCTTCTCCCCACAACCCCTGTTCCTCCCACGAGCCAGCCTCCGAAAGCCTTGGCCACCAGCAGTCAGGGAGCTGTCTTCCCATCACCCCGTTACCAGGCCCTTGGCATCTCACGTACTGGCATTGGCAGAGACTGAGGCACAAAGAACGGCGAGAAGAGCAATGGCCAACATTCTGGAGCTGCAATGGGAAGAAAGAAGTGAAGTTTTACTCTGTGACCTCGGGACTGTATTGACCCAGGTATCCTTGACCTTCGACTCAGACCTAGCAGACCCAGTTTCAAGCATAGACCTGCTCTCCGTGGGCTGGCCATAGCCAGTCCTTACTCTTCCCTCCCAAGCCAGAAGATCAATCCTAACCCTCTCTGTGGATTAAGCTGTGCAAAGCCCCATTCTGTCCTGGCACAAAGCAGGAAGGGAGTTTCTGAAGGGAAAAGGGAGAACATCTACAGAGCACGAGAACAATTATGTTTACTGAGCCAGAATCTCAGGAACACCAAACTGAAGCCCCCTGTGGCAGATTGGCCTGCTTTGTGGGGCATCTGATTTAAATCCCTACTTTCAGCCTGATCTCTAATCAGGAAAGGAACATTTCAGACGTAGAACCTCCTGAGGAGTGTAGGAGGTGATGAACTAGATAGTGCCAACACCAGTGTCCATGAAGGTCTGGTAGAACTGGGATAGACTGGGAAGGTACAGAGGGAGGATGGACCATCTCCAGATCCCAGGTACCTGGTCTATTTCTCCAGTGATACACACCTAGCCATTTCCATCCCTCAAGCATCCCAGATGTCCTCAGCCTTTCAGCTGAGAGTCAGATATTTTTCCACCTAAGGCTAGTTCAGACTCAGTGCCCCACTGGACTGGCTCCCATGGATCCCCTTGACACTTGATCTAAGCATCCTCTTTTCCAGATCGGATTTTAATTCCACCCAACTCAGATCCCCGCATCCCTATCACCCCTCACCTGGCAGTTTCAGGTGCCAATCAACCCTCCAGAAGCCTCCAAGTCTTTAATACCAGGTCCAAGCCCTCCCCCTGTCCTTATCGTGTGAACCTCACCTCCTGAGCAAACATAATCAATTTCTTAGGATCAGGTGTCAGGCAAGGTCTGGAACATTTCATCCTTCCTGTCCTTCCTGCCCCCACCATGGGTTACAGGTGGCAGGGTGGAGCCTGCACTGGGCCAGGTGCCAGATCTAAGGAGGGACAGAATAAACTTGAGATAAGGTCACCAACAGGAGGCCTTCAACTCTGGGTGGGCAAAATAGCTAATCCTTTCTGGGGCATCATCTAAGGGTTTTTATTTGTGTGTGTGTGTGTGTTTTAATTTGTAAAGTTTGTTTTTTTGCCATGGGGGCATGCACTCGCTGGGTAGAAACGGGGGTGGGGGAGAAAGAGAGAGAGAGAGATCATCCTTCAAGGGGAATGGTCATGCTGCAATCCCTTCTCCTCCATTCTTCTCTTAGGATTTTGGGCATGCATGCACACGTGCCTGGCATGACTTTCAAGCCACCAGGTCTGGGACTCAAATCTCAGTTGGCCATGTGGGATCCAAAACCTTAACCACCATGCCACCTCCTGGCCCCAATCTAAGGGACTCTTTAAAGGCTTGCCCTCCCCTGGACGGTCTGCAGGTGCTCGCACCTGAAATCTGCCATCTGTCGGGATAAATATCACCCTTTCAGACATTTGAAATGTAGATTCTCCCAAAGAAGGTGTATAATCCCAACACCCTATAAATAGGAGTGCCTACAATTTTTCAGTTTTTTCCTCTCCCTTCCCCGATACCTTATTATGAAAAATATACAGATGTATAGAAAAGTAAAGAATTATAGTAGTGGGGCCAGGCAGTGGTGCAACAGTAATGCAACTGGATCTACATGTGAAGGTCCTGGGTTCACAACCTGGGATCTCCCTGTATACATGGAGTGTGCATGTATGTCCATGATCCAGGCTGGCTGCACTGGCATGGATTATGACATGGGGATCCTGTTGGGGTACCTCCCTTCCCAGCCCCTCAAGAAATAAACAAACCAAAAAGATTCATAATTATGAATACCCATATAATCACCATACAGATTCTACCATGATTAATATTTTGCTATGCTTGGGGCTGGCAGGTGGCATGGTGGTTAAGGGAGCTGGACTCCCACATGGCTGACTGACCTGGTGGCTTGCTTTCTCACTTCCTCTCTCTCTCTGTCCCTCTCTGGTCAAATTAAAATAAATAAATAAAGTTTTTTTAAAAAAATTTGCTATGCTTTATTTATTTTTTTCTTTTTATTTATTTATTTATTTATTTTGGAGAGTTTTTTTGCTATAAGGCGCGTGCGCTCGCCAGACAGAGAGAGACAGAGAGGCAGAAAGTGAGAAATCACCCCCCAGGGGGGATGGCCACCCCGCAACCCCTTCTCCTCCATTCTCCATTCGGGATCTTGAGCATGCACACACACACGCCCAGCGTGAGTTTAAGCCACCAGTCCAGGACTCGGACCGTGGTCAACTACATGGGAGTTCAGTGACATAGCCATTATGCTAATTGCTGGTTGCTTTATTTATTTTTGTAATTTGCCGGAGGGTGCACATGCTCACCAGAGAGAGAGAAACAGAGGGAAGGGTGTGGAAGGCTGCATATTAGATCTTGCACATGAACAACTGTTTGTCCATTTTGTTCCCTTACCCTGACATGGCTGGCTGCTTCTGTAAAACTGCATGCTTCCCATGAGAAAATAGCTTGTGCTAGCCATACAGAAAACTGCATCTGGGGGACCAGCAGTTGGCGTAATGGTTATGTCACTGGACTCCCACGTAGCCAACTGCGGTTTGAGTCCTGGACCC
>NW_006159706.1:1834573-1837006 GCF_000334495.1 Tupaia belangeri chinensis | reverse complement strand
AGCGAGAAAGCACCCCCCTTGGGGGATGGCCATGTAATCCCTTCTCCATATCTCCCTCCTTTCAGGATTTGGGGAATGCACACACATGCACCCAGTGTGTTTTCAAGCTGGGACTCAAACCATGCAATTGGTCATGTAAGACCCAGCTGCTTTAACCTTTACGCCACCGGGTGGCCCTTCTTTTATTCCCATTCTCAATCTGCCAGACTCTTCTCAAACCTTCTTCTCTGAAAAGGTGGAATCCTGCATATCCCCCCTCCCAGAAACAATCAGTCAATCTAGTGGGTATATGGGAAATTGAGGAGCTAAGGGTGCACAGGTCCTCCTCTGGGGGCTGCAAGTCCTTGGTGCATGGATGAGTCTTCTGCGAGGGACAATTGCTTCTTCCTTAGGTCCAACGCATCCCCAGGGCTGATGTCATAGAGTTCTTCTCTCTTTAGGCCCTTCTCTTCCAGGCCTGGTTCCATTTGGTCTAAAATCCCTAGAATGGAATCTTGAGTCCTGTTGTCAGACCCTACCAGAACAGCCCTCTTCCCCTTAAGTCAGCAGGTCCTTGTAAGGACAGAGGGGTGGAGCCTAGGGAGGGCCTGGAATAAGTTATGAATGACTCGCAGTCATTAATGACTAGTACCTGGGCATCAGAGCACCCCACCTCTTACAGCCTCACCATCTGGGACTGAGGGCCCATCCCAGATAGCAAAGGGAGTCCCACCCTCAAGGAACTGGAAATAGAGCAGGATTCCAGGGTGCTGCGAATCTGAGAGGGAAGCAAGACAACACCCAAGGATCCTGTTGTTTCATTGCTCTTCCTCTTTTCTCCAAGTTCAAGATAAAAATATCCTGGTGACATATGTTCTACCTCATTCCAGTCATTTAAAAAATTTTTTTTTACTTACTTATTATAATTTTTTTGGAGAGAGTTTTTTTTTTTTTTTGGCTATAGGGCGCATGTACTCGCCCGAAAGACAGAAAGAAACAGACAGAAAGTGAGAAATCACCCCCCAGGGGGGATGGCCATGCCACAATCCCTTCTCCTTTATTCTCCTCTCGGGATCTTGGTCACACATGCACACGCACCCGGCATGAGTTTAAGCCACTGGGTCCAGGACTCGAACCATGATCGACTACGTAGTCCAGCAACAGAGCCATTATGCCAACTGCTGGTCCCACTTATAATATTTTTAAAAGCTCATGGTAGAGTGTTCTTGCACATACGAGAGAGAGAGAGAGAGAGGAGAAGCACCCCCCACAGGGCTCCATCATGCCACAATCCCCTCTGCCAGTCCTCCAGCCCACTAGATCTGGGCATGTACACATGCACCTAGCATTTTGCAGGCTGACTAGGCCAAGGTCTTGAACCACGGCCAGCATGTGGCTTCCAGCTCTGTAGTCTGATATGCTACTAACTGCTCCAGAGAGGCCGGGTTTTATTTTATTATATTTTGTAGATAGGATCTTGTCATGTCACCTATGTTGGCCATGGCTGGGCCTAGTCACTTAGCTTTGTAATATCTCCTGCTCTCTCCACCGTTCAGGATTTGGGGCATGCGTGGACATACTTGCATTTTTTTTCAAGCTGCTGGGTCCAGGACTTAGTCATGGGAGATCCAGCTGCCTTAACCACCAGGCCATGGGCTGGTGGAGGTTCCCTACCCCACATTTGCCACAGCTCCACTCTGTGGCACCTACCCTACCCATGCAGAGATCCAAAGCCTCCGACGCCTGGAGGCTGGTTCTTGAGTCTGTGAGGAACCCAGATCTGCCACACCAAAATGCTTCCTTTGGCACACTTTTTTTTCTTTTTAAAAATATTGTATTTATTGGGACTGGCAGATGACATAGTGGTTACATTGCTGGACTTCTGTGAAATCAACCGTGGTTCAAGTCCTGGATCCAGTGATTTAAAACTCTCACCAGGTACTTGTGCAGAAATGCCCAAAATCCTGAGAAGAGAATGGAGGAGAAGGGATTGCAGCGTGACTAATTCCCCAGGGAGGTGATTTCTCACTTTCTGTCTTTTCTCTATCTGTCCGGTAAGAGCACACACTCTATAGCAAAAATCTCTTAAAAAAAAAAAAAAAGTATTTATTTTCCTTTAATTTGGTATAGGGCATGTGCACTTACCAGAGAGAGAGAGAGAGAGAGAGAGAGAGAGTGAGAAAGGAAGCTGCCAGGTCCAGGACTGGACGGTGGCGGGCCTTGTGGGAGTTCAACGCCTTAACCATCACGCCACCTGCTGGCCCCTCTCTGACATATTTTGTCGTACTTGTCGTACTTTTTTCTCTTCTTTTCTTTTCTTTTTTCTTTCTTTTTCTTATTTTTTTTTTTTTTTGAGAGGTTTTTGCTATAGGGAGTATGTGCTCACCAGAGAGACAGAGAGACAGAAAGTGAGAAATCACCCCCCGGGGGGGATGGCCACGCCGCAATCCCTTC
>NW_006159706.1:1832904-1834479 GCF_000334495.1 Tupaia belangeri chinensis | reverse complement strand
GACTACATGGGAGTCCAGCGACATAGCCATTACGCCAACTGCTCGTCCCTTGACGTAACTTTTCAGTGGGTCTGCAGACATAAGAATTAACTCATGTTTTGTAAAGGAGATTTAATCTAGTTGTGTCAGTAAAGTAAGTGGCAGATGCAAGCAGGCTTTTCTGAGGCTGCAGAGATCAGAGGTGTGACACCTGCCCAGAAAGATGGAATTCTTCGCCTCTCCCCCTCAACACATTTTCTTAACTCCAAACCATCCCTGTCCTGTATGGTATAAAACCTTCAGTTATTTGGCCTTTCTTGAACTCCACTTTATATTGCACCTAAATACACATGTATACACGTTAAAATAAATCTAAAAATAAATTTGCCTTTTCTTTTACTAATCCTCCTGTTGTCAGTCAGTGACTTTTAGTGAACCTCATAGGGCAAATTTCTTCAGCCCTGTGGTCCCCTGCAGCAAATCCTCATCTCCTCTCCAGAGATGCCTTCCTTCCATTGGAAGGGGTCTCAGGGCCCCACCTCTGTCTGTGCCAGAGACAAGAAGACCACCATATATGGATAGCTAATCTGGTCCCTCCAGGGTGTGCTCTGATGTCACTGAGGAGCCAGAAGGCAGGCGAAGGCAGCAAAACCCCAGGCCCCCGCCTCTGCTTCCACCTCATCAGCTCCTGTCTGCTCTATTGACATTTAATTCCTGCGCCAGCTGGGAGCCTACCTAGCCCTTAAAATCTACAGGAAGTTGTTTTAAGCCTCACATATCCCCAATCCTACAGGCCATGAAAGTCCAGAGGATGGCAACAGCATGACCCTCAAGGACGCACCCCAGGACCAACAGATGGCATAATGGTTACATTGCTGAACTACCGTACATACAGTCGACCACGGTTTGAGTCCCAGCCCGGAGGCTTGAAACACACCTGGCGTGTGCGTGCCCAAGATCCCAGAAGGAGAATGGAGAAGGGATTGAGGTGAGGCCATCCCCCTGGAGGTGGGGGGGTTATTTCTTGCTTTCTGTCTCTGTCTTCCTGGTGAGCACATGCACACTATAACAAAAACCTAAGAAAAGAGAAGAATGCATCCCACCATTAAAAAACAACAACAAACTGCTATCAAAGTGGGAAGTTAAGGAGGGCCAGCAAATGTTCGTGGTTGAGTCCTGGACCTGGCAGCTTGCTTTCTCACTTTCCCTCTCTCTCTCTGTCTCTCCCTGGTGAGTGCACATGTACTACAGCAACATTTTAAAAAATAATAATAATTGGGACCAGCAGTTAGCGTAATGGCCATGTCGCTGGACTCCCATTTAGTCGACCGTGGTTTGAGTCCTGGATCCAGTGGCTTAAACTCACCCTGGGCACATATGCGTGCGTGCTCAAGATCCCGAGAGGAGAAAGGAGGACAAGGGATTGCAGCGTGGCCATCCCCCTGGGGGGTGATTTCTCACTTTCTGTCTCTCTGTTTCTCTATCTTTCTGGTGAGCGCATGAGCCCTATAGCAAAAACCTCTCAAAAAAAAAAAAAAAAAAAGCTCAAAGCTCAAAGCCAGCATGCTTTGTCACTTCACAGGATTCTGGAGCAGC
>NW_006159706.1:1817986-1832509 GCF_000334495.1 Tupaia belangeri chinensis | reverse complement strand
TCTCCTAAACCCACCTGCTTGCACTCTGCCATGAAGACTCGGCTTGGTTAGGGTTAGGATTGGGCTTGGGTAGCATCCTTGACCCCAGTAAAGGCCCCTGCGCCATGTGGGCTCTCTTTCTCACTCCCCACCTGCTGGTTAAGCATGTGTGTCCTGGACAGCTTCGCCCTTCCATTGGCCCTGAGAGACACACTGCCTCCTCTCTGGGGTCTGTAAGTAATAAAAAACCACCCTGTTATTTCACACGTCTTGTTCTGCCTCTTCTGTGTCTCCCTTGACCAGCGCACCTGAACCTAACCCTCCTCCTGGCTGGGGCTCAGCAGAGACTGGCTGTCTTGGCTTGGGGAACCTCAGGACCACATACATCAGAGAGAATCTTGGCTCAAAGAGAGTGGCCGGAAGTCCAGTCCTGCCACTCACCTCCGGCAAGTTGCTTCAAGCCTCAACCTCAGTTTCCTCAAACATCCCCTTTGATAGGTTATTTTAAAAGATGAAGTGAGATATGAAAATGTGCTCAGCAAATGGTTAGGGATATAGAAAACACATTGGGTTGTGGCCAGGGGCAGTGGGAACATTTCAACAGAGAGGAAGGGCCTTGGCAGGTACAAAGGAAGACACATTTTCCTTTGGTATGAGAGGAAAGCCTCAGGGCAGATAGGGCTGTGGAGTGGAGACGGGGAGTGGGGGGGGTGGAGGGGTGGGGGGGAGAGGCCCTCCCTGCCTGGTGACAAAAGGAAGGTGGTTGTACTGGTCCCAACTGGTCCCAGATAGAAGGTGTACGAGGGAGGCGTGTCAGAAGGACAGGGGTGGCAGAGCTGGAAGGAGTGATAGACACAGACGCTGGAGAGTCAACATTGTGGAGGAAGTGGGGAGGTCGGGGAAGGGGAGGTCAGTGATGGGCTCCAAGGTGTGGGCGGGCTCCATGTCAACAAGACGGGCTGCCAGGTGGAGGGGAAGAAAGGAGGGGCTGGGGCCTCGGGAACCTGATGGCTGAGGCAGAGCACTCCCGGATGGTAACAGGATCAAGGCAGGTCTCAGTGGAAAGGCAGATCCTTTTATGGCCTTTCAGAGATGACAGGACAAGCAATGGATCCAGGTGGGAGGGAGCAAGGTGGCGAGTGACAACTTTATAAGGTGGTTTATATAAACTGTCTGATATTATCCCCCACAGCCATCCAAGATGGGGATTAGTGGGGCTGGCAGATGGCATGGTGGTTAGGACACTGGACACCCACATGGCCTACTGCAGTTCGAGTCCCGGACCTGGTGGCTTGCTTTCTCACTTTCCCTTTCTCTCTCTCTTAAGTTAAATTAAAAAATAAAAATAATAAATAGAATTAAATAATTTTTTTTTTAAGGATGGGGATTAGTGAAAAATAGAAACGCATGCGGCCAGCAGGTGGTATAGTGGTTAGTCAATGTGGCTGACTGTGATTTGAGTCCTGGACCTGGCAGTTTGAAACGCATACCATGCGTGTGCATGCATGCCCACAATTCTAAAAGGAGAATGAAGAAGAAGGGATTGCAACATGGCATCCCCCACTGGGGTGTGATTTCTTGCTTCCTGTCTCTGTCTCTCCAGTGAACACATGGGCCCTATAGCAAAAATCTAAAGAAAAAAAAAAAAGGAGAAGGAAAAGAAAAATAGAAATGCAGACCCAAAGCAAGTAGGCCGCCATGGTCTCACAGCTATTAAGCAAAGAAGTTTAATTTACCCCCAGGGGTGACTAATTACAGAGTACAGGGTCTTTTCACCCCAGATTTCCCCCAAAGAGGTGGCCCTTGGGATCTTCTTTTTGTTTCCTGTCCTCCATTCTCCTCTTGGGATTTTGGGCCTCCATACATACGCACCTGGCATAATTTCAAGCTGCTGGGTCTGGCACTTGAAGCACATTCAGCCACGTGGGAGTACATGTGGCCTTAACCACCACGCCACCTGCTGGCTCCTTTTGGGACCTTCCTAATTCTTTATCATTTTTCTCAGCTCCGGAGTCTAGAATCTCCGCGAGGCAGATTCTGGCCATGTAGTTATGTAGAACAGGTAACAGAAGGAGAGCCATGACAGGACACGGAGACGGAAGAAAAGACCAGGAAACTGGTTAACCGCCTTTGACTTCATGAAAAACACATTCTTGTTTGCCCTTTCGTCCCTCGGACCAAAATGAGCATTATACTTCATTAAGGTAAAGCAATCGAAACAGGGACCCAGTAAGTATCACAACTTCTGGGTTGGGAATTTCAAATGACCAGGCCTAATGGAAAGCATAGGCTGATAAGCTTAAAAACACACACGGAAAACAAAAAAATTATCCACCATACATGAATCATACATGGGATTAAGAATAAACATGTCTCCTACCTAAAAAAATGCCTCAGGGAAATAATAGGGACCATAATAAAAAACAATAAGGGAACGCATACTGTCAGGTCAGGTGACCTTTACCCTCACAGAATCCACTTTTTTCTTATAAAAACCCAGACACCTGGTCCTTCAGGGGGTACTCATTCGAGCGCTCCCCTTTCATGCTGTGAAAGGCTTCTTCCTTCCCTCACTGAATAAACTCTGCTTGCTGATCTACGTCCGCGTCCCTCACCTTCGTGAGCTGTGGACAAGGACCCGTGACCTGCTGTAGGTGCCACGCCTGGTCACCCCTGCACCCCCTGCGTTTCCCATGCCGTTGGCAGCCAAGTAACTGAGAGATTAGCCAGGCCCTGAGCCACGGCGAAACTCTCCTGAGCTCAGCCCTGTCTTCATGCCTTGCTGGCAGTAAGATGGCCATGGGTGAGGACTGAACCCTTAGCTGGGTGAGAGCCTGCTGTAAAGGGGGCGAGGGTGAAGGGAAGACCAGCAGGAAGCACCTGACTGTCTTGTTGAAGATCTGAATGTTTCATGTGATTTTGACGAGTCTGAGAAGTAATTTATTCAGTGGAGGGAAGACTTCAGAGATGGTCCGATCGGGGTTCAGACTGCAGTCCGAAGTCTGTTAATTGTGTGACTGTGGGCGTCATCCACCAACTTTCTCAGTTTGCTCAAGATTAGAGCATTCAGTGCTAACACCAAGACAGTCCCGGGCAAAATGGGGAAATTGGTTCGCCTAGACAGATCACTTGACCCCTCTAAACTCAGTCTCCCAGGATATCTACTGCTTTGTCTCACTTAACTGAGGGTTGCCTCCACTGCTGACCACCTGGAGTCGTGCTTTCAGAGAACCAGGGCAGAAGCACTGGTGAATGCTATCTGGACAGAAAGAAGCTGAGATTCACCTGCCTCCTCCCTCATCTGCCAAAGCTAAACTCCCCCTTCCCTGCCCCATAACAAAGATGTATTCTCTTATAGCTCTGGAGGCCGGAGGTCCGAAATCAAAGTGTCCACAGGGCCATACTCCCTGTGAAGGTACTAGGGCAGAATCCTTCCTTCCTTGCTTCTTCCAGTCTCCACCTTTGTCTTCACACAGCCTTCTCCTCTGAAGTTATTTCTGAAGTGCAAGGCAACGTTGCATCAGCATGCTGCGTGGGGGCCTCCACTTTTGCTTATGTTGTGGCCTGAACCACAAGTTGTGACCCTGCCCCGTCGACTGCCCTTCTTGGCTTCTGCTGCTTCTCACCAACAAAAACCCAAACCCATCAGCAGTCGCTCCCCATTTCTTCTGACTCCAAGTCCCATGGCAAAGCCAAGCACACAGTGATCAGAAGGGAGTGTAGGTCAGGGTTGGGTGCGTGGATGAAGGCTACCTGGAACAGAAGACTAGAATACCAGTCTTGGTAACATTGCATAAGAAGAGGTGTTCGGGGGCGGGGGGCTGCAGGTGGTGTGGTGAAGGGCACTGGACTTCCACATGGCCAACCATGGTTCGAGTCCCAGACCTGGAGGCTTGCTTTCTCACTTTCTCTCTCTCTCCCTTTCTCTGGAAACATTAAAATAATAAAGTTAAATAAAACAATTCTCTTATAAATAAATAAATATAAATAAAATACATTTAAAAAAAGTGAAGAGGTGTTCAGGCTTCCACTAGG
Source organism: Tupaia belangeri chinensis (assembly GCF_000334495.1). Taxonomy (NCBI): domain Eukaryota; kingdom Metazoa; phylum Chordata; class Mammalia; order Scandentia; family Tupaiidae; genus Tupaia; species Tupaia belangeri. The sequence goes on along the minus strand of NW_006159706.1, from coordinate 1,828,495 downwards.
GTGGATGGCAGGAGGTGAGCCCGGCAAAGTCTCCCTGAAGGACTGCCTTCCCTGTGCCTGCTGTTGAATCTCTTCTTGCATGAAGCTAGTGGCCCCACATGTTCCCCAGTAGCCAGGCTGATGGTGATGCTCTGGAGGAAGGAGGGTGGAAACTTGTTGCAGAAGAGTGAGTACCTAGTAGAAAGTAAGGAGAAGGCCAACCCTGTAGCCTAGTGGTTAAGGGAACCGGATCCCACACGACCAAGCGCAGTTCAAATCTTGGCCACCGTGGCTTGGAAAACACTCCAGGTACATATGCATGCCTGCTGAAAATCCTGACCAGGTGGATAATTTTTTAAAGTAATACTTATTTTTTTTTTAAAAAAAATAATTATTTATTCGATTTTATTACTTACTTTATTTATTTTAATTTGACCAGAGAGAGAGGGAAAGTGAGAAAGCAAGCCACCAGGTCCAGGACTCGAACCGTGGTTAGCCATGTGGGAGTGTCCAACGCCTTAACCACCATGCCACCTGCTAGCCCCAGATGGATAAATTTGAGACCGGAGGAGACTGAGGTGAGAGACATTTCAATCGCATACAATAAAACCTGATAGACAAGAACTGGCTGAGAGATTGGGTCTGAACTAGTCAGAACCAGATGGCTCCTGGCAGGACGCAGCTTAACCTTCAGTCTCATTAGACCCTTGTTGAATGGCATCAGCAAGCTCGATGACACTCCCACCTGCGCCAGGACAGTTTGAAATTACCATGACAATGACTGGAACTACCCTAATAAGGTCAAAAAATGGAAAAGCGTGTGGTTCCAAGAAAGCCACTGACCTTTTTCCAGAAAAGTTCTGAATAACCCACCTTCACTGAGTGTGGCATTAAGCTAAGCCATGTAAAGCTGACACCCACTGAAGTCTGGGGCTCCCCTCCTGCAGGCCAGCGCTTCTGTCTTTCATTTTGGGTAACAATTCTTCCTTCCTCTTGGGGTTTGCAACCAAGGAGGCAGTGGGCAGTGGCCTCTCATCCCATTGCCCCTCCCAGGGATGTTGGACTATGGAGTAATCTCTGTATAGTTTCCTTAAAGTTTTAAAAATTTTTAAACATTTTTTTCTTTGTATAGAGCTCGTTTTTCAGAGGCAGAAAGAAAGGGAAAGTGAGAAATTACTCCCCCGCCACCCCGCTCCCCCGCGGAGGATGGCCATGCCGCAATCCCCTCTCCTCCATTCTCCTTTTGGGATTTTGGGCACGCACCCATGCATACCTGGTGTGATTTTCAAGCCGCTGGATTGTGATTGTCAAGCTGCCAGGTCAAGGAATCAAGTCCCACAGTCAGCTGTGTGGGATCCAGCATTTTAACCTCCACACCACCTACTGGCATATAAATATATGCCATAAAATACATATGTATATTTAATTTGCCCACATTCACAAATGCCAGGTGTGTTTTTTAAGCCACTGGGTCTGGGACTTGAACTGTGCAGTCAGCCATATGGGATCCAGCTGCCTTAACTACTGTGCCACCAATTGACCCTAAATTATTTATTTATACACACACACACAAATACGATTTTAAAGGATTATTTATTTAACTTTATCATCATTATCATTTTTTTAATTTGTTACATGGCACGTGTTCTCACCAAAGATTGAGAGAGAGAGAAAGTGAGAAAGCAAGCCACCAGGTCCAGGACTTGAACCACAGTCAGCCATGTGAGAGTCCAGTGCCTTAATCACTACACGACTTGCCGGCCTTCTTAAATCATATATTTTAAATGAATAAATGTTATGATATGTGAATTATTGCTTAATAGAAATAATAACAAATAGAAGCAAGTGGCCACCCAGTCCTTCTACGTGTGGAAAATACAGCAGTGGAGTGAGGCCTTCAGTCCCAGTTGATAACCCTGGGCATCAGGATGGAAGTGACTGGGAAGAGAATTTAGAATGATTGCCCGGGGGTGGAGGGGGGGGCAACAGGCGGTGTGATGGTTAAGGGTGCTTAACCACCTGTGGTTTGAGTCTGGAACATGGCGGCCTGTTTTCCCACTTTCCCTCTCTCTCTCTCACTCTGCCCCTCTCTGGTCAGATTAAAATAAATAAGTAAATAAAAAAAGTTAAGTAAAATACTTCTTTAAAAAAAAAAAAATGATGATTGCCCATAAGCCAGGATACTAGTTACTTTCCTAGTTGGATCCCAGGTGGCTAATGGCCCGTGGTTACCTCCTGAATGGGACAGGAGGCGGATGACCGAGTGGGTTGTGGAGGATACAGAACAAGTGTTTTCTGGAGACCAACCACCTCCACCAGATCAGCCTAAGGACCGGAGCATGGTTGGGCCCATTATACAGAGGTGTAGTCAAAAATGGGGTAGGCCCTTGGGTCCTCCTTTGTCCTGGGAACATCTCTTGGGCAGTCAAGTGTCACAAGGTGTAGGGTCAGATGGTGGCCCTGAAAGTCTCAGTCTGGATGGATCTCAATGATTCTCTAATTGGCACGATAGCAGAGAAATGGGACCTGCCACAGGTGGCCATGTGGGCGGAGCAACCCTACACCTACTCAGCTCAGTGGATACAGGGTGGCCGGATTGGGTAGGTGGGAGCATGCAGAAATGAAGATGTCCCTGGGGCTGATTAGCAAGCCCTTTGGGCTGAAATGAGCAGAACCCCAGGGAGTAGCTCCCCACCCTCTAAAGCTCTGTTCTTTGAGGACCTGGTACACTGGGCTTGGCATCCTCTGGACCTTCTGATTAGACACGATCTAGCCTAGAGCTGGGGCATTGAGATTTACACTCAGAAGGGCTGCACTGTGAGGACAGAAGTCTGACTGTTTTTTCCTATTTCTAAAATCCCTCCCAGAGGGCCTAGGGTGAATCGTGCCCATGGATATTAACAGACTATTTGGGCCCACTTGATAACAAAAATCTTCCTACATCCTGTCCCTGGCATAGTATCCCTGTGATGGGTGAGTCACGCCCACAGTCATGAACAGATCATTTTGACTCATTGATAACAGGACTCTTCCAACATCCTGTCCCTGACAATACCTTGTGACCATATACACGCCCCCTTCTCTGTGTCACAAGCCCTTTCCTCCACCCTTCCACATGTCACCCTTTTGGGGCCAGACCAATGGAAAGCTCTTCACTAAGTTCTCTCACTCTCAAAATCAAATTAAAGGAGCCCCTACACCTGATCACCCTGGGGAGAGAGGCATGTTTTGCCTCCTCTCCGGCCCTAGGGCACTCAAATTTGTGCTTAAAAATAAAGTGCATTAATTAATTATTTTTGCAAAGTTGTTTATTTCCATCAACAACTGCTGGAAAAGCCTGCTTCCGCTTCCTTCACTGTCTGCCTGCTCCCTAAATACATCAGGCAGGATTATCAGAAGACTTCCTAAGAATTTCGCACAGCAAAGAGGGGCACCTAATTAAAATATGCCAAGATTAGCAAAAGCATGGATCCCATTGGTTGCTAGGGCTCAAGACATGGTCTATGATTACTTGGTGCTTATTTGTTTTCCCACATGCATTCCATGAATGCAGGGCCCAGTCTGTTCACTGTTGATCCCTCATGCCTAGCACAGAGCCTGGCACATAGTAGATAGTTAATATTGCTTGGACGGAGACCGTCAGATGGTGGGGTGGTTACGTTTCAGGATTCCCAAATGGGCGACCGTGGTTCGTATCCTAGACCCGGTGGCTTGAAAATCGTGCTGGGTGCATGTGCATACCTGCCCAAGATCCCAGGAGGAGAATGGAGGAGAAGGGATTGTGGCGTGACCATCCCCACCTCCAGGGGGTGATTTTTCACTTTCCTTCCCACTGTGTCTGTCTCGCTCTCTCTCCGAACCTTTTAAAAATTTTAAAAATAGTGACCAGCAGTTAGTGTAACGGCTATGTCGTTGGACTCCCATGTAGTCAACTACGGTTCGAGCACACACGCCCTATAGCAAAAACCCCTAAAAAACAAAACAAAACCAAAACAAAACAAAACAAAACACCAGAAATCTCTTTGAATGCAGATAGTTTAGCCCTAAATTTTATTTATTTTTTTAGAGACAGGGTCTTTCTATGTTGCCTGGGCTGGCTTTGAACTCCCAGTCTTCCTGCCTCCCGAGTAGCTGGGATTACAGGAATGTGACACACCACCTGACTTAGTCCCGATTTGGTTGAAAAATATTGGAGGTGAGTCTCTGGTATCAAACTGTCAGAGGTCTGGAAAGAGTCCAGGGCCTAAAGACAGGCTCATTCCCGAGGCCCTGAATGTCTGCCATCTTGGCTTCTGCCAGTGCTGAGCTTGGCAGAGCCTGGGGATGGAGTATGATGGAGTCCCCACCGGCATCCGAGACTGGTAGTTTGACTCGCTCAAGTGCAGATGTCAGGAGTGAGTCCTAAGTACGGGAGGTGATGCCCAAGGTCCTACAACCTGTGTTTGTGTGCATGTGTATGTGGGGGGCATTCTGCAGTTCAAGTCCCAGAACTGGCAGCCTGAAAAACACCCCAGGTACATGTGGGTGCGTACCCAGAATCCTCAGAGGAGACTTGAGGAGAAGGGATTGTGGCATGGTCATCGCCCCGGGGGGGGGAGATGAGTTCTCATTTTCCTGCTCTCTGTCTCTCTCTGTCTCTCTCCAGAGAGTGCACATGTCCTATGACAAAAAAATCTAAAAAATAAGGCCAGCAGGCGGTGTAGTGGTTAAGGCGCTGGACTCCCACATGGCCAACCATGGTTTGAATCCCAGACCCAGAGGCCTGAAACTCACACCGAGTATGTGCATGTATATGCCCAAAATCCCAGGAGAAGAATGGCAGAAAAGAGATTATGGCTTGGCCACCTTCTGGGGGGTGATTTCTTGCTTTCTCTCTCTCTCCTCCTTTTTGGTGAACCCATGTGCTCTCTAGCAAAAATCACTCTCTAAAAATAAATAAATAAATAATCTGAGAAATAAAAATGGTATGGGACCACCATCGTATATGTAGTCGGTGGTTGACCCAGTCGTTCTGTGACACATGGCTTTACACTCAAAGGAGCGGACAGCAGCGGCTTGAAGAGGTATTTGTACACTAATGGTTACTGTAACTCTCACTCTGTTCACAGTAGCCAAGGAGGTAGCAGCAACCCAAACGCCCATTGGCAGATGAATAGATAAGCAAAATGGAGTATATTCATACAATGGAACAGTATTCTTTTCTTAAAAGGAAGGAGATTTTAGAGGCCAGTGAAGTGGGTAAAATGCGATGCCCTGAGAGGCAGACCCATGGCGGAAGAGGACCGGTTCGCATCTGAAGACCTCCCCGGGTACACCAGGCATGAACCTGGGCCCATGATCTACACTGGCTGAAACGCGTGGTGGATTATTTGATTTGAACCCAGAGAACCTGCCCCTCTCATAGAGACATTAAATTGTTGCCACATATCAGAGACCTGGATCATCTTTGTTGGTTCCCTTGAAGCCTTCCATGATTTCTCCAAAAACTAAGAGATGGTAGAAAGGGTAAGCAAGGAAGACTTCCAGGAGGAAAGGATGCTTATCTATTCACCCAGGATCTCTTAAGGAATGACTCTACTTCTGGGCTTGGTTCCAAGAAAAATGATCAGGAACCACCCAGGATGGATTGACCTGAATTTCCGAAAAAGGCAGCCAAGCCAAGTGGGCCAGCAGAGACGTCATGCTGAAAATGAGGCCGGCCGCTCATTTTCAAGATGAGAGGCCCATGTGGATTGGAGCACATGGTGGGCGTGCTCCCACATCTGTGAGCGTGCCTGTGCTTGTGTGTCAGGAGGGGTCCTAGAATCCCCAAGGGTGCCAGCTGAATGGCACTATGGTCAGGAGGCAGCAATGGTTATGTTCTGGCTATTTTCAGGTCTGGAGGCCTGCCTGAAGGACCGCTTACTTGCTGAGGAAAAACACATACCATCAACCCTAAACTGAATTTGCATATTTTGGCTACAGGAAAATGTTACATCCAAGCAGTATATATATTTTTTTTTTTGGAGAGATTTTTGCTATAGGGCGCATGTGCTCGCCAGAAAGACAGAGAGGAGAGACAGAAAGACAGAAAGCGAGAAATCCCCCCCCCCCCCAGGGGAGATGGCCATGCCGCAATCCCTTCTCCTCCATTCTCCTCTTGGGATCTTGGGCACGTATGCACATGCACCCAGCATAAGTTTAAACCACCGGGTCCAGGACTCAAACCATGGTCGACTACATGGAAGTCCATTACGCCAATTGCTGGTCCCTCAAAGAGATTTCTGTTCATTAAAAGTGTAAAGATAGGAGCTGGCAGATGGCATGGCGCTTAAGGCACTGGACTCCCATGTGGCCAGCATTGGTTTAAGTCCTAGACCAGGTAGCCCGCTTTCTCACTTTCTCTCTCTCTCACTCTCTCTCTCTGTGTCTTTCTCTGGTGAGTGCATGTGCCCTATAGCAATTTTTTTTAATTAAAAATAATAATAATTAAAATATATATTTTTTTTAATTGTAAAGGCAGGTGATGTGGTGCTTAGAGACGTTGAACTCCCACATGGCCAACTGCAGTTTGAGTTCCAGACCTGGCAGCTTGCTTTTCCTCTCTCTTTCACTCTGCCCCTCTCTGGTCAAATTTAAATCAATAAATAAAGTTAAAATAATTATTAAAAAAAAAAGACAGGGACTGGTTGGCAGCATGGTGGCTAAGGTACTGGCTTCCCACGGGGTTGACTGTGGTTCAAGTCCTGGACCTGGAGGCTTGCTTTCTCACTTCCTCTCTGTGTCTCTCTCTGGTCAAATTAACAACTACAGCAACAACAAAAACAATAGTAAATAAAACAAATAATTCTTTAAAAAAATGTAAAGACTTTTTGTGTGTAGGGTGTTGATGGTAGGGGGTTTGGCAAGGCCTGGCAGACAGAACAGAGAGGGGTCGGGCTCACCTCCTGGGAGCAGGAGGGATTATGGCATGGTGAGGTCCTGTCAGCCCCCCTTTCATAAATATTTAAATAGACTTAAAAAAAAAAAAGTACTGGGGCCCAGCTATGGGGTGACACCAAATGCAACAAGGCCACTGCCCATTTCCGGCCCCACCTTACGCCAGGAAACGCCTCCTCACCGCAGTGACCACATCCCCCCAGGTTGCCCTGGAAACACTGGAGGGCCAGAGGAGTTGGGGCACAGTTGCCCAGCAACAGCTGGTGCCCCTCCTTCCGCCCGCATCCGAGGAGGCGAGGCCTGTGTTGCCTGCGGCCTCCCAGCATGCACAGGGAGGAGCGGCTCTGACAAAGGACCCACTCAAGGTGAGGAGAGGGGTGCAGAGGCCCCTGAAGATGGGGGACTTGAAGGACAGAGAGAGGTGGGCAGAGACAGAGACGTGACAGAGACTGGGCAAAGCCAGCGAGGCTGGGACAGGCGCAGAGGTGGCGCCTCAGATCTGGCAGAGCAGGGACGGTGGCACCTGCTCCAAGGAGGGGGTGAGAGGCAAAGAGCACCCAGGGCCGGAGAGGGGGCCGGAGACGGGGTACGCATGCAGGGGAGGCACGGGGGAGCTCTCAGTGCCTCACCCTCCACTTCCTGTCTAGGTGGAGCAAGACCCGAGGGGCCAGGACAGGAAGAAGGGAGCCCTCCGGGCCCTCCACTTTCTGTCTGAGGCCCTGGGCCCCGAGGGCAACTGGGGCTCTGGAAAGGGGCTGGAGCTGCAGGGGGCCTGCGCCCGCGCGCTGCCCTGGCCCTGCCTGGGCTCCCCTCGCTCCTGTCTGCTTTCTTGGTCACTCGCTGCTTCTCTCCTCTCAGCTGTGCCGTCGGGGCTCATTTGCCTCCTCTACTCACCCCTGTGGCTCCCAGATGCCTTCGACTCCAGAGCAGCCCTCGGGGCCCCTGGATGCGTCGTGGCCCCAGCTCCCCTGCGGGCCCTGCATCCCCATCATGCTGGCCCTGGCCTCCCTGGCCGCCCTCTTCATCCTCACGACAGCTGTGCTGGCCGAACGCCTGTTCCGCCGCTCTCTCCGCCCGGACCCCAGCCTCCGCGCACCCACCCTGGTCTGGCGCCCGGGAGGAGAGCTGTGGATTGAGCCCACGGGCACCGCCCGAGAGCGCTCGGAGGACTGGTACGGCTCTGCGGTGCCCCTGCTGATGGACAGGGCTCCAGATCCTCCCACCCCTGGGGGTACCCTGGAGGCCCGGGCAACGGCGCCCCCTGCCCCGCCAGCCCCACACTCCCCTCCCAGTTCCTTGGTTCCCCAGACCCCTCCTGAAGTCCCACCTCGCAGCACCTTCTGGAAGCCTCAACCCTGGGTAGAAGAGAGACCCGCCGCAGGCCTGGTGAGCTGGGGTGAGCCGGAGCAGAGGCCTGAGGCCCACATGCAGTTTGGAAGCCCCCAGGCCAGGAGACAGCGGCCAGGGAGCCCGGAGCCTGACTGGGGTCTCCAGCCTCGGGTCACCCTGGAACAGATCTCAGCTTTCTGGAGGCGGGAAGGCCGGACCAGCGTTGGTTTCTGAATCCCCAGGGCGTGCAGGGCTGACCTCCCAGAGACCCCTGAGGAAGCCCACTTGAGACTCCAGGGACTAGCAGACCCGGGCTCCAGCCTCAGAGCTGGTCCTGAGGCTAGCTGGGAGAAGACACTCCTCCCAGGCCTCCAACGTCAGGCTCTCAGCTGGATCTCAGCCCTGCCTCTGGATGGTGGGCCGGCTGAGTGTGGACAGAGCTGGGCGCTGGGGGGCAACAATGCTTCTGCTTAGCTGCTGCTGGTGGCTCAGAAACCCAGGGTTGCAGAGACCCTGCCAGAAGCCTCTGACATCACAGCCAGACAGGCAGGGGATAGCAACAACCACCTTCACCTTCCTTCCCTGCGAGCCTCAGAGCCCACTGTCAGAGTGAAGGATCCCGTGGGTGCTGAAGGACGGCTGGGTGCTGTTGGTGAGTGTCAGCTGCAGTAGCAGGAAATGGCAGAAATCCAGCTTCCCAGAGTCACAGATCTCTCTCCTTGGCCACTCGCCCCCGAGAAGTCCTCCAGGAAAATACACAAGGAGGCAATCAGACCAGACAAAGGGGTGTTACTTCATGGGAAGTGTGGCTTTGACCCCTAAATGGCAACAAGGAGCTGGCTGAGCCACGCAGGAGGTCCTCTCTTGCCTGGAGTCAGAGATGACCAACTTAGCCCTTTGGATCTTCCCCTGGATGGTGAGGTCCGCCTGGGCCAAGGAGAACCGAATTTGTACCGACAGAAGGGGGCATCTCCCAGGCAGGGCAGTGTCCCAAATGCAGCTTTGGTCATCTTCACCTCCCAGTTTGCTGGAGGGGGTCCACAGAGACCACCTGTCCAAGATGGGCTTACTTGTAATGCTCCACCCCCCAGAAAGGGAGACCCGAATGCCCTTGGCCCTACTCGCCAGCCCTCTGGATCGGTGGGCCTCCGCTTTGGAAGAGGACAGGGGAGGGGAGTGTGGATGGAGTGTCCATTCCCTGGAGCTCCCCACACTTCAGGCGTGAATAGTCACATATTTGCCGCCTCAGTTTCCCACCTGTATACTGTTTACTTGGTATTTTTCTTTAAATGCACTCACTCTTTGTTTAATACATTTATCTTCAAAGGAATCTTTTTTTGTGTCCTTTCTGTCAATGGAAAACCAGTATGCTTGCCATGAATAGTAGGTAAAACAGGAAAATATCTACAATGTAAACAAAGCTATTAAGTTCTAAGTAAACATTGTTGCTGACTGGGGGCATTGACCTCAAACTCTGCTCTTTCTGTGTTGAAAGAAGGCAGAGCCACAGGGTAAGGAGGTGCGAGGCTCACCCATGTGAGGGTTGCAGATTCGTGTATGGAGACCTCCCTGAGTGCTTCGGGCACACGCATGCTATGATCCAGGGCTGGCTGAGACTGCGGGTGGATCGTGGCATGAGGACCTTGTTGGGGGTGCTGTCTCTGTATATTTTTTGGTCTCTCTGTCTCTCTTGCTTATGTAAGAAATAAGTTTTAAAACAGTTGGGAAGGGCAGCAGGTGGCGTGGTACTGATGGCGCTGGACTTCCCCATGGCCAAGTCCCAGACCCAGAAGCTTAAAACTCATGCCGGGCATATGTGTATATGTGTACGTGCCCAAAAATCCCAGGAGGAGAGTGGAGGAAAAGGATAGCCATACCCCTTGGGGTGTGACTTTTTACTTTCCCTCTCACTGTCTCTCTCTGTCTCTTGGGTGAGTGCACACACCCTCTGGCAAAACAAAACAAAACAAAACAAAACAAAGCCTGTCAGAAGAGGAAAAGGAAATGGGTGGACCAGTAAGACAGAAAAATGTTAGCGTCTCCTTCCAGTCCTTTGTGTAGCTAGTAACAGAATACTGTGTCCAGGTGACTTCTAAGATTAGTGTGTAGGGGCCAGCAGGTGGCATGGTGGGCTGGATTCCCACGCAGCTGCCCACAGTTGAAGTTCCAGACCTGGTGGCTTGCTTTCTCGCTTTCCTTTTCTCTCTCTCTCTTGTCTCTCTCTGGTCAAATTAAAAACTAATAATAAATGGAATTAAAAAAAAAAAAAAGATTAGTGGCGTA
>NW_006159706.1:1814701-1817972 GCF_000334495.1 Tupaia belangeri chinensis | reverse complement strand
AGGAATGCAGCCCTCTGAGATGCTGAGCCGAAGTTCATCAGGAGCGCCCTCGGCTGCAGATGGCAGAAGAGCAGTGACCCAAGCATTCAGACAGTGGGAAAAGCCAATGCACCGAGGATGCAGAATGAGGGTTGGAGGAAAGTTTGGGGGCTCCATAACATTGCTGAGTCCCCACGCCGGCCCTAAACGGCCTTCTGGAAACCTCCTAGTAGATCCTATCCTGTTGGTCATGACCATGTCGCATGGATATGCACATTTACAGGGGAGTCTGAGAAACCCAGTAAATGGCAGTGAAAAATGGGTTAGTCACGTGTAACCTAGGCCCTTGAGATTCATCCCCTGGAGCTCAGCTGACCCCAGACAAAATCAGGACTGTGTTAGCAAGAAAGAAGAGCAGGGGTGAGGGCGAGCTCTGGGAAGGTAATGGATCACGAGTGGTATGGTGGAGGGAGCGCTGTATCTGCAGACAGATGGGAGGGAGCTCTTATTTTGATGTACGTCATTGGCACATCACTAATTAATAACAAATAGCATTTCTTTCAATTAAACCAAACATTTGTTATAAAAACCAACCTCAAAACTGAAAAATCTTTTTTTTTTTTAAGAGGTTTTTGCCATAGGGTATGTGCTTTATCTGGAGAGAGAGACAGAGACAGAGATAGAGGGGAAAGTGAGAAATCACCCCCCAGGGGGATGGCCACGCCACAATCCCTTCTCCTCCATTCTCCTCCTGGGATCTTGGGCACGCACACACACGCACCCAGCGTGATTTTCAAGCCACAGGGGCCAGGTCTCAAACCATGGCTGGCCCTGTGGCAGTCCAGTGGCATAACCACTATGCTATCTGCTGGTCGCAAAACTGAAAAATCTAAAACAAAACTTGTCATGTAATAAACAATAAAAATACTCTTATTAATAAAAAACAAACGCAGACATTTTAAATAACACGAGAATATTCTTGATCTGATGTTAGCCAAGTTGTTGATGAGTGTCCTAACTTTCTTTTCCCTCTGGCTGTTGGGTTTCTCGGTTGAACAATGCTAGTACTTCATTAAAGGCGGTTGTCTCAGAGTGCCTCTTACAGAGTTTTAGCTTTCATTTGGAAAGAGAACATTCTATGGTAGATGTAGTGATAAAAAAATTCAAAATGAAGATAATAAAGGGCAGGCCCAGCTATGGCGTGGCAGGTAGTACAGCAATGGGGTGTGCTGTGGAGACAGGGGATCCCCAGGGTCGGCCTGAACATGCCAGGCATGCCCACGATCCTGGCTAGCTAGAAGGCTTGGGGGTAGACCTTGCCAGGGGCCCCTGTTTCTCTCTCTCTGTCTGTCTATCTCTCTCATGAAATAAATAAGTATACTTAATAATAAAAAAGAGTACATAGTTCTCATGAAATAAATAAGTATACTTAATAATAAAAAAGAGTACATAGTTTGCTTGGGGAAATTTGCATTCACATTGTAAGTTTTATACTAACTCGAACAATATTTACAAGACCATTTATTAACTGGTTCCAACTAATCTCCATCTCCAGATTGCAAACATGAAATAAGTACTGAAATATAAGTTTGGGCCAGCCCGGTGGCATGGTGGTTCAGGAGCGGGATCCCACATGGCTGACTGTGTGATTCAAGTCCTGAACCTAGCAGCTTAAAATATATGCCAGCCATGCAGCCAGCAGATGACATAGCAGTGACATCGCTGGCCTCCCACATGGCAGACTGGGGTTGGAATCCCAGACTTAGTGGCTTGAAAATCATACCGGGTGTGGGACCAGCAGTTAGCGGAATGGCTGTGTCGCTGAACTCCCATGTAGCCGACCTCGGTTTGTGTCCCGGACCCGGTGGCTTAAAACTCAAGCAGGGCGTGTGTGCGTGTGTGTGTGCGTGCCCAAGATCCCGAGAGGAGAATGGAGGAGAAGAGATTGCGGCGTAACCATCCCCCCGGGGGGGGCGGTGATTTCTCGCTTTCTGTCTCTCTGTCTCTCTCTGTCTGTCTGGCGAGTGCACACGCCCTATGGCAAAAGCCTCTCCAAAAAAAAAAAAAAATCATACCGGGTGCGTGTGCATGTGTATCCAAGATTCCAGCAGGAGAATGAATTGAAGCGTGGCTGTTCCCCCGAGGGGAGGAGATTTCTTACTTTCCCTCTCATTATCCCTGTCTCTCTCTGGTGAATGCATACACACTAATGCAAAAACCTCTTTAAAACAAACAAACAAACAAAAATAAATCAACAACAACAGCAACAAAAAATGTCAGGTGTGTATGCATGCACACCCAAAATCCTGAGAGGAGTATGGAGGAGAAGAGGTTGCAGCATGGTGGACCCCCTTGAGGAGGTGCTTCCTCACTTTCCCTCTTTCTCTGGCAAATGCATGTGCCCTATACTAAATTTAAAAAAAAAAAAAAAGAGTTAAAAACTGTACTCACAATGAAAAGGAACAGCAGATGAGATGTTAATATACATTTCTAGAAGGCAGAAAGTTAATCGCATTGTCTTGGCAGAGAAACCAGAGCAAGAACACCCTGGCCCACAAGCACTCAAGAGAAGGCTGGGAGAGCAGGAGGTGAGATGCACAACAGGAGAGATGCTGGGCTTAAAGAGAGGAGCAGGGGGACCAGCAGATGGCATAATGGTTGTGTCGCTGGACTCCCACGTAGTCGAACATGGTTTGAGTTCTGAACCCAGCAGTTTAAAACTCACACTGGGCATGTGTGCCTGTGTACCCAAGATCTCAAGAGAATGGAGGAGAAGGGATTGTGGTGTGGACATCCCCCGTGGGGAGGTGACTTCTTGCTTTAGAGGGGGCCGGCAGTTGGTGTGGTGGTTAGAGGCACTGGATTCCCATATGGCTGACTGCTGACCTGGTGGCTTGCTCTCTCCCTTTCTCTTTCTCTCTCTCTGGCCAGATTGAAAAATAATAATAACAAATGGAATTAAATAAATAATTCTTAAAAAAAAAAAAGAGGAATAGAAAGTAGGAGAGACACAAGACGATTTTTTTCAGTTTACTTCTCTATTTTTTAATTAATTAATCTTCTGAAACATTTTAAAAATTAATTAATTAATTTACATTCACTCCCTGAGCATCATCACAGCATACATAATGTGATTTCCTATCCAGAATACACTGTTTAGTGGCTTAATCATACATGTTATTGTCAATAACTTTCCATTTCTAGTTTCATACATATATATGTATATATATATGTGTGTGTGTATGCATATATATATATATATATATATATATATATCCTCTTTCTCTCTCTC
>NW_006159706.1:1812468-1814084 GCF_000334495.1 Tupaia belangeri chinensis | reverse complement strand
TCACCAGTTCAGCCTCATGTACTTTATCTTCTGTTGTGGTCCAATCTTCTCGATTTAATTCTGGGATATAACATTCAACTCCAGACCTGTCCTTGTGATTACGTTGGCCCTTTTTTTAGTTTTTGAGCTCTTATTTCTGTGTGTCTGTATTTAATTTTTCTGGTATAGCGCTCCCTTGAGAACTTCTTGGAGATCTGGTCTGGCGTTGGTTAATTCTTTCAGGTTTGTTCATGTGAGAGTGTTCTTGTCTTTTCTTCCCATATGAAAGATAATCTTGCCCAGTGCACTATTCTTGGTTGAAATCGCCTTTTCCTTAACACTCTGAATATATTTTCCCATTCTTTCCTCGCTCACATTGTTTCCAATGCAAGGTCTGCTCTTAGCCTGATGGGATGTCCTTTGTAGGTAACTTGCCATTTCTCTCTTGCCAATCTTAGTATTGTCTTTCTCTGTGGTTTTGGTCAATCTGGCTATAATGTGTCTTGGAAAAGAACTTCTTGGGTTGATTCTATTTGGAGTCCTTTGTATTTGTTGGGACTGCATCTTTGAATGCCTCCCTAGGTTTGGAAAATTTTCTTGCAGTATTTCATGAAATAGATTATCAATGCCCTTATGAGTCTCTTTGCCTTCTGAGACACCAATTATCTGAATGTTCGGATGTTCGATGGTGTCTAGTATTTCTTGTATATTACTCTCATTTTGGGGGGCAATTTTCTCAGTCTTCATGGTGGATTTTTCTAGGCCAGTGAGTCTATCTTCTACATCTGAGATTTGATGTTCAGAATGATCCAGTCTGCTTTTAATACTTTCTTTCTTTTTTTTTTTTTTTGGAGAGGTTTTTGCTATAGGGTACGTGTGCTCGCCAGACAGACAGAGACATAGAGACAGAAAGTGAGAAATCACCCCCCAGAGGGGGATGGTCATGCCGCAATCCCTTCTCCTCCATTCTCCTCTCGGGATCTTGGGCACGCACACACACACGCCCGGCGTGAGTTTTAAGCCACCGGGTCCGGGACGTGAACCACGGTCAACTATGTGGGAGTCCAGCGACATAGCCATTACACTAACTGCTGGTTCCCTTTCTCCCTAATTCTTGAAGTTCAATCTGAGCATTCAGAGGCCTGCAGAAGGAGGTGATCTGCAATCTCCCTTCTGTTCCATTTTCCCTCTTTGTGCATCAGATTCAGTGGGAATAGAGGACTATTCTGACCCTAATCATATTCAGATGTTTGGATCCTGTTCACTTGGACCTGTCTAGACACTTAGTGAATAGAGGCTGAGCAGCCATGAATAAAGAAAAAGGGAAAAGAATTAGAGAAGAGGAAAGAAGAAGAAAAAATAAAATGAAAAAGGAGAAAGTTAACAAAAACAGATTTTAATTTTAAAAAGCAAAAAATGAAAACCGCGTGGTGCACACACTCAAATTCACAGCTCAAGTTCAGTATCCATCACAGGATGGGCCTGGCCTGGGTTTGTGCCTTTCCTAAATGAAATGGGCAAAGGCACCAATTAGCACAATAAAAGAGAGGGGCTTGAGAGCCCAGAGAATACTTTACCTTAAAAAAAAAAAATTAAAAGTCACAGGGAGACACAGTGAGACAGAGAGAGACAGAGAG
>NW_006159706.1:1806113-1812023 GCF_000334495.1 Tupaia belangeri chinensis | reverse complement strand
ACAGAAAGTGAGAAATCACCCCCCAGAGGGGGATGGTCATGCCGCAATCCCTTCTCCTCCATTCTCCTCTCGGGATCTTGGGCACGCACACACACACGCCCGGCGTGAGTTTTAAGCCACCGGGTCCGGGACGTGAACCACGGTCAACTATGTGGGAGTCCAGCGACATAGCCATTACACTAACTGCTGGTTCCCTTTCTCCCTAATTCTTGAAGTTCAATCTGAGCATTCAGAGGCCTGCAGAAGGAGGTGATCTGCAATCTCCCTTCTGTTCCATTTTCCCTCTTTGTGCATCAGATTCAGTGGGAATAGAGGACTATTCTGACCCTAATCATATTCAGATGTTTGGATCCTGTTCACTTGGACCTGTCTAGACACTTAGTGAATAGAGGCTGAGCAGCCATGAATAAAGAAAAAGGGAAAAGAATTAGAGAAGAGGAAAGAAGAAGAAAAAATAAAATGAAAAAGGAGAAAGTTAACAAAAACAGATTTTAATTTTAAAAAGCAAAAAATGAAAACCGCGTGGTGCACACACTCAAATTCACAGCTCAAGTTCAGTATCCATCACAGGATGGGCCTGGCCTGGGTTTGTGCCTTTCCTAAATGAAATGGGCAAAGGCACCAATTAGCACAATAAAAGAGAGGGGCTTGAGAGCCCAGAGAATACTTTACCTTAAAAAAAAAAAATTAAAAGTCACAGGGAGACACAGTGAGACAGAGAGAGACAGAGAGGAATGAAGAAGAGACAGAGGTATCCCTACCCACTAGAAATGAATCTGGAGGGGGAAGTCTGAGCAGAAAATCTTCTTTTTTTGGTCAAGAAAAGCAATATTTCACAGCTCGAGTTCAGTATCCGTCTAAGGATGGGCCTGCCCTGGGTTTATGCCTTTCCCACTAGAAATGATTCTGGAGGGAGAAGCCTCAGCAGAAAATCCTTGTTTTTGGTCAAGGAAAGCAATATTTCACAGCTCAAGTTCAGTACCCATCTCAGGATTGAGACACGACAATTCATTAAAGGTTGCTCTCAGAACCATCCACAGCCATATCTGGGTACAGAGTCAGTATTTGTTCCCAGAATAAAATCAGATCTAAATAAAGACACATGCACACATATACCTACATACAAAGGTCATGAATTCACATGCATGAAGTGACCAGGCAGATGACATAGGTAACCAATGCGGACCTCTCTCCATCTGCAGGGGCAGCTGCCACTCAGCTCAACCATGTCCATCCTTCTGTTATTTTCTGGAGAAGCTAGAAGTCTGGGATTTTAGGAAAAATCAACCAAATGATTTTCTTAGAAAAATTAACTTATTTATCTATAAAAGTCAAATAAAACAAGTCTGGGCCGCATTTGGGTCGTGAACCATCAGTTGGAGTTTTCTTCGAAACAAAAGTAAGGGCCCAGTGGATGGTGTGGTGATTAAGACACTGGACTCCCACACGGCCAACTGCAGTTTGAGTCCTGGATCTGGAGGCTTGCTTTCTCACTTCCTCTTTTTATTTCTTTGTCTCTCTCAGGTGAAATTTAAAAATCATGATAAAATAAAAATTAAGTAAATAATTCTAAGGAAAACAACAACAACGAAATTAAATAAGTTGCTTGGAAAATGTCTCTGAGTGGGTGGGGAGAGGTGGACAGCCTGCTCTCCTCTCATGACCTTAAGTCAGAGGGTCCCACCTTTGCTCTATTGACATGATGGAACAGGTCGTTCTTTGTTGTGGGAGCTTTTCCTGTACATTGAGGATATTTAGCAGCATCTTAGTATCTATGCACGAGGTGTCAAAAGCATTCTCCCTAGTCATGACAACCAAATATGTTCTCAGACATTGCCAAATGTCCCCTGGGTGGGGAGAAGGGAACGAGACCCCCTGATTCCAATGAAGCATTTTAACCATGTAACACATCTACATATAGAGCTTGCTGCCTGTCAGGGATACGGCCACTCAGCTGTCAAGGAGAATCATTTTCTTCCAATGGATCATTAAGCACTAAGAAGAACAGGCCAAGGGTTGGCAGGTGATGGTCAAGGTGCTGGATTCCCACATGGCTGACCATGGTTTGAGTCCTGGGTCTAGTGGCTTGCTCTCTCACTTTACCTCTCCTTCCCACTCTCTCTGGTCAAATTTTAAAAATAATAATAATAAATAAAATTAAATAAATATTCTTAAAAAAAAAGAATAGGTCTAACAACCAGTCCTGGAGGAAACTAATGAGATAATGCACCCATGAAAACATGATATTGCAACTGGAGAACAAGAAAGATATTGCAATTGGAGAACAAGAAAAAATCCTGGACATTCCAAAATGATTGCCTAAATTAAAAGTGTAATGAATGTGGGAAGAGGGTAGGAGGTGGGGGAGAGAGAGAAAAAGAATCAAGGAGAAAAATAGAGGCATGCATTTGAGGGACACAGAAATGGAGATTTGTTGATGATAACGCGTATGATATCTTCAACTGGACTGGTGGGAAGTGTGTTCATGTTGGGTAAATATATTTTACAAGCCGTAGTGATGTACAATAATTGAATGTATAAAATAAATTAAATATGTTAAAAAGGAAAAAAGAGACAAAAAGGTGTAACCAAAATAGAAGAATCTTTTTTTTAAAAAATATTATTTATTTAATTTTATTATTCATTCAGTCATTTTCATTTGACCAGAGAAAGACAGACACACAGAGAGAAAGAAAGTAAGAAAGCAAACCACCAGGTCCAAGACTTGAACTGTGGTCAACCATGTGGGAGTGTCCAGCACCTTAACCACCACACCACCTACTGATCCAAAAGTCAAAGAATCATAAATACTTCTCTAGATACAGAGCAAAATGACCAAAAAAGAAAATAGGGACCACCAGACGATGTGGAGGTTAAGGCAGCTGGATGCCACCTGGCTGACTACATGGTTCAAGTCCCAGACCTAGAGATTTGCACTAGGCACGTGTGCATGTGTGCCCAAAACGCTGAGAGAAGAATGGAGAAGAAGGGGCTGCAGCAAGGCCATCCCCTGAGGGGTGCTTTCTCACTTGCCCCACCTCGCTCGGTCGTTCTCTCTCTCGCAAATGCACACGCCTTGCATCAAAAATTAAATTAAAAAAAAAAAAAAAAAAAGGAAAGGAACCTACCCCCCAGCCACAGTAGCGTGCACTGGCTGCTGCTGCTGAGGCTACATAGATTCATTTCCACCCAGGTTCATTTTCCAGCTCATCCTAAGAGCCAGGCCAGGTGGTGTGCACCTGCAGCCCTAGCCACTTGGAAGGATGAGGCAGGAGGACCGCATGCTCTCAGTCGACATAGTGAGACCCTGCCTGGAGAACACACAGGGTGGTGGTGTGTGCCCATGGGTCTGGCTACTTGGGAGGCGGAGACAGGAGGATCGTGACACAGTGAGACTCTGTCTAAAACACCACACACACACAAGCATGCACACTGGAAAATATGAAAGGAAAGCTAAGAGATAGAGGATCGACCCTCTTCATTTTTGCCCGACACAAGTTCCAGAAAGAAGAGAGGACAGAGAAAATGGAAGGTGAGAAATAATTGAAGATTCTACATGAGGAAAACATTTCGAGCAGAGAAAAAGTTCTGTGCAAGTGGCTCTCACCTTGGCTGCGCTCTGGAATCACCTGAGGAGCTTTTAAACCGCTGATGCTGAGACTCCCACTTCAGGCCAGGATGAAGTAGCAGGGGCCAGATTTACGCTCCGCCTGAAACCACCACAACAAAACAAAGTACAGGAAACAACAGGTTCAGAACACTAGACTGCATGCAATGGCAGACAATGACAAAAGCAATGAAATCCTAGAGAAAAAGGAAACAAGCAAGATTTGTCCTCTTCAGATCAGCCAGCGAACTGCTTTAACTTTCTAAACTGCAGGGCAGGGAGAGGAAAGTGAGGTGGAGCCCAGAGGGCTTCTGGAGTTGAGGAAGTAAAGCTGAGAGTTTAAGGAGACCACAGAAGCTAGAACTTAGAGAACAGAAATCCAGAGAAGAGAGAACTGCACAGAGAAGCTCAGAGAGCCACGGAGGCTCCCCTCAAGTATTCAGCAGAGAGCTAATCAGCACATGTGTGTGAGGAAAATATTCAAGGCCAGGAAAAGAACCACCTGAAAGGACTAGAGGGAACAGTGCCCAGGAATCACACAAGGCCAAGACCAGGGCCTGCTCCCACTAGCTGGGCTGGAAAAACTCCTGAGTCACAAGGCAATGGGTAACTTAGGAAGGTCTTACCTTAATAGTGGGAATAATTAACCCTAGACTGAACGGTGCTCTGGTCCTTTCTTAAAAAGCACAAAGATTACTTTAACATCTGATGCTCGGCAAGGTAAAATACACAATGTGAGGCATAAGGGAACAACAGAGTGAAGAGACACCCTACAGATTGGGAAAAAATATCTGCAGCAATACATCTGATAAAGGGTTGATATCTAAAATATATAAGGAATACAAACCACCCAGTAGCAGCAATAATAATAATAATAATAATAATAATAATAATGACCCAATTTAAAAATGGGTAAAGGGGGACTGGCAGGGGGTGTGATGGTTAAAGGTGCTGGATTCCCACATGGCCGACCACGATTCCAGTCCTGGACCTGGCAGCTTGCTTTCTCACTCTCCTTTCCTCTCTCTCTGTCTCTCTGTGGTCAAATAATAATAATAATAATAATAAATGGAATTAAATAAATAAATAATTCTTTAAAAAAGAAAAAATGGGTAAAGGACCTGAACAGACATTTCTCAAGAGAAGACATATGAATGGCCAAGGGATATATGAAATATATTCAACTTCTTTAACCATCAAGGAAATACAAATTAAAACCACAGTGAGGTGTCACCTCACAACTGTCAGCATGACTATTATCAAAAATACAAAAGGGGTCAGGTAGTGGTAGAGTGGTAATGCAAATGGATCTACATGGAAAACGTCCTGGCTTTGTCCTACGGCCCTTCTGAGCATGCCAGGCTCACATGGGTGTGCCCATGATCTGGGCTGACTGGGACTAGGAGTGGATCGTGTTGTGAAGACCCTGTTGGGTATGCCCCCTCTCTTCTTCTAAAAAAATAATGATACTAAATAAAATTAAATAATTTTTTAAGAACCCCAAAAACCTGAGTCAAACCTCTAGAAATGAAGATCACATTACTGGAGATGAAAAACACACTAAGTGGGATTAATAGTAGATTAGACGTTGCTGGCCCAGCCTCAGTGGTGCAGGCAGTAGGGCACTGCTGCTCGATAGCAGAGCTGTTGGAGAAGCCTTGGGTTTGAGTCTTGGGTATTCCCGTCGTCGTACCCAGGATCCTGGCCGGAAAGCCAGGGGTGAGGGGTAGAGGTCATGGTGTGCCAAGACCCTGTCAAGGCATGCTCTCTCTCGCTTTCTCTCCCCCAAACAAACAGAGCAATGAGCCAGCACTGTGGTGCAGTAGTACTTCGGTACCCTGCAAGGCTGGAGGCCACATGGATGACCACGGGTCCAGGTCCCTGGGTGCCCCTGAAACACACCAAGCACACACGGGCTGGTGCCCAGGATCCTGGGAAGCTGAAGGGCTGGAGAAAGAGGAGCATGGCACAACGAGACCCTGCCAGGGCGCTTCTGTCTGCCGTGTGCTTGTACACGCTATCATTTTTTAAAAGGAAACACACCAGGGAACCAGCAGTTAGCGTAATGGCTATGTCGCTGGACTCCCACGTAGTCGACCGCGGTTCATGTCCCGGACCCGGTGGCTTAAAACTCACGCCGGGTGTGTGTGCGTGCGTGCCCAAGATCCCGAGAGGAGAATGGAGGAGAAGGGATTGCGGCGTGACCATCCCCCTTGGGGGGTGATTTCTCGCTTTCTGTCTCTATGTCTCTCTCTGTCTGTCTGGCGAGCGCACGCGCCCTACAGTGAAAATCTCTCCAAAAA
>NW_006159706.1:1805095-1805430 GCF_000334495.1 Tupaia belangeri chinensis | reverse complement strand
TGCGGCGTGACCATCCCCCTTGGGGGGTGAT
Source organism: Tupaia belangeri chinensis (assembly GCF_000334495.1). Classification (NCBI taxonomy): domain Eukaryota; kingdom Metazoa; phylum Chordata; class Mammalia; order Scandentia; family Tupaiidae; genus Tupaia; species Tupaia belangeri. The sequence goes on along the minus strand of NW_006159706.1, from coordinate 1,805,399 downwards.
TTCTCGCTTTCTGTCTCTATGTCTCTCTCTGTCTGTCTGGCGAGCGCACGCGCCCTACAGTGAAAATCTCTCCAAAAAAAAAAAAAAGAAAAGAAAAGAAAAAAGGAAACACACCAGAGCCAGCAGATGGATGGTGGTTAAGGCACCAGATTCCTACATGGTCTACCATGGCTTGAGTCCGAAACCTGGCAGCTTGAAAAATCACACCAGGGTTGTGTGCATGTGTGTGTGTGCACAGAATCTCAGGAGGAGAATAGAGAAGGGATTGAGACATGGCTATCCCCTGCTGGGGGGTGATTCCTCT
>NW_006159706.1:1795195-1805064 GCF_000334495.1 Tupaia belangeri chinensis | reverse complement strand
TCCCTCTCCCTCTCTCTAGAGAGCGCACACACCCTATGGTAAAAAAGAAAAAGGGAAAACATATAGAAATTATTTGTTTGTTTATTGCCAGAGGGTGGGTGTATGCACCATAGAATGAGAGAGAAAGAGAACGCAGTCACCAACGGGGCATGGATGGTCATGATGCAATCTTTTTTCCTCCATTTCTCCATTTGCCAGGATTTGGGGCACACATCGAAGTGGGCCTGGTGTGTGATTCCAACTATGATCAGCCGTGTGGGATCTGGCTCACTATACACAGCCCTTAATACTGTGCCATGGTCCAAAAGATCATTCAGAGGATGAAAAGTCCGTCAGCTGTGAACCAACTTTAAGGAGCCCAATATGTGAGTAGTTGGAATTGGAGAGGAGACACAGAGGGGCTTAGAAAAAATACTTTAAGAACTAATGGCTTTTGAGACCAGCAGATGACGTAAAGGTTGCGTGGCTGGACTCCCACGTAGCTGACCATGGTTTGAGTCCTGGACCCTGTGGCTTGAAATTCACGCCAGACATGTGTGCGTGCATGCCCAAAATCCCAAGAATGGAGGAGAAGGGATTGTGGTGTAGCCATCCCCTGTGGGGAATGATTTCTTGCTTCCTGACTCTCTGACTCTCTGTCTCTGTCTCTCCAGTGAGTGAGTGCACATACCCTATAGCAAAAATCTCTCTCAAAATAAATAAATAAATAAATAAAAGAACTAATGGCTTGAGGCCAGCAGGTGGCATAGTGGTTAAGGCACTGAACTCCCATGTGGCCAACTGCAGTTCAAATCTTGAACCCCACAGCTTGAAACACACCAGAAACGTGTGCATGCGTGCCCAAAATCCAAGAGGAGAATAGAAGAGAAGGGATCGTGGTGTGGAACTCTCTCTGGAGAGTGATTTCTCGCTTCCTATCTCTCAGTCTTTGTCTCTCTGGAGAATGCATGAACCCTATAGCAAAAATCTTTAAGAAAAAAAAAAGAGAGAGAGAGAGAGAGAAATTTCCAAGTTTGATTCAAATTATAAATCTACACATTCAAGAAGCTCAACAGGGGCTGGCAGGTGGTGTGGTGGTTAAGGGCGCTGGACTCTCACATGGCCAACTGTGGTTCGAGTCCCAGACATGGTGGCTTGCTTTCTCCCTTTCCTTCTCTCTCTCTTTCTCTCATTCTGCCCCTCTTTGATCAAATTTAAATAAATACATAAAGTTAAATAAAATTTTACAAAGAAACTCAACCAATCTCACACACCAGAAACTACCAGAAGCATATCATAATTAAATTGCTCAAAACCAGGGACAAAGTGAAAATCTTTACTATAGCCAGAGACTGCTCAACATCCTAATTATCAAACGGAAATCAAAACCACAATGAGGTGGCACCTCAGACCCATTAGGCAGACTGTAATAAAGAAGAGGCAATAACAAATATTGGCAAGGATGTGGAGAAATTAGAACCCGTGTTCCAGTTGCTGAAAGGAATGTAAAATGGTGCCTAATGATTCAGCACATCTGCTGGTGGCATGGTGACTAAAGTGGCTGGATCCCACATAGCCAACTGTGCACTTCAAGTCCTAGACCCAGCAACTTGAAAATCACACCCAGCATGTGTGCGTGTATGTCCAAAATCCAAAAGGAGAGTGCAGAAGGGAGTGTGGTGTGACCATCCCCCATGGGAGATATTCTGTCTCTCTCTTTCTCTTCTTACCCATCTTTCTTAGTGAGCACACATGGCCTCTGGCAAAATTAAAGAAAAAAAAAAAAACATCTGAAAGAGGCTTGATGGTGGCACAGAGGTAAAAGGAGGTGTTCTTGGAGCTGATCCACGTGGGGAAGTTCTAAGTTCATGTCTGGAGACCTCTCTGCATTCCAGTGCATGCCCATAATCTGGCGCTTACTGGAGCTGGGGGTGGATCATGGTGTCAAGATCCTGCTGGTGGGCACCAACAGGTGGTGTGGTGGTTAAAGTGCTGACTCCCACATGGCTGACTGTGGTTCAAGTCCCGGCCCTGCAGCTTGAAAATCACACTAGATGCATGTACGTGTTTGCCCAAAATCCCAGGAGGAGAATGGAGGATAAGGGATTGCAGCATAGCTATCCCCCCACCCTGGGGGGGGGGATTTCTCACTTTCCCTCTCTGTCTTTAGCTAGTTCATGTGCCCTATGGCAAAAACCTAAAGAATAAAAATTTAAAAATCTGGGACCAGCAGTCAGCATAATGGCTATGTCGCTGAACTCCCATGTAGCCGACTGTGGTTGGAGTACCGGACCCAGTAGCTTAAACTCACGCCGGGCGTGTGTGCATGCGTGCCCAAGATCTCGAGAGGAGAATGGAGGAGAAGGGATCGCAGCATGGCCATCCTCCCTGGGGAGGGATTTCTTGCTTTCTGTCTGTCTGTCTGGCGAGCGCACCCGCCCAAAAGCAAAAAAAAAAAAAAAAAAGAGAGAGAAAGAGAGAAGGCATTGGGCAAGGTATGGAGGAGATGGAATGTTTATGGATTGACTGAGTTATAGGGCGGTGCACTCACCAGAGAGAGACAGAGAGGGAGAAGGAGAAGAAGAAAGAGAAAGGAAGTGGGAGAGGGAGAGAGAACCCGTATGGGGAATGGTCACAAGGCAATCTCCTCTCTTCCGCTCTCCCACCTTTTGGGATTTTGGGCACACTCACAAATGCCCAGGTGCTTCTGAAGCTGGGTCTGAAAGCCAGACTCACAGCCAGCCAGTGGGACTCAGCTGCCTTAAACACCAGTCCGGAGCTGGCCCACTTTCATGGAATTCTACCTACCCTGTCGTCTTAAAGGGCTTGCGATAAATTAATAAACATGTCCACTGCGTAATACCACAGTGGGATATTTTAAACATCCAAGGTTGAATTGTTTTTGGTTTGCTAAGATTGTCCTGCTGTTTTTAAGTGCTTCACCTTTCACTGGCTTGGCACACTGAGCTGTGAGCCCATTGAGACAATTTACTGACTTTATTGACCTGGTTTGACCTCTGACTGTCCTTGACCCTCTGAGCTGAGTGTCCCAACTCTGGGCTTCCTTGGCCAGTTGGTGTGTGGCTAGAGGGTGGGAAGAGGGCTGAGTAAGTGAAAGTGTAGGACAGATGGGTGGGCAGGAGGTAGGCGGAAGAGGAAAGAGGGGTGAATGGGTGGGTGGCCAGGCAGGTGGGGAGATGGGGAGGCGGATGGATGGAATCTGAGTGGGTGGCTCAGTAAGTGGGTAGGCAAGACAGTCTATGGGAGCAGGGAGGGGGAGGTGAGTAAAAGGAAGAGATTGGATGGGCTGAGTAAATGTCTCTGGTGAACTCTGAGTGCACAGGGCTTTGAAAAGTCACTGAGGTATCTTAGGCAGCTGGAAGGAGATCCAACAAGGAGATTAAGCTGGAAAGTGGGTGGACAAAAATACTGCTGCAAATCCTCCTCAGCTTTCATTCTTGAGCAGATGCTATACTTAGTATTTATAGCCTCCATGGCTATTGTCTTTGGAATCCAGAAAGGGAAATGTTAGCAGAAAAGGGAAAAGGTGTGGTTGCAGTGCCCTCTGGTGGCTGTGTGGGGATCTGACATTAGGTGTTCTCTAAATTTTTCGTTATGTAGATATTTTTTTCATTTTCTATTCTTCCCACCCCACCTCATCTAAGCTAGAACATAAACTCCATGCGGACAGGATTTTAAAAAAATAAAAAACACCTTTTGCTAGAGGGTGCATGCACTTGCTGGGGGACAGAAAGCGAGAAAGCACCCGCCTCCATAGGAGATGGTCACACCACAATCTCTTCTCTATTTCAGGATTTTGAGTACACACGTACAAGTGCCCAGTATGTTTTTCTTTTTCTTTTTTAATTATCATTTTATTTTAGTTTAGTTTAGTTTTTTTTTCCATAAGGAGTGTGTGCTTGCCAGAGAGAGACAGAAAGAGGGAAACTGAAAAAGCATCCCCCAGAGGGAATGGCCCCACTGCAATCCCATTCTCTTGGGATTTGGGCAAGCATACACATGCACCCAGCATGATTCTCAAGCTTCTGGGTGTGGGGCTGGAATTGTGGGCTTGAACCGCTGTGGGCCATGTGGGAGTCCAGCACCTTAACCACCTCACCATCTGCTGGCCCCACCCAGCGTGTTTTTCAAGCTGGAACTCAAACCACTTGAATGCGGGACTTGAACCACAGACTCAAACCACTTGTCCATGTGAGATCCAGTCACCTTAACCACCACATCCCTGGCTGACTCAAGGACAGGGATTTTTTAAAAATGTTTATTCATTTGTTTCTTCCATGAATGAGAGAGGGAGAGAGACAGAGATCAGCACTCCAGCAGTCTTCACACCTTGATGTGCTGCCAGCTTCGGCCAGCCCGGGGTCACCAGCGCATATGTGTTCCACGTGCTCAGGGAGGTTCCTGGATGTGAACCGGGACCTTCCTGAGTAGGCCAGCCTTGCAGAGCGTTCCTTTCCCTTTGCACTCCTACTCGGCTCCCAGGACAGGGATTCTTACCTATTTACTCATTGTTGTATACCCAGGAGCTTGACTTGTACCTAGCACACAGTAAGTGTTCGATAAATAAAATGTTCAGTGATACAGACTTCAAACCCTGCGCGACTGCTGTCCTGACACGTGACCTTCGGTGGCTCCCTTCACTTCATAATCCTCAGTTTCTTCATGGGCGTCATGGAGACGCTAACTGCCCCTCCCCCCAAACCCAGAGCGTACATTGAGAAAGTGGGACCCACCTACGCTGGGCAAGGCCACTCAGTCACTCGGCCCCTTCTCACCCACCAGCCAGCACTAACGCTGAGTCATACGCTGATGGCAGCGCGCCATTTTCATTTAGCAAATCGATTTAATGGGCACACTTGCCCAATGGGCTTTATGCTGGGCATGAGACAGCTGGGGAGGACGCTGGGTTGGCCAGGCCAGGAGGAAGCTGTAGCCAGATGGATGGGGGTCCGGGGGAGGTGTGGGATTCCTCTTCTGCTCTCCACACAGATTGGCCCCCACGCCACACCCAACTCTTCCTAGGCCTTGAACCCCTCAGGCTCCTCCTGCCCGCTGAGCCTTCGCAGATGCTGTAGGTCACATTCAGGCCCTCCCTCCGACCCCATGGTCAAGACCCACATTCAAGAACCCCTGCACAGACCCTCCCGGTCTCTCTGCAGCCACTGCAGCCCCTCTGTGCATTTTCCTGCAGTGGACTTCATCTAAACTGCAGATATGCTTATCTCACTTTCCAGCCTGAACCTGATTGTTCTCGGGACAGAGTCCAAATCCTCTGACCTACCATTTTGTGGTCTGGGTCCAGCCCATCTCCTAGCCATCTCGCCTTTCTTGGTCCCAGCTTCAAATCTTACACCACACCATCCAGGCCATTTCCTGCCTCGGGCCTTTGTCCACGCAGGCTCCTCTGCCCGAAAATCTACTCCCAGGCGGGCATTGTTCTGCCTTCCCAGGGCCTGGTTCCATCTCCTCTGGTAATGGAATCTCCTCCCCAGCTCTCAGATCTGGAGGTTCCTGAAGGGCTGGCCCATTTCTGGGTTCAGGGGTGAGCTCAAGACTCAGCTGGTGGAGCCAACCAGGTGACGTGGTGATTAGGGTGGCTGTATCCTACATGACCAACTGCACGGTTCAAGTCCTGAACCCAGACCCGGGTGCATGTGCATGCGTGCCCAACATCCTGCAGGAGAATGAAGGAGAAGGGATTGCCGCATGGTCATCACCCCAAAGGGGTGCTTTCTCACTTCCTCCCTCTGTCTCTCTACAGTGAGTGCATGCACCCTATAGCAAAATAAAACAAAACAAAACACTCAGCCTGGGGACTTTTCCTTTTAAACTGGAGTGCTGCGGGATGGCAGTGCGCTCCCCCGTTGGCCACAGCCAGCCCCTCTGCCTCATTCCAGCTCAGCCATTAGCTTTATCCCCTGGGGTCCTGGCAGCACTTGAATCTGCACCTCCTGGCACACCTGGCTCACATCTGCCTCTCTCAGGCTCTGAGCCTCTCCTGGATCCCAGGTATTTCACCTTCCAGTTCCCAGGATGCCCTGGGCCCACCTTTCCAGCCCTGAAGTCCAGCAGTGACCCCGGCTCCGGGGGGACTTGGTTCTCCCTATCTAGGCATGAGGAGCCAAGGCTTTCAGACCTGGGTGCTCTGGGGTGCGGAGGGCCTCAGGCTGAGCATGTCCACGTTCCCCTCAAGGAAGGACAGAAGGACCCAGGACAGAAGTGGGGACTAGAGAGGACAGGTGCAGCCCCCCCAGGGGAGGGGTGCCCCTGGGCTGTGACCTGTGGGAGTGGCCCCTCTGCTTCAGGGCATCACCACAGGCAACCTCCAGCCTGGCCTGGCATCTCTGCCCGTCCACGATGGGCTCAGAGCCTGGCGACAGCCGGGCCCGCTCACGTTGGGTGCACGAAGGGTGAGGCCCTGGCCTGCATGGGGCTTTTGCCTGAGATTGGCTCGCTTTTCTTTCTCCTCTACTTTCCCAGGCCTCTTGCTTGTCTCCAGGGTTGAGGAAGAGAAAAAGGGGCAAGGTGCCTCCCTTGAGGCAGACTGGGACCCCCAGAGACCGCCGGGAAGGAGGCTTTGCAGTTGAGGACTGTTTTTCTCTGGGTTCTGGGAGAAGAGAGGATGCTCCACAGGACACCCCTGTGGAGGAGCCGCCCCAGAACCACCTTTCCTCAGGGACCTCTGGTTCCCCCCGCCCAGAGCTCCCCGGAAGGGTTAGAGAGAGGTGAACCCTCTGCTGGAGGAGTGCAGAGCAGATGGAGAAGCATCGGGGCCTCAGGGGTGTGCGTGTTTGGGGAACTGAACTACGTCTTCCTCTGAGCTCCTGGAGTCCTGACTTAGTGAGGAAGGGAGTCTGACGCTGGAACACGGAACCCCCACACCTCATCCTGTGCTCCCTCAGCTGACCTTGGCTCGGGCCCAGCTGCTCTGTATGCACCATCTTCCCCATCAAACGTTCACCCCCGGAACCAGACCCTGAAAGCCCTCAGCACTGAGTGTGTGGGGGTCATCGGTTTGGGGAGGGTGCGCCCTGGGCTCTGTTGGAGATCTAGAAGGAGGAGGCTCTCACCTCCACAAGGAGCAAAACGGCAGCCAGAGGGGAGGGGGGAATTCTTTTTTAAGTTTATTTCCTGAGTAAGAAAGACAGCACCTCTGACAGAGTCCTGCTGCTGTGATCCACCCCCAGCATCAGCCAGACAGGGGTTTGGGCACATGCATGCCTGGTGTGTTTGGGAGGTGTCCAGAGGCGAACCGGCAACCCTCCCACATGGGTCTGTCCCAGCGCTGTTTCACCGCTGCACCACTATTCAGCCCCCACAAGTCTTTGTTTTCTGACTTCTGTTTCCCTTTGTGCGTGACCGAGCACATGTGTGTGAATGTAGGAGCAAGAAGGGGAGAGAGAAGCACCCTCCGCGGGCCGCTGCACCTCATCGCCCCCTCCTCCAGTCCTCGCGCCCACTAGCTCCCAGGCGTTCACCCTGTGCCTGGCGTGTTTCAGCCAGCCTGGCTAGGGACTCAAACCACGGTCACCAGGTGGGATCCGGCCTCTTGAGCAGCCAGTAACTGCTGTGCCACAAAGCTCACCTCCCTGGAATGGTCGTTTCTTTTTAGCATTACATTTAATTTTATTATTATTTTAATTTGCTATAGGGCATGTGTACTTACCAGAGAGAAAGGAAGAGAGAGAGAAGGAAAGTGAGAAAGCAAGCTACCAGGCCCAGGACTCACACTGTGGTCAGCCATGTGAGAGTCCAACACCTTAACCACCACGCCACCTGCTGGCTCCCTGCCCCCAAATTCTTAACAGGTGGCCCAATGTGGGCGTCAATCAAGTGGAATATTCCAGCTGAACATCAGACCTGATGCTATTTATCTTCAAATATAAAATACCATTAATTGGAGCCTGCAGGTGGCATGGTGGTTGGAGCGCTGGATTCTCACATGTGACTGGGAATCGAGTCCCAGACCCGGCAGCTTACTTTCCCACTTTCCTTCTCTCTTTCTCTGTCTCCAGTCAAATTAAAATATAAATAAATAGAATTAAACAAGTCTCTTTTTTTTTTATGCCATTAATTGTAAACAACACATACTATTGTTCAAAAAAAAAAAAAAAAATAGGAGTAGCCCCATAGCCTGGGGGGTAAGGAAGCTGGATCCCATATGGCTGACTTCGCAGTTAGAATCCCAGCTTCAGCAACTTGACAAAACACACTGGGCATGTGTGAGTGTGTGTGTGCTCAACATCCCGGTAGGATGGAGAAACGGAGGCGGCGTTGCGGTGCTCCACACCCCATTGGGAAGCGCTTTCTTCCTCTCCCTCTCTCTATCTCTGGCACCTGCACTCTGGCAAACAGAAGGAGGAGGAGAAAAGAAAAACCATCAGTTCACTGTGACCGATGCTTTCTTATCACTGACGATTTCTGTTTTACACATTTTTTTTTGAGAGGTTTTCGCTATAGGGCGCGTGCGCTCGCCAGACAGACAGAGAGAGACATAGAGACAGAAAGCGAGAAGTCACCCCCCAGGGGGGATGGTCACACCGCAATCCCTTCTCCTCCATTCTCCTCTCGGGATCTTGGGCACGCACGCACACAGGCCCGGCGTGAGTTTTAAGCCACCGGGTCTGGGACGCAAACCGTGGTCGACTACGTGGGAGTCCAGCGACATAGCCATTACACTAACTGCTGGTTTCCTGTTTTACACATTTTGAAAGAGCTCTTTTAGACCATTTCAAAGTAGACTTTTTCTTTTTTTAAGGTTTTTGCCATTGGGTGTGTGTGCTCACCGGAGAGACAAAGAGAAGGAAAGAGACAAATCTCCCTCCCTCAAGGAGAAACGGCCATGCTACAATCCTTTTTCCTCCATTCTCTTCCTGGAACCTTGGACACACACACACACACGCATGTCCAATATGAATTTCAAACCACCAGGTCCAGGCTTTGAACCGCAGTCAGCCATGTGAGAGTCCAGCGCCTTTAACCACCACACCACCTGCTGGTCCCTGAACACAGATTTTCGTCATGCATCTTGGAGCGATGCACACAGGCCGTGATGGCTGCATGATGGCAGCCGCGCAGCTGACAGTGACCATGACACCATTGATCGAAGGGTACCCTGACTTCAGAGAAGGTAGCATGTGAAATATGAACTATGGCAATTTCTTTTTGTTTTTAAAAAATCTTGTATTTATTATTATTTTTTAATTTTTTGCTATAGGGTATATGCACTCACCAGAGAGAGAGAAAGTGAGAGGGCAAGCCGCCAGGTCTAGGTTTCCGGCAGGAGTCAGCCATGTGGGAGTCCAGCAGCCCCTGCTGGCCCCAGCTGTGCCGATTTCTAACATTTACTGACCACTTACTGTGTGTTAATTATCACCCCTAAAGCCCCATAAGGTTGATCACTTATTAGATCCATTTTACAGATTAGGAAACAGGTGAGCAAGGGTAAAGTCAGGGTTCCAGGTCACACAGGCAGTAGGTGGCAGAGCCAGGACTGAGCTCAGGCTAATGCCGGGTGTGCCCTGTTGGCCACCAAACCTGTAAAAACTCGAGGGGCCCAGCCATGCAAACCTGCTGCCCTGTCCTCCTCTCCAACTTCAAGACCCGCGGGCGAATGGCACTGGCGTGGCCCCTTCAGCAAACAGCTTGAGGGAGAAATCGAGGGCCGGGGCTGCCTGGGTCAGCATCCCCAAGGAGATGACGTCAATGTGGGGCCCACAGAACTGAGCGAGGTTGCCCAGTGTGACACCGCCGCTGGCCTCCACCGCCACACTCGGAAGCCTTCAGCGCCGCCGCCGCGGGGTGCAGCTCCTGCAGGACACAAGCCAAGAGGTGACAGCTCTCCCCCCACCCCCCAGGGCCCCTGGCCC
>NW_006159706.1:1780917-1781647 GCF_000334495.1 Tupaia belangeri chinensis | reverse complement strand
CGCGGGTGGCCCCCGGCCTCGGCCGCGCGCAGCGCCTCCTGCAGGCTGCCGCACTCCACCTCCACCTTCAGGGCGAAGTCTGCCGCCCGCCGCGCCGCGCGCACCGCCTGCTGGAACCCGCGGTGAGCGGGAGGGTGAGGGGGGCTGCACCTGCCCCCGGGGCGCAGGGCTGGGGCCTGGAGCTCCAGAGGCCTCAGGTGGGTACCCACCCGGGCTTAATGAGTAAACACTGGCTGTGTGGCATTCGGTTAAAACGCAGGAAGCGGGCGCTTTAGTGGGTCAAAACTTGGCCAAATATCAGCAATTTTTGGCAAATTGACTCACTCTAGTAATAGTAAAAAGGGCCTTCAGGGGCATTTTTGTAGATGGGAGACGGGTTCAGACTGTGAGTGAGCTGCCCAACGCTGAGTTCCCAGCTGTTTGTCCTTTGCCCTTAAACGTCATACCACGCAGCAGAAGAGCCGAGGTGAAGAAGCGAGCCCACCCCACCCCGCGCCCCGCAGCACATGCTACTCTCCAGACAGTGGCCAGGCTCTGCGAAGAGGGTGAGGGTGGGGCCAGTCGGCCAGGAGGCCAGCCAGGGGCTCAGCCGGACACGCACCCCGCCGCCTGCCACTACGTGGTTGTCCTTCACCATCACCAGCCCTCCCAGGTCATAGCGGTGGGAGGCAGCCCCGCCCACGAGGAGCCCGTACTTCTCCACCAGCCGGAAGCCGGGCGTTGTCTTCCT
>NW_006159706.1:1780533-1780864 GCF_000334495.1 Tupaia belangeri chinensis | reverse complement strand
TGGCCACCCCGCTGCAACGGGCCAGCGTGTTAAGGGCCACCCGTTCCCCCAGCAGCAGGCGGTGGGCAGGGCCCTGGACCTCGGCCACCTTGGCTACTGGCACCAGCTTCGATCCCTCGGGGAGGAACCAGGAGACCTGACAGTTGAGCTGGGCAAAGATAGCATCGAAGAAAGGCCGTCCTGCCAGGACCCCGGGGGATTTGGCCCACAGCGCTGCCTGCGTGAGGGCTGAGCCGGTGACCAAGGCTGCGAAGTTGAGGCCTGGGCAGTCCTCTCGGAGCCAGCTGTCTGCCAGGGCTGCCAGGGTGGTAGGGGGCAACAGGAGCGCCAG
>NW_006159706.1:1779358-1780515 GCF_000334495.1 Tupaia belangeri chinensis | reverse complement strand
GCTGCAGTTCTGGCTGCCTCTCTGGTAGTTAGGGGTGACAGTCAAAATATTTAAGCACCAGTTAAATTGGGCACTAGCCAATCAGGGTGAGGATCGGGATCACAGGGCAGGGGTTGGGCAGAGGGTCTCCCCTGTGGGCTAGACAAGGTTGCCAGACCGAGCAAATAAAAAGGCAGGACACCTAGTTAAGTTTAAACTTCTGATAAACATTTAAACATTTTTTTTTGTGGGACGTGGCCATCCCCCCTGGTGGGTGATTTCTCACTTTATGTCTCTCTGTCTTTCTGGCAAGCGCATGCGCCCTATAGCAAAAACTTCTCCAAAAAAAAATTTTTTTTTTTTGTGCATATGGCATGGTGGTTAAGGGCACTGGACTCTCACACAGCTGATTGCAGTTTGAGCCCCGAACCTGGTGGCTTGCTTTCTCACTTTCTCCCTCTCTCTCTCTCTCACTCTCACTCTGGTCAAATTAAAATAAATAAATACATAGTTAAATAAAATAATCCTTAAAACATTTTTTGTATAAATATGTCCTAGGTGATATTTAGGACATACTTATACTAAGATTTTTCTGCTTATCTGAAACCCAAATTGAACTGTATCTCAAATTTTATCTGGCAAACTTAGTACTGGGTCAACAGTTATTTACCAACTCAAAGAGAAGTAGTTCAGTATTTTTTTAGAGAGATTTTTGCTATAGGGTGTATGGGCTCCCCAGAGAGACAGAGAGAATGACAGAAAGTGAGAAATCACCCCCCTGGGAGGATGGCCACACCACAGTTCTCCATTCTCCTCCCAGAATTTTGGGCACGCATATACACGTGCCTGTCATGAGTTTTAAGCCTCCGGGTCCAGGACTCGAATCTCAGTAAACTGTATGGGAGTCCAGCAACGAAACCATTATGCCATCTACTGGACCCAGTATGTCAGTATTTTAAGAACACTAACTCTGGGACTTCAAAATGTTTATGGAAAAATGAAATTAAAGTATGGGTTTATTTTTGGTGCAAAAAATTTGAAATCCGTGCACAGTTTTTTCATAATATGCATGACCCATGAACTTATTAAATAATTTTAATTTTATTTCATTTGTTATTATTATTTTAAATTTTGCTAAACGGCATGTGTGCTAACCAGAGAGACAGAGAGTAGGGAAA
>NW_006159706.1:1766254-1779176 GCF_000334495.1 Tupaia belangeri chinensis | reverse complement strand
CAAGCTTATGTATGGACATGCCCAAGATTCTGGGAGGAGAACGGAGGAGAAAGGACTGTGGCAAGGCCATCTCTCCAGGGGGTGACTTTTTTTTTTTTTGAGAGGTTTTCTCTATAGGGCGCGTGCGCTCGCCAGACAGAGAGAGACATAGAGACAGAAAGCGAGAAATCACCCCCCAGTGGGGATGGTCACGCTGCAATCCCTTCTCCTCCATTCTCCTTTCGGGATCTTGGGCACGCACGCACACGCGCCCGGCGTGAGTTTTAAGCCACCGGGTCCGAGATGCAAACTGCGGTCGACTACATGGGAGTCCAGTGACATAGCCATTACAGTACGCTAACTGCTGGTTCCCCCAACCCCCTTATTTTCCTGTCCTGTGTACACCACCTGAAGATCACCCTGTAGCTGGTCCAGTCTGCCTTGCCTGGAAGGGACTGGTTACAATATTTACAAGCTAAGCCCCCAGTACAATGCCAGCTTGTGTGTTTTTTATCCTCATCTCTCTATAGGACCATGTTTTCTGAAGTTGGAAGTTCAGCTTTTACACACATGGAGACTAAGGACCACGGAGGAAGGGTGAATCGGCTGAGGGCACACACACACACACACACACGCACTCACACACGGCAGGTTCTGCAGAGTCAGATCTGGTTGGGCCTTGTCATGGCTGCGGGTCCCTTCTGCCCTCGCTCACTCCCTCAGAGACCTCCCCCAAGTCTGCAATTTCTGGATTGGCCACTCTAAAGATGGAGGCTACATGAGGAGGAAAGGGCGAAGGAAGACTGGATTCATGCCTGTTCTGTGAGACATAGCTCCAGGAACGTAGGCAAGTTCTTTGCCTGTAAAATAAAGGTTATGGACTCTAAAGTCCTTCATGCCCAGAGTGCAGTAGTGGCTAATGACCTCAGCATGACATGACTGTTGAGTGGGGTGGCCCAGAGACAGAGCCCAGACACAGTACAACACCGCCATCTGTCGGCCAGGATAGGACTTGCAGAGGATTAGACAACATAGGGGATTTGATGTGGCTCATGCACACGCGTACACACACACAGACACACACACATGCACGCACGCACTCTTATGCTTTTGCTACAAGTCGAAGTTAAGGCCAGTCTGGCTTGCTCTGTCCTCAGAGGCAGTCCCTCTCTTGTCTAACCCTTCTTCCCCGAAGCCAAGTACTCAGCCTTCACCCAGTCACCCCACTTCTGAACACAGTTCCCGTGACTGCAGCGAGGCTCCCTCCCCACAATCTCTCCTGCACTGGCCCCACACGGCTTCCCTTCCTCCACTCAGAGCCAGCTGTGCTTACTCTGGGTGCTGGGAACAAAGACAAAGTCCCCGTCTTCGTGTCTTCACCGTTCACCATGCAGCCAGGAAAAGGCCTGTGAACAACGGCAGTGATAGAGCCCCTGCCCCACGCCACTCTATACAAACTAGGTATAGCACGTTTGTTTTTAAAAGACAGAGCCCTGCTTGTTCTCCAGGTTGGCCTTCTTGCGATCCTCCTGCCTTAGCCTCCTGAGCGATTGGGATTTTTTTTTCTTTTAATAAATTCGACTCTGCCAACCGGTAAGTATTGAATAAACAACTAGGATGCATCTACACAATAGAATTCTACTCCACAATAAAAAAAGGAACCAACTGATATGCACATTAGGAACGTGTCGCACTGTTTTAAAGAAAAGAAGCCAGAGTCAAAGGTCTCCGTCCATTCATATGCCATCCTGAAAGGGTAAAACAGCAGATGGAGTAGCGATTATGTACTGGACTCCCACCTGGCTGACCATGACTCAAGTCCTGGACCTGGTGGCTTGATGCTCATGCCGGGCTTGTGTATGTGCATGCCCAAAATTCGAGGAGGAGAATGGAGGAGAAGGGATTGCAGCATGACCATAATCCCCTGTGATTTCTCACTTTCCCTCTGTCTCTCTGTCTCCTCTCCAGCAAGCGCATGCACCCTATAACAAAAACCTTAAAGAAATTTAATTAATTAACTAATGAATGCATTTTCTAGTTTTTTTCTATAAGGTGTGTGTGCTCGCCAGAGACAGAGGGGACGTGAAAAAGCACTCCAAGGGGGGATGGCCTACGCCACAATCCCTTCTCCTCCAGCCTCCTGTTGGGATTTGGGGCACTTGTCCACACGTGCCTAGTGTGATTTTCAAGCTACCAGGGCTATGACTCAAACCACACAGTTGGCCATGCGGGATCCAGTACCTTAACCTCCATGCCACCTGCTGGCCCCACTTTTTTTTTTTTTTTGGTTTAATTATTTGTTTCTTCTGCAAGAAAGAGAGACGTGCACCCCCAGGGAGTCCTCACTCTGAGCTATGTCCCTGTCTCAGCCAGCCCAGATGATAGGCATGCATGTGTGTCCCGTGTGCTCAGGAAGGCCCAGAGTACATCCAAGGCCTTACCCACAGCTGCCTCTGCACCACCACCTGGCTCCTTTGCTTATCCTTTTGACAAATCTTTGTTGAGACCTGCTCTGTGCCAGGTACTAATGGCTGGCCCATTGTGGTGATTTTTCTTTTTCTTTCTTTTTTTTTTTTTTTTTTGAGAGAGAGAGAGGTTTTTGCTATAGGGCACGTGTCCTCACCAGGAAGACAGAGAGAGAGAAAGTGAGAAATCACCTTCTCTCCCAGGGGGATGGCCTTCCCACAATTCCTCTTCTCCACTCTCGGGATTTTGAGCATGTATGCACACGCACTCATGTAAGCTTCAGGCCACTGGACGTGGTCAGGGACTCGAGTCATGGTCAGGCATGTGGAAATCCAGCACCTTAATCACTACGCCATCTGCGGGTCCCCACGGTGGTGACTCTTCATTCTCAGGCCGTTGCTTGCACTGTTCCAGGCCTGTGCCTCTCCCTGGGAGTCCCTTCTCTTACCCTCAACCCTAAACGCCCTCCTCACCTTTCATTCCTCTTTCAGGCCTTCTCTTCCTTAATAGGAGCCCCACAGACACCCCAGTCCCACAAATGAGGCCACGTGCTCCCCCAGATCCCCACGTGCTCCCCCATCATCATACTCTAGAGCTGTTTCTTCTGTTCGGGCAAAGACAGCGTCTGCGGAGTTTTCTGTGGCACCCAAGTGCCTAACACACTAAACCATCCACAGTTGCTGCTTTTATAGGTCCATATTGCCCAATACTGGCAATTTTATACAGTTTAGCTTTAATACTAAGTGACCAGTGATACTTAGCCCCTCAGAAAGGCCTGATAGTGGAGTGAATTAGAGCCCAGACTCCAGGGCCATAACACCTGGACCCCCAGACTGGCTCTGCCACTTTTAGCTCAAGAATCTTGGGCCTGAGACTCTACCTCTCAGAAGCTTTAGGGTCCCCATTTCTGACAAGGATAATAATAATGACCTCATGGTGGGTGGTCAATTTACAGCAGTAAAATGAAAGGTTTTGCAAGGCTGACCCCCCTCCCCCAAGGTTCCGGGTTTGCTTGCATCAGGAGACCTCCCTGAATACACCAGGCATGTTGGTACCCACAGGCTGGGGCTACTTAAAGCTGGGGGTGGATGACGGCATCTAGACCCTGTTGAGGGAGCTCTCGCTCTTACTATCTCTCTCGCGCATGGGAAACAAATAACCTTAAAAAAATAATGGCCTCGTGGGATTGTTATGAAAATAAAGGAGTTAATATTTGCAAAGCCCTTCAGAACACTGTCTGGCACGTAGTAGGCGTGTTTGCTGAAGAAATGACGGAAGCATTTAGCGCGTGGTGGGAGTGTGCAGGAAGGAGTGACTAAGTGTCCCTGAGGAAGGATGAGTCAGCTTTGCCAGGCAGAGGTGTGGGGTGGGGCAAGACATTTGGGGCTGAAAAGGCAGGTGTTCAAGACTCAAAAGCAAACAGCAGCGGGAGTGCGGAGGAGGGGAGAAGGCTGGGTGTAAGATTCCTGGGAGCAAGGATGCATGAGGCCAGGATGAGAGAGGACTAAACTAAAGCTGAAAATTTCGGACAGATCCCAGGAGCCAGCATAGGAGTTTAAGATAAGGAACGACCTGATTATGGTTTTGTTCTAGAAAGATCACTGCAGCCACCACTGGAGACAGATTGGGAGGCTAAAGGAGACAACCGGTCAGAAAGAGCTGAAGCCCCAAACTCAAGCAGCAACCAAAGCCTCAGAGAGGAGAAGGGCAGATGGGAGGCTGCTTCTCAGGCGGACGCCGAGTAGCAGCTAATTCCATGTAGAAGTTTTGGGTCTCCATCCTGGGTGGCTGAGCCCTGACAGAAGGAACAGTTCCCCAGAGAGGATGGGGTAGGGGTGGAGGAGGGGGTGGCAGGAGAGGGCAGCAACCTTGCAGAGAGCCTGGGGAGCAGGAGTGGGCCACACAGTTCCCGCATGCTGTCAAGTACAGGAACTGAATCTTAAAGCCCTTCCCGTATCATTCCCTGGTGAGACAACTGATAAACAGCACAGCTGGGGGAAAGAAGGAGTCTGGTTTTGCAGGCGCTCAGGTGCGGATGCGGCAGGCAGCGGGGACAGCCATGTCTAGGGTAGGAACACAGAGGCGCAGAGGTGATCAGGCCTGGCCCCTGTAGTGAAGCATGGGGCTCTGGCTCACGCTTAGGAAGGATTAGAGACACAGACACAGAAAGTAGGTATAGTAAGGCAGGGAGTTTACTGAAGGTGAGGGAAGGAGAAATAGAGCTCTCAAGAAGAGATGCCTCCCAGGAAATGGGATGTCAAGGAGGAACTGGGGCGAGGGGCTTTTATCTGGATCAGCAGGGCCTTGTTTAGGCTTGTTTTTAGGTGGGACTCACACACGTATTCCCCTCGTGGTGGGGAGGGGTGCATGTTAGATGGATCTAGTTGTTGTTTTCTTGATTTTCGAGTGGGTGTAAGTTAGGAGATTTTTGCCTAGAGGCTTTGGGCCATAAAACTATTATTATTTGGAACATGGTGGGACCTGGAAAAAATCTTCGTTTTAGGTCTAGGTCATGCTGCCCAGGTTAGTCACTAAGCCATGGCTACAAGAGGTCTCTCCTGAGCAGGCAGCTAAAGTTGTGTTGTCTCCACCTTAAAACTTAGCCATTGTGTGATTCCATTTTGGGCCTACCCCCTAACCATATTTTTAGGGTCCCTGTCTCCTACCTCATCTAGATGATAACTAGGAGAATAGTTCTGGAGGTACGGAGGCAAGGAAGGGAGATTTTGGAGTTTCCGGCATGCGCAGATGGTGACTAAGCAGAGAAGTGAGTGCCATTGCCCAGCATGGGGAAGAAGAGGAGGCCTCGGGGAAACATCAGTAATGGAAGCATAGACAGAGGGCCCAGCTGGTGGTGCAGCTGCAGAGCTAACTGCTGTGCTAGGGGCCACATGGTCAACTGTGAGTTCAGATCCCTGGGTCACCCCGAGAACATGCCGGTGTGCGAGCCATGTGACCAAGATCAGGTCGACCTGAAACAATGGAGGAAGGGAACCACGGCGTGACAGGACCCGGTCGCCCTCTCTCTCATGCACACGCTCTCCATCATGAGTAAAATAAACGTAAAGACGGGAGAGGGGGAGGTGGTCAGTCAGTGGCATGGTGATTAAGGTGGCTGGATCCCTCATGGCCAACTGTGTTGTTTGAGTCTCGGACCTGGTGGCTTGAAAACACACCAGGCACGTGTGCATGTGTGCCCAAAATCCCAAGAGGAGAATGGAGGAGAAGGGACTGAGGCGTGACCGTCTCCCTTGGGGGTGATTTCTCCCTTGCCCTCCCCCAACAAGTACATGTGCCCTATCACAAAACTAAAAAGAAAAAGAAAGGAAGAAAGACAGACAGACAGACAGAAAGGACAGACGGGGTGTGCTGTGAAAAGGGAAGCACCAGGGTTGGGTGTCTGGGAAGAAGAAAGTTCAAGAAGTAGGGTGTGAGCAGGGGCAAGGAGAAGGAAGACAGAAAATGTGTCATTGGACTTCACGAGTAGGCCTTGATTAGACCATTTCAGTGCGTGTGGTGAGGCAGAGGCTGCCGTCATGGTCGGAGGTGGGAGGTGAAGAAGTGGAGGCAGTATGTGAGAACCACTCCCTTCAGAAGAAGTCGACCAGCAGAGCCCTCAACCTGGTGTGGCCATGCCCCGTGGGGGCAGGGGTGCTTTCTCATCTCCCTGTCTCTCTGTCTCTAGTGAGCTCATGCACCCTCTGGCAATGTTTTTTTTTTTTTATTTTATTTTTAAGTCCATGGAAAATAGAATTAAAGTACAAGTTTATTTTGGTGCAAAACATTAAAATCCAAGCATTTTCCCACAATATGCATTTGCCATGAACTTCTAAAGACCCTTTGTACCATTTGTATTTGTTGATGGAGAACTGAGGCTCAGAAATGCTCAGGGAAAGGGACCAGCAGTTAGCATAATGGCTATGTCGCTGGACTCCTATGTAGCTGACCATGATTCGAGTCCCGGACCCAGTGGCTTAAACTCACGCTGGGCGTGTGTGCCCAAGATCCTGAGAGGAGAAAGGAGGAGAAGGGATTGCGGCGTGGCCATCTGCCCTGGGGGGTGATTTCTCACTTTCTGTCTCTCTGTCTGTCTCTGTCTTTCTGGCGAGGGCATGCACCCTGTAGCAAAAAAACTCTGAAAAAAAGAAAAACAAAGCAAAACAGAAATGCTCAGGGAAATAACCCGAGGAGCAGAGCTAGAGAATGATAAACAAGGACCCAGGGCTTCCCTCTCCACAGCTGCTCCCACCCCACCGCAGGGGTACCCTTCTTCCAGATCAGATGTCCTGATAGCATAGAGTGTGAAGCGGTCCACTGAGCGTTCCTGTTTGAGAAGGATAAACAAACACATCTGGCTTTCCTTAGGCAGACTCTCCTGCATTCCCAACAAAACAGATTCCTGCGGGGAGCTTTGAAAACGCAGCTCTTCTAATAAACAGCTGTTAAGGAAAGGCCCTTCAGAGGGGTCGCGGCCTTTGCAGCTGCAGGAGAACTAGCACAGACAGCTGCGGCCCAGGAGGCACCGTACCCACCCGCCCGCGCCTGGTCCTTGCAGTAAAACATGTAAAAGTTCTCCCAAGATGCCTGGGGCCAGTAACCTTGCTCTCTCAGGGAGATACCTTTTTAATTGGTCGCACAGGGTTAACAGAACTCTAATAAAATTGGCATTTCTGTTTCTAGCGAGAGCCAAAGCATCTTGGGATCTTTTCTGCACTTCTCTCTTTACAGACGAAGGCAGAGGGATACAGATAACTGACGGCTCTGGTGGAGCGGACGAGGACCTTTCCCCTCCGGCACTTTCACTGTTCTCTTCTGCTCTTGGTCCAGTTTGCACTGTGGTTTTATGTGACCTTGCTAGGACACTATGTCAGAATCACACCTACCATCTCTTCATAGTTTTCTTTTCTTCTTTCTATTTCTATTTCTTTTTTTTTTTTTTTTTAATTTGCTAGAGGGCACACGCGCTTGCAGTGGGGAGGTAGATTGAGAGAGGAAAGCGATGCCACAATCCCTTCTTCATTCTCCTCTCAGGATCTGGAGCATGGACATACATAGGCCTGGCTGCTTTTCAAACCGTGGAGTCCAAGACACAAAGCACATGGTCAGCCACGTGGGTTCCTACCCACCCCGCCCTCTGGCCCACCCTGCATCTTTAATTCAGTCTTTTTTTTTTTTTTTTTTGTCTTGAGAGGTTTTCGCTATAGGGCGCATGCACTTGCTAGACAGACAGAGAGAGAGAGACAGAGAGACAGAAAGCGAGAAATCACCCCCCAGAGGGGATGGTCATGCCGCAATCCCTTCTCCTCCATTCTCCTCCCGGGATCTTGGGCGCGCACGCACACACGCCCGGCGTGAGTTTTAAGCCACTGGGTCCGGGACACGAACCACAGTGGACTACGTGGGAGTCCAGCGACATAGCCATTATGCTAACTGCTGGTTCCCTTATTCAGTCATTTAACAAGCTTATTCCTGCCTTTGCTGAACGGAACACAAAGCGAGGCTCTGCATGTGCTGCTGAGTGTGGAGTCTCTGTTCTTGAATTTTCAACTGCCAGGTTATAGGATTAAAGCATTCTGTAGCTAAAACAGAGCTGCAAGAGTTTCCCTCAAATTACAGGGAGAAAGGCTAACCTACACAGAAGTTATCAATGTTAAAGATTTTACCTTTGTAAAGTTTTCTTCAGACTCTGGCTCCTACCACCACTTATGTAGATAGCAGAATCTGGTGTGGCATACTGTGTAATAACAATAGCTGACATTTCCTAGGGACTGTCCTTCCTTTTATTATTTTTTTTAAGAATTATTTATTTGGGGGCCAGCAGGTGATGTGGTGGTTAAAGTGCTGAACACTTCCACATGGCTGATTATGGTTCGACTCCCAGACCTGGTGACTTACTTTCTCACTTTTCCTCTCTCTCTCTCTGTCTCTGTCACTCTCTGGTCAAATTAAAATAAATGAATGAATAAATAAAATAAATGATTCAAAAAGAAAACAGAATGATTTATTTGGGGGTATCAGCAGATGGCATAATGGTTATATCGCTGAACTCTCACGTAGTCGACAGTGGTTTGAGTCCCAGACCTGGCAACTGAAAACTCATGCTGGGCATGTGCACATGTACATCCAAAGTCCCGAGAGAACAACGGAGGAAAAGGGATTGGAGCATGGCTATTCCCCCTGTGGGTTTGATTTCTCACTTTCTGACTCTCTCTCTGTCTCTCTGGTGAGTGCACGTGTCCTATAGCAAAAATCTCTCTCTTAAAAAAAATAATTATTTATTTAATTTTATTTATTGTTATTAGTATTATTTAATTTGCTATAGGGCATGTGGACTTACCAGAGAGAGAAGGAAAGTGAGAAAGCAAGCCACCAGGTCTGGGACTCAAACCATGGCCAGCCACATGGGAGCCCAGTGCCTTAACTACTATGCCACCTGCTGGCCCAACACTGTTCTTAAACATATATATATATATTTTTTTTTTTTTCCTTCCATGATTACATAATAGTGAAAGAGAGAGGCGCCCTCTACAGGGTCCTCCTACAACATCTGCTCCAACCAGCCACACGTGCGAGTGTACAGGGAGACCTCGCATGCAAGCTTGCCACTGGGCTGGCCCCATCCTTTCTATATTAACACATTTTATCCTCACAACAACCTCATAAAGTAGGAACTATTATTATCATCCCCCTTTCACAGAGGCACAGAAAGGGCAAGTAACAAACCCCGGGTTTCCACAGCCTGGAAGTGCAAGGTGGTGTTAGGAACCCAGGCAGGCTGGCTCCCGGCCCATGCTTTACCCCACCACGGCACACTGCCGTTGGACGAAGCACTGAATTATATTTTTACTTAGTCTATCCATGTTTGCAGAGTTCTGTAAGTCACACTCAGGATTCCAGGGCTCTGCCCCAGAGGTAATAGGAACAGCCTGGGTTGGGAGTCAGACACACCTAGGTTTGAATCCTGGCTCCCACGAGAGTCGAGAGTCGGTCTTACAAGGAGATCACGGGGCTTCTGTGAGAGCGGGATGAGGACATTCACACAAAGGGGCAGCGCCCACACCTGCCCTAGTAACAGGGGCCCAGGATCTGACCCTGGCAGCTTTGTTCTTTGGTTTATTTGTTGATTCATCCAGCAAACACCACCAGATGGAGACCGAGGCTGGCGGTGCAGCTTCCTAGTCAATGCTCTGCCCCTTCCACTCGCCAGAGGACAGCAACGACCTCCGATGACCTCCACGTAGAACCCCAGTGGCGAAGCGACCCACCTACTGTGAGGGCGTGAGAGCAGGAAGAGAAGCTGGGGAGGGCGTCTCTGGGAATAGGCTGGAATTGAGGAAGACTGTGCTGGCAGAGAGAAGGGAGAGAGCAGTGGCCAGGCCATGGAGGCCCAGGGAGGGAGGCCGGGTCACAGGAGAGAAGGCTGAGCTACAGGATGGCCAGCCCTCGGATGAGAGGGGAGAGATCACGCTGCTCGCTAGGCAATGGGAAATCGCTATGAACTTCTGATCAGAAGTCACAGGATTAATGAACTCTGAGACCAGACCGTGGCACGCTGGTAACACAACTGGACCCGCATGGGAAGGTTCTTGGTCCTCGTCCCAAGACCTCCCTGTACACACAGGGCGCATGCCCAAGTGCCCATGATCCTGGCTGGCTGTGGCTGGGGCAGATTGTGGCATGCAGACCCTGCTGAGGGTCTCTCTCTGAAGAAATAAATACATTTTATTTTTTAGATGTTTTTATTGTAAGGTGTGTTGATGTGCTGGAGAGAGAGAAAAGACAAAGACAGTGAGAGAGAAAGTGAGAAATCACCCCACAAGGGGGATGTTCACACGCAATCCCTTCTCCATTCTCCTGAGATCTTGGGCATGCGTGCACAGCTCCTGGCATGATTTTCAAGTGCCTGGGACTTGAACAGTGGTCAGTCATGTGGGAGTCCAGCAATATAACTACTGCACTATATGCTGACCCCATGAACAAACTTTTAAAAAATGAACTCTGAGGACCAGCCCTTAGTGTGGTGGTTATAGTGGCTGGATCCCAAGTCCTGGACCAAGCAGCCTGAGAAACACGCTGGGCACGAGTGTGTGTGTACCTGAAATCCAGAACAGAGGGAGAAGGGATTGCAGTGTGGCCATTCTTCATGGGGGAGGGGTACTTTCTTGCTTTCTCTCTCTCCAGTGAGCTCACATGCCATCTAGCAGATTAATAAAAAAAAAAAAAAAAGGAAAGAAAGAAAAAGAAAAAGAAAGAAGAAATAAAGAAAGAGAGAAAGAAAGAACTTTGGAGTTTAAACATTTAAACTATGTATTGGGATCTTTTTCCTTTTTTTTCTAGAGTTTCTTTTTTTAATAATTAGTTATTTAATTTTATGTATTAGTTGTTAATTTACAGGGACCAGCAGGTGGCATGGTGGTTAGGGTGCTGGACACTCCCACATGGCTGACCACAGTTCAAGCTCTGGACCTGGTGGCTTGCTTTCTCACTTTCTGTCTCTCTCTGGCCAAAATAAAATAAATGAATTAATAACTAAAATTAAATAAATAATTTTTTTTTAAATTGCTATAGGGCACGTGCATTCACCAGAGAGAGACAGAGAAAGAAAGAGAGGGAGTGAGAAAGCAAGTTACCACGTCCAGGAGGACTTGAACTGAGGTTGGCCATCTGGGAAGTCCAGTGCCTTAACCACCATACCATCTGCTGGTCCCTTTGTAGAGGTTTTTGTCTTAGAGTATGCATGCTCGCCAGAGAGAGAGAAAGACAGAGGCAGTGAGAAGGAAAGTGAGAAATCACTCCATGCTGCAATCCCTTCTCCTCCTTCTCCTCCTGGATCTTGGGCATGCACACACATGTGACTGGTGTGAATTTCAAGCCACCAGGTCCAGGACTTGAACTGCGGTCAGCCATGTGGGAGTCCAGGGACATAATTGCTACACCATCTGCTGGTCCCCTGTATCAGGTTCTTGAAGGGTGCACGTTGGGAGGCTGTTGTGGCTGCCTGGGCCAGAAGCAGTGAGCCAGGTGGAGAGAACTGGGGAACACCCTTCCCAAGGCTACCCAAAAAGGGCACCGGCACCCAAACTCCATGCCCACAAGACTTCCCAGACTGGCCCTGCCATGCTCAGACCTGGGCCCGAGTCTGACCACTCTGCTCTGCCACTACACACTGGCTGCTCATCAGCGTGGGCATGACTTAATTTGCACGGACCAAGAATCCCAGTGCCAACCCTGCCAACTCAGTCCAGTGACACCAAGATGCATCCAAACAGGCTGCTCCTGCCAAGGAGGGGAGGTTGTGGAAACAGAGAGGGAAGCGGATCAGTGACTCCGTGAAGTCCGGAGCAACTGTGTAGATATTGGGGTATGAGGGAGAGGTTTCCAGTCTGAGCAGGAGGATGGTGAGGCAGGGCTGGAAATGGAGCTATCAGAGGAAAAGCTGGTGGCAGGGGTTTGACGTGTCAGGAGAATGTCCAGGTGGGAATGAATAGCTGGGGATTCCAAAAATGGAACTGGAAACTGGGAAGGGCTTGGAGCTGGAGAGACAGATGTGAGGAACCAACCAGATAACCAGCAAAATGTTACCAAGTGAGCCGTGTGCCAAGCACTTGACACTTACTAGCTCACTTAATCCTCACCACTATCCGTTGGGGAAGGCACTGTTCTCGCTTCAGCGAGGGAACCACGGCACAGCAAGGCTAGGTATCTTGCCAAGGTCACAGAGCAAGCAGGTAACAGGGATGAGACGTGAACCCAGGTATCTGACTCAGGTCATTTTAATTTGGAGAGGTTTTTGCTATAGGGTGTGTGTGCTCGCCAGAAAGACAGAGAGAGACAGAGAGACAGAAAGTGAGAAATCACCCCCCAGGGAGGATGGCCACGCCGCAGTCCCTTCTCCTCCAGTCGCCTCTCGGGATCTTGGGCAAGCACGCACATGCGCCTGGCGTGAGTTTAAGCCACCAGGTCCAGGACTTGGACCGCGATTGACTACGTGGGAGTCCAGCGACATAGCCATTATGCTAACTGCTGGTCCCCCTGACTCAGGTCATTTCTGAACTGCAATGCAGGGGTCCACAGAGGTGAGTGTGTCACTGATGAACATCCTTGACTCGTTTTTTAAGAATTATTTATTTGGGATCAGTAGGTGGTGCGATGGCTAAAGGCGCTAGACCCCCACATGGTCGACCACGATTCAAGTCCCAGACCTGGGGGCTTGCTTTCTCACTTTCCCTCTCTCCGTCTTTCTCTGATCAAACTGGAAAACAATAAATAAAGTTAAATAAAATAATTCTTTTTAAAAAAATAAAAAGAAACCAACAGTTAGTGTAATGGCTATGTCGCTGGACTCCCATGTAGTCGACCGCGGTTCGCATCGTGGACCCAGTGGCTTAAAACTCACGCCGGGCTCATGTGCATGTGTGCCCAAGATCCCGAGAGGAGAATGGAGGAGAAGGGATTGTGGCATGACCATCCCTCCTGG
>NW_006159706.1:1764441-1764936 GCF_000334495.1 Tupaia belangeri chinensis | reverse complement strand
GCGGAAGTTTAAGCCACCAGGTCCAGGACTTGGCCCGCGATTGACTACGTGGGAGTCCAGCGACATAGCCATTATGCTAACTGCTGGTCCCCC
This sequence comes from Tupaia belangeri chinensis, assembly GCF_000334495.1. Classification (NCBI taxonomy): domain Eukaryota; kingdom Metazoa; phylum Chordata; class Mammalia; order Scandentia; family Tupaiidae; genus Tupaia; species Tupaia belangeri. The sequence goes on along the minus strand of NW_006159706.1, from coordinate 1,764,843 downwards.
TGACTCAGGTCATTTCTGAACTGCAATGCAGGGGTCCACAGAGGTGAGTGCCCCCTGACTCAGGTCATTTCTGAACTGCAATGCAGGGGGCCACAGAGGTGAGTGTGTCACTGATGAACATCCTTGACTCGTTTTTTAAGAATTATTTATTTGGGATCAGTAGGTGGTGCGATGGCTAAAGGCGCTAGACCCCCACATGGTCGACCACGATTCAAGTCCCAGACCTGGGGGCTTGCTTTCTCACTTTCCCTCTCTCCGTCTTTCTCTGATCAAACTGGAAAACAATAAATAAAGTTAAATAAAATAATTCTTTTTAAAAAAATAAAAAGAAAGGACCAGCAGTTAGTGTAATGGCTATGTCGCTGGACTCCCATGTAGTCGACCGTGGTTTGAGTCCCGGAC
>NW_006159706.1:1761132-1764053 GCF_000334495.1 Tupaia belangeri chinensis | reverse complement strand
CCCACCTGGGGGGTGATTTCTCACTTTCTGCCTCTATGTCTCTCTCTGTCTGTCTGGCGAGCGTACGCACCCTATAGCGAAAACCTCTCAAAAATTATTTATTTAATTTTATTTACCATTATTATTATTTTTTTTTAATTTGCTACAGAGCACATGTGTTCACCAGAGAGAGAAACACTAGGGGCAGGGCAGGGAAAAAGAGAGGGAAAGTGAGAAAGCAAGCCACTAGGTCTAGGATTCAAACCAGTGCTTTACCTCTTCCTTGACTTTTGTGGTGTTCATTTCATTTATCTTTTTTTTTTTTCTTGGAGAGGTTTTTGCTATAGGGCACATACGCTCACCAGAAAGACAGAGACAGAAAGACAGAAAGTGAGAAATCACTCCCCAGGGGGGATGGCCATGTCGCAATCTCTTCTCCTCCATTCTTCTCTCAGGATCTTGGGCACACACGCACACACGTCCGGCGTGAGTTTAAGCCACTGGGTCCGGGACTCCAACTGCGGTCAGCTACATGGGAGTTCAGCGATGTAGCCATTACGCTAACTGCTGGTCCTTCGTTTCATTTAGCTTTTATGAATCTGGTTCTGATAAAAATTATAGACCTCCTTCCCAGAAAAATGCATTAACTATTGAGTCATGGGAAAGTCACGATGTATTTTTCTATGCAAAAAAGCATCACGACTTTTCCAACCACCCAATATGTTCTCTTGAAAACACAATTTTGGGGTTCCTGTACTCCCCTACAGCCCTAAAGGAATCAGGTCGAGTCACTGACAGTTGGCAATCCTCACCACGACCCTGTGAGAGCGGTGTCATCGCTCCGTTTCCCAGGAGTGGAAACTGAGGCTCCTACAGGCTAAGTAACGAGCCAGGAGTCCCACAGCTGGTCAGTGGCAGCCAGCATTAAATTCCAGGTCAGGGATATTTCAAGAGAAAGACACAGCGAAGCCTGGAAGGAATCCAGTGTGCCGTCCTGCAGGGGCCCCTCAGGAGCTGGCTCCATAGCCAACCCAGGTGGGCCAGGTGTGGGGGGCCAGCAGGAGCCCTGGACAGGGCAGGGGAGAAACGCAAGGAGGGATAGTGAAAACAGGTGGGCGCATGCTCAGGGCACACTGGGGTTTCTTGCACCCCAAGCACTGGCCTCCTGTCACTGTACTCCCCACAGCCTGGTGGGCAGGAACTTACCGCCATCTTACAGAAGCAAGCAAATGAGGCTCTGAGAAGTTAGAACCCTCCTGGAGGTCAGACAGCTTGTCCCTGCAAATGGGAGCCTTTGGGTGCAGAGCTGGCCCCATGTCCTGCAGGCAGCTTCTAGACGCTATGAGGGCAAGGACCACAGGCCTCCAGCCCTCTCCGACCGCCGCACAGGGACAGGACTTTGCCTTGTTCCTCACTGCTGATGAGGGGCAGAGTCCAGAGCTGTCTCCCCAGCCTCCCACTGTGTCCCCTTAGGCCCCCAGGAGGCCACCTCCTCCAGATTTTCCCTGTCCTTTCCTGCGCTCAATCCCCTTTCTTCCCCAGAGCTCTTTGCAGACCCAACATTGAAGGGGAAAGAAGAATGAGAACTTTGGGAGCTCAGTGAGGGTGGAGAGAGAGGAGGAGGTTAGACAGTGGATAGAGAGCGGAGGAGAGAAGTCTTGGGAGGTTGCAGATGAGGAACTGAGGGAAGTAGGGGTGGAAAGTGGAGAAAAGAGGATGCAGGAGTGTAAGGGAGAGAAGGTCCCTTTACCTTCAGTGTCCATGGCGATCTGGAACTGTGGCGTGTCCAGGGCAGTGTCCACTGCTGGGAATGCCCTGTGTGTCAGGAGGCCGGAGCTGGGGGTGGGGCTACAGGAGGGGGAGGAGAGGCTGGGCCGCTCCCTCTTCCCAGGTTCTGGGGCCTCCTCCTACCCTCCCTCAGGCCCTGGGGCTGTACAGACGACCATGCTCACCAGCCGCAGTGGGGAGCCCTCTTCTGGGAACCTCAGAAGTCCTGTCCTCTCTGGCACCAGCTACGAAGGGACCTGGACACCTTCTCCCCTGGCCTAGCTGGGCCCTATCCCAGTAGTGAGGCTGTGACTCTAAGAATGAGCTTCCTTGTGAGGACTGAAGAGCCTTTCTGACGTGTTTGCGGAGAAAATCATGGGCCCAAGATCTGGCTTCAAATCCTAATTCCATCCTTTTTGATTTCAAGTACTTTTTATCTTCTTTCATGCCTCAGTTTCCTTAGCTGTAAAATAAAAATAATACCTACCTATGAGTTCAACTGAGAATCAAGCAAGGAAACTGCAAGTGACACAGATTAGAAACTCAGCCAAAATTCATTTCCCTCCCTTCCCTCTTCCAATAGCACTGAGGCATAGGCCCAGCAGAGCCCCCAGTTCTGAGCTGGAAAACTATCAGTAACCTGTCTGGGGCTTTGGGCAAGTTCTAGCCCAAGAACTGCCAGGGCCTCTGTTTTTCCTTCATCAGAAACTTCTTTATTTTGGGACTGAAAGGTGGTGCAGTGGTTAAGGTGCTGGACTCCCACGTGGCCGAACATGGTTCGTAGTCCTGGACCTGGCAGCTTGCTTTCTCACTTTCCCTTGCTCGCTCTCTCTCTTAATCCGGTTAAATTAAAATAAGAATAATGTAACAAATAAAATAATTATTTTCTTTAAAAAAATAGAAAATTCTTTAGTTTTATAATTATTTTATTTGTTACATTATTCTTATTTTAATTTAACCGGATTAAGAGAGAGAGCGAGCAAGGGAAAGTGAGAAAGCAGGCCACCAGGTCTGGGACTGGAACCACAGTTGGCCAGTCCAGCGCTCTTAACCAGCACGCTGCCTGCTGGTCCTCAGAAATTGTTCTTGCTAAAGTCGCTCACTAAGATGCTAGTTGCCAAATCCAGTGGCATCTTCCCAGCCTTCTCCCACTTCTTTTTTTTTTTTTTTTTTTT
>NW_006159706.1:1759289-1760860 GCF_000334495.1 Tupaia belangeri chinensis | reverse complement strand
CCTATAGCAAAAACCTCTCCAAAAAAAAAAAAGAGAATAAATAAAAAATAAAAAATAATTCTTTAAAAATAAACAAATTGCTATGTAAACAGATGACTGTTAAATCTGTATCTCTAGCCCTGAATTCCCTTCCAAGCTTCAGGCCTCTCTATCTAACCATCTCCGAAACAGCCCTCCTGACAGTTCTGGGGCTTTTAAGAAAGTATTTATTTAATTTAACTTATTATTATTACCATTATTTTATTTTTTAAAATAATCTTTATTTATTTAATTCCATTTATTATTATTGTTTAACTTGACCAGAGAGAGAGAGAGAGAGAAAGGGAAAAAGACAGCAAGCTACCAGGCCAGGCACTAGAACTGTGGCTGGCCATATGGAAGTCTAGCACCTTAACCACCATGTCACCTGCTGGCCCCATTATCATTATTTTTAAAATTTGCTATAGGGTACATGCACCCACCAGTGAGAGGTACAGAGAGAAAGAGGAGAGAGAGAGAGAAGAAAGGTGACAGCAAGTCTCCAGGTCCAAGACTCAAACCATGGTCAGCTGTGTGGGAGTCCAGGGCCCTAACCACCACTCCACCTGCTGGCCATCCTCCTGACAGTTCTAAAACATACCATGTTTTCCCTAAAACTGCTCACCCCCCTGCATTTCTAGATGATGATGGAAAAGTTTCTATCTTAATCTCCCAAGATAGAAACCTTAAAGTCTAACCTCATTCTTCTCTCCATCACCTTAATAGCCAATTAATTCTAAAATTCGTCCCTGTATAAATTTTATTTCTTTTCTTTTCTCTTCTTTTTTAAGGTTTTTGCCATAAGACATGTATGCTAGCTAGAGAGGCAGAGAGAGGGAAAATGAAAAATCACTCCCTGGACGGGCGCGTGTGCGTGCATGCCCAAGATCCCGAGAGGAAAATGGAGGAGAAGGGATTGTGGCGTGACCATCCCCCCTGGGGGGTGATTTCTCGCTTTCTGTCTCTATGTCTCTCTCTGTCTGTCTGGCGAGCGCACGCGCCCTACAGTGAAAATCTCTTCAAAAAAAAAAAAAAATCACTCCCTGGAGGGAAGAGCCATGCTACAATCCCTTCTCCTCCGTTCTCCTCTCAGGATTTAGGGCACGCACAGGCACATGTACCTGTCACGATTTTCAAGCTGCCGGGTCTGGGACTTAAACCGTGGTCAACCATGTGGGAATCCAGTGCTTAACCACCATGACACCTGTTGGCCTAGCATTAAGTTTATCTCTAACTCAATCTCTTCTTTCATGTTAGGCCAGACTCCCACTACGTCTAACTTGGACTAGAATAATGCTCTCATCTGGACCGCACTTCCTCAGGTCATCCTTCTGGACAACGGAGTTAACTCAAAAGATAGATCTGGCCTAGTGTTGGCGTGCCATTCTGCAGCACTGGCAGCCGTGTGGGAGATCAGGGTTCGGTTCTTAGATCAGCCTGTGTACAACTGCTACATATCCCACATGCCCGTAATCCTAGCTTGTTGGGAGGGCTGGGGGTGGATCAAGGAGTGAGGCTCTATTGAAGGTGATTATTCTATCTCAAAAGAGGGA
>NW_006159706.1:1755479-1759047 GCF_000334495.1 Tupaia belangeri chinensis | reverse complement strand
AAAAAATTTCTAAAAAAAAAAAAAAAAAAAAAGGAAAAGAAAAAAGAAGGAAAGAACTGGGGACAGCAGGTGGTGGCGGGATGGTTAAGGCATTGAACTCCCACACAGTTTGAATCTCAGACCTGGTGGCTTGCTTTCTCCCTTTCCCTCTCTCTTTTTGGTGAGTGCAGATGCCCTGTAGCACATTTAATAATAATAATAATCATAATAAATAAAATTAATTGACCAGCAGGTGGCATGGTGGTTAAGGTGCTGGACTCTCACATAGTCGACTGTGGTTCAAGTCCTGGACCTGGCAGCTTGCTTTCTCTCTCTCTCTCTGGTCAAACTGAATAATAATAATAATAAATAAAATTAAATAATTATTTTCTTTAAAAGTTATAAATCTCTTTTCTGAAGAATTATTTTATTTAACTTTATTAATTAATTTATTTATTTTAATTTGACCTGAAAGCGACAGAGAGTGAAAGAGGGAAAGTGAGAAAGCAAGCCTCCAAGTCCAGGACTTTAATTGTGGTTGACTATGTGGGATTCCAATGCCCTTAAGCACTATGCCACCTGCTGGCCCCAAAAGTAATAAATCTCTTTGCTGTAGAAAATTGTCAACTATCAGGGAGCCATCTTACCAATATTAAATAAAACTAATTATTATTTTAAAATAAAGGATGGGGCTGGCAGGCAGAATGGTGGTTAAGAGCACGGGATGCCTACATGGTTGACCGTGGTTCGAGTCCCAGACCTGGCAGCCTGCTCTCTCACTTCCTCTCTCTCTCTCTCTCTTTCTCTCCCTCTCCTTCTCTGGTCCAATGAAAATAAATAAATTTAAATAAAATAATTCCTAAAAAAAATAAAGGAAAGAGGAAATAAAGAAAGAAGAAGAAAATTTGCTTGAGAGATTTTTACTATAAGGCTCTGTGCTCGCTAGAGAGACAGAGAGAGAAAGCAAGAAAATACCCTCAAGGGGGGATGGCCATGCCACAATCCCCTCTCTTCCACTCTCCTCCTAGGATCTTGGGCACACACACACACACACACACACACACACACACACACGAGTCCAGCTTGACTTTCAAATCACTGGGTCTGGGATTTGAACCACAGTCAACCATGTGGGAGTCCGGCAACGTAACCGCTATGCCATCTGCTGATTCCAGAAGAAGACATTATTATTATTATTATCATTATTATTTTAAGAGAGTTTTTTGTTTGTTTGTTTGTTTGTTTGTTTTTTGCTATAGGGCACATGCACTAGCCAGAGAGAAAGACAGAAAGTGAGAAATCACCCCCCAGAAGGGATGGCCACACTACAATCCCTTCTCCATTCTCCTCTTGGGGTTTTGGGCACACAGACACAAGCCACTGGGTCCAGAAAAAATTTAAAGAACCTGATCGAGCCAGCAGATGGCATAGTGGTTACATCACTAGACTCCCACATGGTGTACTTAAGTTCAAGTCACGGACCTGGTGACTGTGTGCATGTGTGCGCAAGATCCCAAGAGGAGAATGGAGAAGGGATTGTGGTGTGACCAGCCCCCCCCGGGGATGGAGGGTGATTTCTCACTTTTCCTCTCACTGTCTCTGTTTCTCTCTCTCCAGCAAGCACACACACCCTAAGGCCAAACCTCTAAAAATTAAAAATACAGACCTCGCCTTGCCATATGTTATGTAAAAACCGTCATTTGTTCATCAGGTTCATTTGTTCATTCAATAAACACCTACTAGGTAGCTACTGTGTGTTGTGCCCTGGACTCTGGAGCCACAGACACGACAGTGACCTTGGAGGGGCTCACACTCTCACAGCAAAGGCCACTTCTCATAATCACAGGACCTTTATTCATGCTGCCGCGCTGGGCGCGGGGGGAGTGGAGAGGAAACACCAAGTCCATCTGGGGCGGGGCAGCAGGTTGGCTTTCACAAAGGCAGTGACGGTTGAATTAAATCTTGCCAGTTGAGGAGTTTGGCAGGAAGTCAAGAGCATCTGTCTTGGGGCCAGCCGGGGGTGGGCTGGCCTCGGGGAGGGCATGTACAAATGCAGGGCTGAGGATCAGCTCCCTTATGGCCAAGGCAGAGCATGTGCTCCATCCGGGACCTTGGGCGCCGTTCAGTCAGGCTGTCCTGATGTCACGAGCTGTGCAGGTGGGCTGAGTGGCTTAGGGGACTGGGGCACAGAGGCACCAGCTGTAGCTCATTGCTGGCTTAAGTGGATTGTCTTCCAAATTCCTTGGGTCTCCATTGTCTGCTGAGCCTCCCCCAAGCCTCCCCAGAATGTGGTAGCCCCACACCCTGTAGGGTTCCTCACTAAACGCCTTTTCAGGGTTGGAAGGATTTTTCCTCTGCTTTCACTTGGGTCTGTTTTTGTTGCTACTTTTGGAATTTTGGAACCTTTCGATTATATTCTTCTCTTGTTCTGGAACCAGGCCTAGTGCGATCTGCCTCCTGGCACACTCTGAGCGCAGCTGCTTACGCGTGGGCTGGGCCCAGGAACAGGGCCACCTCTGCCTGCAGCCCTGGGGAGCACATCCTTTCTTCTTGGCTCAACTAAACATGGTAAGAGCCAGAAATGGGGATGCAGAGGAAGAGCACGTGTAAATGGACACTTTCAGCAATGGGATGTCCTTAGAACCATGTCCTGAAGCCCTCTTCCTGTCTGTAAAAGTGAACTGCATTTATAGACTCCTCAAGAACTTCCCCATCCAGATCCTTCTGTCTGGAATTTTCACTTTGACAAAACTTTATTTGTAACCATAATCTTGATGTGCACTTTTGAGAAAAATAGGAACATGCATTTTAAAATATAAGATGAAGCATAATGCACTATATATGTGCAGGTGTGTGTGTGTGTGTGTGAATTATGTTTTTAAGAATCTAGAATGTTGGGGCTGGCAGGTGGCATGGAGGTTAAGGGTGCTGAACTCCCACATGGCCTACCATGGTTCGAGTCCCAGACCTGGCGGCTTGCTTTCTCACTTTCCCTTTCTCTCTCGCTCTATCCCTCTCTGGTCAAAATTAAAATAAATAAATGAAGTTAAATAAAATAATTATTTAAAAAATAAATATTTTCAACATTTTAAACTATATCCCACTTCCCATTCCCCCAAAAAGCACATGGCATATTTAGGGAGCTACAGGAATTGGGTGAGGCTGGAGGACACATAGTGTTTGGGCCAAGAGTTGCATGCAGGGGCGGGTGGAGGAGAGGGAGGGCCAGCTCTCGAAGGGTCTTGTACACCATGGGAAGGCAGGAAGGCTCTACCCTGACAGCCCTGGGGGTTTGGGAATAACGTGGGTAGAGCAGCCTTTCAGAAAGGTTCCTAGGTCCTGGAGCTGGGTGGTGGCACAGCGGTAATGCAGATGTACCCACAAGGGAAAGGTCCTAGGTTCACATCCCTGGATGTTCATGGTCTGGCCTGCTGAGCCTGGGGGTGGATTGTGGTGTGGAGGACTTTGCTGGGGGGCCTCTCTTTCTTCTTTTTCCCAGAAGAAATAAATTTAAAAACCTTAAAAAAAAAAAAAAAGTGGAGGAGGGTGTTCCTGAGACCATCAGGAGGAGAGGATGGAAGGGACTGGG
>NW_006159706.1:1755204-1755440 GCF_000334495.1 Tupaia belangeri chinensis | reverse complement strand
CCTGGCCAGGGGGGATGAGGCCTGGAGGAAAGATCGTATCTCAGGGAAGTTGGAAAAGAATCAGTTAAGCGTAGCCTCAGGTTTCAGGGCAGGAGAGGGAGGCAAGGGTGGCTCTAAGCTATGTCACCTGGGCAGCCAGGTGGGTGACGGTGCTCACCCTTTGCCGATGAGAGAGGAGGAACAGGGTCGCTGACCTCGCCGCTACTTTCAGAACCAGTTCAGACCCTTGGGCCCTT
>NW_006159706.1:1746463-1755053 GCF_000334495.1 Tupaia belangeri chinensis | reverse complement strand
TTAGCGACTGGATGCATACACTTACCAAAGATAGAGAGAGTGAGAAATCACTCCCTGGGGGGTGTCCCCACTGCAACCCCTTCTCCTCCAGTCTTCTCTCAGGATTTTTGGCATGCACACACATGCACCTGCTGTGTTTTTCAAGTCACCAGGTCTGAGACTCAAACCATGCAGTCAACCACATGAAATCCAGCCACCACACCACTGGCTGGCCCTATTTTGTTTTGTTTTGAAGTTTGCTATAAGAGAGAGACAGAGAGGGGGGGGGAAGTGGAAAATACCCCCCCAGGGGAGTTGCCACACTGCAATCCTTTTTCCTCCATTCTTCTCTGGGGATGTAGGGCACACATGCACACGTGCTTGGCATGTCTTTCAAGCTACTGGGTGAGAGACTCAAACTACATAGTTGGGCACGTTGGATCCACCCGCCTTTCCCGCCATGCCGCGGACTGGCCTGTGTCTCTACTAACATTCATGTAGTTTAGGGTGTCCTGGAATGTGAAAGCCCTGTTGGGTGCCATTCTACCAGTATTTTCTACTGTATTTTCTCAGGATTCCCCCAGGCCCTGGAAACCAATAACGCAAACAATGACTGCAAGGAGGTGGAGCTGGGCCCCTAGGGTCAGCCAGCATTCTCTAAACCTGAAATGGGACCCCTGGAAGGCGGAAATGCCAGAGTCAGGCTTTGGGGTTTAATAAAACCAGCATAATTTATTCTGTGCTCTCGCTCTAGGGTGAGGTCCCTCGGTCTGCTCAGAGGCCAATGGAGTCACACCCAGGGTGGGTGCTGCTCATTCTTAAAGGGCCATTGTCCAATAGGTGGTCACCACGGGTCCTTGTCTGGCCAATGAAGTTCGCTGTTTCTGTTCAACTTGGGCGGGCGCGCCAAATGCTGAAGGGCAGGTAAGTCCGTTGGTGATGGCGGGCCAGGTGTGGACAACAGGAAGTTCCTGCTGGCGGGAATGTTTCCGCCATGTTTCTTTTCCCTTCCCCCAGACCTTACACTTGCTTGTCTCTCAGTAACTTTGGAACCCACTTTGGCCATTCTGGGGCTGCAGGTGTTCCAAACAGCACCTTGTGAGAAGCAGGAAAAGGCAGCCAGATCCAGCCTTCGGAGTGTCCAGTCCGACGCGGGGAAGCCGGGATTCCCTTCCCTGTGCAGTTGGGAACAAGGCCCTGCCCTGCCGCAGTCACAGGGGCGTCTGCAGGAGCTGACGTGCTTGGGCTTTCCTTATCTCCCGCGCAGGCCACCTGGCAGTCACCCTCGCATGGTTCCCTGTCTCGTTTGGTAGGTCACTGTCTGCTCTCAGCCACTGCTCTCTCTGACTCAACAACTTCCTCTTTGCAAATTTCCTCTTTGTCCTGGGGAAATACCAACGGCCCTGGCCCATGTGCTCCCTCAGGCGACAGGACAGCAGGGACTAGTCTCAGGGGCAGCCCAGTGGGGTTGCGCCCTTTTCTCCACCCCAATCCCACAAGGGGAGTCCCCTGCTCCCTCCTCATTTTGCTCACTCTCACTCATTCCCCTTGGAGCAGGAAAGAAGCTCAGCTCCAGGAGTGAAAGACAGACAGACAATGTAACGCGGAGGGGACTTCAGCAAGACCAGTGGTTTGGCAGAACCAGACGCCTTGCCCCCGACTGTGTGCGTGTGTGTATGTGTGTGTGCGTGTGTGTTTGCGTGCAAGTGCATGAGTGTGCATCGAGCCTTTGAGGAGGAGATACAGTGGCTGAGCTGAAGAACCCGCACTTGGGTCACACATGTGGCCTTTCGAACAAGCCTGGCATCCTTTACTGGGCTACGGAGTTCAATTGTGTGCCACGCCCACCCATCTGGGCATCGTGGAGGACATATGTGTTCCCACAGAGCCTGTCCCCCACCGTCGGGCGGGCACCTCCTCAGTCTCTGCACCGCTGCCTGCCCCTCCCACACACCACCTGCACTCCCCACTAGCCATCGCAAGCAGCCCCGTCCTCATCTCTTGCACACAGACTGTAGCGCAAATGCTGCTGGAGCGGCTGAGACCTACGCCTGGCCAGAAGCTCTTCTTACCTCTGCCTTGAGGAGGTGAAATAGCGAAGCCTCTGGCTGACTCAGTCCATAGGCGGGGGAGAGAGGAGGCTTGGGCCAGGAGCCAGCCCAGAGTCTGGAGCTCAGAAAAGGGTCCAGGCCCACCCAATAGCACAGGTAGGTGGCTCCTGCCTCGACCTTGCCTTCAGCCCATGCTTCAGGTTGGCCCTAGGACCCAGAGCTAAGGAGGCTCACAGGACAAGACCACCTCCTTCTCCTTCGTGGACTCTAGCATTCTTCAGGGGGTCCTCCAAGAAATCAGAGGCCAAGGAAGTTTGGTATTTACACTCAGCAGCTAGTTCCAGAACAACAACAACAAAAAGATGGAGAAAAAAGGTGTGATGGGAGAAGTAGGGGTTGACGAGGAAGGTTTGTCCATCCAGACTACAAGCGTCGGGCAGGTGCAGGCCCTGGTCCGGGTGCTGGATGCGATGCTGGGTGAGGATGCTGGCTGCAAGACCCAGGGCTAAGAAGCTGATGGAGACTCAGAATGACGCTGCGTGGGAATCCGAAGGATGCTGGGAGATGACGGGGTTGGGAGTGTGCTAAGAGGGGTGGTGCTGGAAGCTGGCACACACTGTTCTTACTCACACTCAGGGAGGCACAGGGCATCTCCCTCTGCTGGCCCATCAGAACTGGGGGCCTCCAGAGCCCCGTCCTCACTGTCTACAAGGGGCTCTTCCTCCCCCTTTGGGCTGGAGCCTGACCCACACTCTAGCTCCTGCAGTGCCAAAGAGCCCTGGTGAGACTTCCTTTTGCTGAAGAAAGTGGTGAGGGTGGGCCGCCGGCCAGACCCCTCTCCCTCAGGGACCCCAGAGCCCTTGTCACCTCCCACTGTTGCTACCATGGCCTCCTCGTCAGGAACCTGGGCTGGCCCAGCCCAGGCATCCACCACCCCGTTGCGCTTTCCACCTCTGTTCAGTGTCAGGACTCCTGTCCGCCGCTTCTGCCGCTGGCGCCACAGCAGGAGCAGGACGATGAGGACGATGACCACCAGCAGGGCCACCAGCACGGCCACCAGCAGTATGCCGCTTGACCCCTGATCTGGAGATGGGGAGAGATTACCGTTTGTTTTCGTAGAGGTCTTTAGGGATATTTCTACCTCCGAGATGGTGGAGGTGCTAGTCCCACGCGAGGTCTCCAGAAAGATAACTGCTGTGATAACAGGGGGTCCACTGGTCCCACTAGAGGTCTCCAGAGAGCTAGTTGCCATGGTGACAGGGAGTCCAGTGGTCCCACTGGAGATCTCCAGAGAGCTGGTTGTCATGATAACAGGGAGTCCGCTGGTCCCACTGGAGGTCTCCAGAGAGCTGATTGCTGTGGTGACAGGGGGTCCAGGAGTCCCACTGGTTGTCATGATGACAGGGGGTCCACTGGTCCCACCGGAGGGCTCTAGAGAGCTGATTGTTGTGGCAACAGGGGGGTCACTGGTCCCACTGGAGGGCTCTAGAGAGCCAGTTGCTGTGGCTCCACCCATCACAGCATGCGGTCCCAGAGAGTCCACTCCTGGATCACTAGTTGTATTAGAAACTTCCAGGCTCATTGATGGCTTCATGGTGGAGGCTTCCTGGGAGGTTGTAGGCTCAAGTACCAGGGGACCTGTGCTGACATCAGTTGAAGTCCCAGGAGAGGCTAACTCAAGGGCTCCCAAGGGAGCTGAGGGAGGTAGGGTTGAGGTCTGATCCCCGGTGCTGGCAACCTTAGGGTCCCTTGCTGTTGAGTCAGTGGCCATTGTTGAGCTGAAGGTTAAGGCTTCAGTGGTAGCCAAGGCCAAAGAATTAGAGGACTCATTGCTGGTAGCCATCTGTGGGCTCACCTCCTGAACCCAGAGGCCTCCAAAGAGGAGAAGGAGAGCCATCTCCAGGGCAGCAGGCATGATGGGGGTCAGGACCTGTGGCTGAGGAAGGTGGAGAAACAGACATGGGAGCTGGGAGATCCGGCCATGCGCTCCCCCTGCCCACTTCCCTGCTGACGGCCGGCCCAGCTTGTGAGTTAACAACGTTTTCCACCCTTGCTTTTACTATGATCAGAAATAAGAAAGGAACCGGTGGCAGCAGCTTCCCCACCAACCTCATCCTCCGGCTCCCTCAGGCCTTGGCAGCTCAGGCTTCAGCAATGAATGGCCATCCCCTCCTGGCCTTCCCAGGTCTCCCTTAACCCAGTGGCTCCTTAGCTTCTTCCCATCCCCTGTCAGCATCTGCTCCAGCCATAGGCACATTTCCAGGCCCACTGAGGCCTGGCCCCCAGGTGCACCCACTTACCAGTTCAGTTGATAAGAGCAGGCAGGAGCCAGGCCACTGTACCTCCTCCTGAGACTGGTTCAGGACGGGCAGACAGGGCCCCAAGGGGAAAGGAAGTGGGCCCTGGCTCCACCCACCCCACCCTGCATCCTGCCCCACCCGCTGGGCTCCCACAACTGCCATGCCGTGAGAGCACCATCACCAGCACCATCACCAGACTACATGGCGGTGGAGGGGGGAAGGGGGGTGTAGAGGTGGGGCTAGGTGCAGGAGGGGAGGGGAACCTCGGGAATGAGGAATTCAGGGTCTTAGTTGGGGGATGGGATGACAGAGTGTTGCTGGAGAGACTGGGGGTCTGTGCTGAGGTGATGAAAATGCGTGGGCAAGGACTAGGGGGCGCAGAGGAGGAGACCGGAGGGAAGGGTGGTTTACTTTGCATGTGTGGTCCCCGAGCTGTTAGGCAGGACTGAGGTGGCGCCATTTCTCATCCTAGCGCTCCCAGGAAATAGTAGGGCAAGGGGAAGCCCCAACCCCAGCTGTGGGCTATGAATGCCTTTGCAGGCTGGGGGACTCTTCATCTGTCACAAGGTGCTGCGAGTCACCACAGTGGCCCTCAGTAAGTGTTTGGCTAAACTGAGGCGGAAACTACTAAGATCACTACATGTGCTTTGACCTCGTTTTTGTAGGAGACTAGTAACAATGTGGGAACCTATGGAAAACAGTCTGGAAAGATACGGAGTGGGAGATTAACCAAATTGCCACCTTGAGAGGGGTTCTTTATTTTCTTCTTTGAATGGCTTTTGTTTTCTAACTTTCCTCTAATTAGTAAGCTTTGATTTTTCGTATATGTATGTCTTAGGTTTTTATCTTTTTTTTAAATTGATATTTATATTGTAAAAGCAACACACGAGTGTAATAGGGATTTAAAAGGTCCATGGCAGAGTCTGGGAATTGTACCCTACTTACAAGCCAACTAATTAGTCTGACCCAAAGACATGAGATGCCTGCCTGGGTCTGAGACATAGGAATTTATTACTCAGCACAGCAAGCAACAGGAGGATTATGTCTGCCTCCACCCGCTTTGCCCAAGTCCCACAAGGCAACACCGAAGGGTCGGATCAATTCCTTGCGCACTGTGGGCTTGCCCTGCACCTGAGCAAACCCAGGCTTGGGGGCTTCTTCTCTCTCTCTTTTTTTAGTTTTCACTCTAAGATGCATGTACTCACCAGAGAGACAGACAGAGACAGAAAAAGAGAGAGAAAGTATAAAAGCCCCCTCCCAGGGGAAATGACTACACCACAATCCCTTTTCCTCCAGTCTCCTCTCAAGATTTTGGGTACAAATGCTCATGTACATAGTGTGATTTTCAAGCTGCTGGTTCTGGGACTTGAACCATGCAGCCGGCCATGTGGGATCCAGTGCCTTAACCTCCACACTACTTGTTGACCCTGAGGGAGAAAAGAGGGAAAGGAAGGCTTGAAGAGAGAGGGAAGGAAGAGAAAAGAAGAGAACAAAAGGAAAGAAATCATTTCGACTCTCAGACATTTAGGTAGTCGTTTAAAACTGTTGCAAATATTGTGAAAAAGCAAGGATAATTGACTGCAAAGTAATTGGGTGTCTATTTTTTTTTTTTAATTCTAGAAAATGAACAAACATATTGTAAGACTGCAGACAGAGTCTCGACTTCTTAAAAAATCAGAGGCGGGCCAGCAGGTGGTGTGGTAGTTAGGGCGTTGGACTCCCACGTGGCTGACTGCTGTTTGAGTCCCAGATCTGACACCTTGTTTTCTCTCTATCTCTCTATCTCTATGTCTCTCTGGTTAGCACACATAGCAAATTTTAAAAAAATAATAATAATACATAAAATCAAATAAATAAAAAACCAGAGGCAAAATATATTGTTTTTTTTTTTTTTTTTTTTTTTTTTTGAGAGATTTTCACTGTAGGGCGCGTGCGCTCGCCAGACAGACAGAGAGAGACATAGAGACAGAAAGCGAGAAAGCACCCCCCAGGGGGGATGGTCACGCCGCAATCCCTTCTCCTCCATTCTCCTCTCGGGATCTTGGGCACGCACGCACACGCACCCGGCGTGAGTTTTAAGCCACCGGGTCCGGGACACGAACCGCGGTCGACTACGTGGGAGTCCAGCGACATAGCCATTACGCTAACTGCTGGTTCCCAAAATATATTGTTTTTGATAAAGTTGTCATTTCAACCAAATTGCTGCTGCCATTGCTGCCCAGGCTGAACGTTGAGCCCTAACTTGTGCAAGAGGGTCCAGACTCCAGCTGGAAGCACTCAGCAAACAGTCTGACCAAGACAGACTATGGACCCTGGGGGGGATGGAGAAAAGTGAAAATGTGAACAAGGGGTCATCCTTGCCCTCTAGACACCACAGAAGAGCCATTCCTTGAAAACTGGTTATGACTGGGTAGGGCAGTGCGTACCTCTAGTCCCAGCTACTTGGGAGGCTGAAACAGAGGACTGAATTCGAGGCCAGCCTGGGCAACATAGTAAGACCTTGTTTTTCTTCCTTCCTTCCAAAGGAAAGAAGAAGAAAACTCTGATCTCGGTAGCCATGGATGGGCACACTGGCTATTTGCCAGATGCCACATCAAAGGTTCTCTGCCTGATTCCAGTTGCTTCTCACAGCGAGCCCATTTTCCAGTGAGGAAGTCAAGGTACAGAGAAGCCAACAGACTTGCCCAAGGTATTTAGAATGGGGACGGTCGGGGGGGCAGCAGGTGGCATGGTGGTTAAGGGCACTGGACTCACACATGGCTGACCATGGTTTGAGACCTGGACCAGGAGGCTTGTTTTCTCACTTTCTCTCTCTCTCTCTCTCTCTCTCTCTCTCTCTCTCTCTCTCATGACAGAAACTCTCTCTCTCTCTCCTCTTCCTCCTCCTCCTCCCCTCTCTGGGCAAATTTAAATAAATAAATAAATAAAGTTAAATAAAATAATTCTTTTTTTTAAAGAATGGGGAGGGTCAGTATCAAGGTCTTTAATTGCATTCATAGAGCGTGTTTTCCTTCAGCCGCCTTGTGAAATGCATATCATTGCCTTAATTTGACAGGTGAAGAAACTGAGAAACAAATCTGAGAAATGATACTGGGACCAGCAGTTGTCGCTGAACTCCCATGTAGCTGACTGAGGTTCGAGTCCCAGACCCAGTGGCTTAAACTCAGCCGGGTACGTATGTGTGCATGCCCAAGATCCCAAGAGGAGAATGGAGGAGAAGGGATTGCGTCGTGGCCATCTCCCCTGGGGGGGTGATTTCTTGCTTTCTGTCTCTCTGTCTCTCTGTTTCTCTGGCGAGTACATGCACCCTATAGCAAAAACCTCTCCAACAACAAAAAGAAAAAAAAAAAAAGAAATGATACTGTTTAGAGATTTGCCCCAATTCTTACAACCAGTAATTCCTAGAAAGGAGAGTAAAAGCTTGGTCCAAGGGCCCGAGCCAGGGCCAGATAGGACTAGGTTCTGATATTCCTTGTGCATAAAGAACAAATAACATAATACTCATTTAAATAGGGGCTATATTCCATGTTAGGAGGTGTCTAGAAATACTCCAAAAAAAAAAAAAAAAAAACCATATTTGAGTTGGGTCTTTTCTTATTCTTTTATTTTTATTTTTTTGTACCAAATACCATTTAGTTGTTTCTGGAACATCAATAAAGGATGCAAGTAGAGGTAGCTATATTCCCCCTCTGCTTACGATGTCTCTGCCCTGGTGTGTTTTTCTTTTTTCCCCCAAGAAAACCCTTATTCAGTTCATTTGGAAAACATTGGCAAGATACATTTCTGTTGCAACTTCACAGATACAAGCTTCAAAGTATAAAGTTGTATGTACAAGAAATACAAGTGATATTTATTTTATTAAAGAATAATTTTATTTAACTTTATTTATTTATTTATTTTTATTTTTACCAGAGAAAGACAGAGTGAGAGAGAGAGAGAGGGAAAAAGAAAGCAAGCCGCCAGTTTTGGGACTTGAACTGCGGTCAGTCATGGGGGAATCCAGTGCCCTTAACCACGACACCACCTGCTGGCCCTGATATTTATTTTTTAATTTAATTTAATTTTTTTGAGAGATTTTTGCTATAGGGCACATGTGCTCACCAGAAAGACAGAGACAGAGAGACAGAAAATGAGAAATCACCCTCCGGGAGGGATGGCCATGCCACAATCCCTTCTCCTCCATTCTCCTCTCAAGATCTTGGGCATGCATGCACACGCGCCCGGCATGAGTTTAAGCCACTGGGTCTGGGACTTGAACCA
>NW_006159706.1:1734733-1746281 GCF_000334495.1 Tupaia belangeri chinensis | reverse complement strand
GAAAAACCAAGCCGCCAGGTCTAGGACTTGAACGGCAGTTGGCCATGTGAGAGTCCAGCGCCCTCAACCACAATGCCACCTGCCAGCCCCACAGGTGATAGTAATAAAAATAACTTATAGAGGGGCTGGCAGGTGGCACGGTGACTAAAGGCACTGGATTCCCACATGGCTGACCGCAGTTTGAGTCCTAGATCTGTCAGCTTGCCTTCTCTCTTTCTCTTTCACTGTCTCTCTCTCGCTCTCTCTCTCTGGTTGAATGAAAAAATAATAACTGTGGGGAGCCGTTAATTTGAAAATATGTGATTAAAACATGTGGCTTGTAGGCACATGCAGAAATACGCTTTGTAAGCTACTTTAGCAGGGCTATGAGAAGCGTTTACATATGAAAGCAGTATTTACCTGTTGTCAATTGTTCTTTTTATTGTTGTTGATTCCCAATACTCCATACTGCCTATTAGGCTAAAGGAAGTTACATGTGTTTATTAGATTGTCTTTTAAAAAAGACTAGAGAAATTATATGGCACCAGTTATTTTTACGTTTTTAAACAATGTACATCCAAAAACAACTGGCTTTGCGTTCCGATTTCTCCTCCCTTATTCTCTGTGCATCCACTTCCTTCTTCCCCACTCCTTTTACATCCCATTTTCCCCTTCCCCCATTTTCTGCCCTTTAAAAAAATAACCCTGAGGCTGGTCCTGGTCCCAACTTCTCCATCAGAGAGGCTGCCCACCCGCTCCTCGCTCTTCTATACTCGCGTGTCTGTGTGTGTTCGTTACTGCGTCTATTTCTCACCCACAGCCTTCCCCACTCAGAGAAACGTGTTCATGCCGAGCTAGTCCCAATAACAAATGGAATTAAATAAATTAATTAATTTAAGAAAACTTACAGATACAAACTAATGATAAATGTCAATTTCACAGAAGATTGTAAGCATTTTGCACACTGGTCAGTCCTTTCTTTTAGGCAAAGTTCTCTTTTTTTAGAGAGATTTTTGTTACAGGGCATATGCGCTCACTGGAGAGACAGAGACAGAAAGTGAGAGAAATCATCCCCCAGGGGGACGACCACATCATAATCCTTTCTCCTCCTTTCTCCTCTCAGGATTTTGAGCCCACAGGCACACACGCCTGGTGTGAGTTTAAGCCACTGGGTCCGGGACTCGAGCTGCACAGTCATCTATGTGGGAGTCCAGCGATGTAAACACACCATCTACCAGGTCCTAGCAAAGTGCTCTTTTGATAACAAATAAGTGAACAGATACACACTGGAGTACACAAAACAAGTTTTGATTTGCTTTTCTCTTGTAAACATAAGTTTATAATTTATAATCTTCAAAAATTATTTGCACTTGAACTTTCATAATTTGATAAAGCATTCATGAAACTATCTGCAGACTAATTTAACAGACAAATAACACTTCTAAGCAAACAACACTGTTCTAAAAAATTTTTTCTCACACCCACCATCTGCCCTGTTGTTTGTGTTCAGCAGGAACCTAGTCTTTAACAAACTAAGGGGGGTGGGATGGGGGCAGTAGGCAGTGTGGTGGAGGAGAAGGGATTGTGGCATGGCCATCTCACCTGGGGGGTATTTCTCACTTTCTCTGTCTCTCTGATGAGTGCACATGCCCTATAGCAAATAGAAGAAAGAAAGAAAGAGAGAGAGAGAGAAAGAAGGGAAGAAAGGGAAGAAAGAAAGGAAGAAAAACAACTTTCTTAAAAAATAAATAAATAAAAGCTATGGGGGGGTACCAGCAGGTGGCATAGTAGTTAAGGCACTGGACTCATACCTGGCCTACAGTGGTTTGATTGCCAGATCTGGCAGCTTGAAAATCATGCCAGGCATGTGTGTGTGCATGCCCAAATCCCAAGAGGAGAATGGAGGAGAAGGGATTGTGGTGTGGCCATCCTCCTTGGGGGTGATTTCTCACATTCCCTCTCACTGTCTCTGTCTGTCTCTCTCTGGTGAGCATGTACCTATGACCAAGATAAAAGACTTGATACTGAAAAACCATATTGTACCCCACAAAGATGTAAAGAAGAAATTAAATGTAAAGAAGAAAGTGTAAAGAAGAAATTAAATCCTTTTTTTACTAGAGAGCACATGCATTTGGAGAGAGAAACAGAGAGACAGAGGAAGAGGGAGAGGGAGAAAGCCCCCCGCCCCTCCCAGGGAGAATGGTCACACTGCAGTCCCTTCTCCATCTCTCCATCCTGTTGGGATTTTAGGCATGCATGCGTGCACACGTGCTTGGCCTGCTTCTCAAGCTACTGGGTCTGGGATTTGAACCAAGAGGGTTGGCCACATGGGATCCATCTGCCTTAACCACCAAACCACAGAAGTGGCCCATAAGTAAGAAATTGTTAGAAAAAGGGAGAAAGATGGGGCCAGCAGGTAGCATGGTGGTTAAGGTGGCTGGACTCCCACATGGCTGACCATGGTTCAAGTCCTGAACCTAGCACCTTATTTTCTCACTTTCTCTGTTTCCCTGGTCAACTTCAAAAAAAATTTAAAAATAAAATAAAACATTGGGGACCAGCAGGAGGCATGGTGGTTAAGGCGCTGGAGAAACAGAGAGACAGAGGAAGAGGGAGAGAGAGACCACATGGCTGACCATGGTTCGAGTCCCATATCTGGTGGCTTGCTTTCTCATGTGCTCCCCCTTTTCTTTCTGAGTGTGTGGGTCTCTCTCTGGTCAAATTAAAATAAATGAATGAATAAATAAAATTTAAAAAATAAAATAAAACAATGACAATGAATAAAATTAAATGAAAATAATTCTTCAAAAAAAGGGAAAAGGAATAAAGATGTCAAACGCACTGAAGAACCCTGCTTGGTATACAGTGGGCGCTAGATGATGTGTATTGACTGAAGGCTTTCCTGGCTGAGAAAAAGAAGTGAGCGTGGACTGAAGAACTGTGTGGGCTAAGGCAAGGAGGACAGAGAAGGGGCAAGGCCATGGGTGGGGACTGCTAAGCTGGGTGTGCCTGAGTTGTGAAGGCCCTGCCCAGCCGCAGGCCTCGAGGAGGTCACCGGAGGACATCAGAGATTTGCATGCTTCTATTAACAGACTAGCCGTGCCCTCCCCACCCCCCAGTTATCCTGCAGGTCTTTAAGGGGACCTTCTTAACCAGATACCAAGGCAGACGGGAGCTGGTAGAAGCCCTGGGGGCAGCAAGGCCACAGAAGAGGGGGTCAGGGTACCTGAGCTTGACACCTGCATCATCTAACATCTGTGTGGTCTTAGGCTAGGCATTTTGTCTCCTGACTCAGTTTCTATCTGTAAAACAAGGATTATAATACTATTTTTCAAAATTCTTGGAAGAATTGGGGCCACAAGTACCATGGGTGCTTGACTCCCACATGGTCAACCACGGTCCAAGTCCCAGACCTCGGGGCTTGAAAATCATGCCGGGCCTGTGTGCCTGCATGTCCAGGATCCTGAGAGGAGAAGGGACTGTGGGGTGACTATCCCCCTTAGGGGGTGATTTCTCACTTTCCCCATCTCTGCCTTACTCTGTCTCTCTCTCTCTGGCAAGCACACACATCCTATGGTAAAAACCTGAAAAGAAAAGTTATTGGGGAGATTAAAATGTGGGGGAGGGGGGCTCAGGTGGAGCCTAATAAACATTAACTGATGCTATAAGAGAGAGGGGTTGCCACTAAGGACTGCAGAACTCTTAGACACCGCCATCGAAGCCCATAGGAGACTTGACTAAACTCTAGCATGGTTTCCAGCAACACGAAGACCCTTAGGATGACATTACCTGCTCCCACTAAAAATCCTGCCTAAGGGACCAACAGAGTCCTGGACCGCCGGCTTGAAAATCAGCCAGCCTGGGCCGGCAGGTAGCATGGGGGTTAAGGGCGCTGGATTCCCACATGGCTGACTGCAGTTTGAGTCCTGGGTCTGGCGGCTTGCTTTCTCCCTTTTCCTTTCTCTCTCTCTGGTCAAATAATAATAATAATAATAATAACAAATGGAAATAAATAAATAAATAGGGGGAAAAACTCAGCCAGCCCATATACATGTGTGTCCAAAACCCTGAAAGGAGATTGGAGGAAAAAAAGATTATGTGGCCATTCCCCCTGAGGGTGAATATCTCACTTTTCTCTCTCTCTTTCTGTCTCTCTCTGATGGGTACACTCTCCCTATTGCAAACAACATTAAAAAAATAATAATTAGTTTAATTATGTGTCATGAGAAAAAGAGCCAGGTACCCTTGACAGGATCTAACCACTGTGACCTGTGCCCTTTCCCTCAAGTCTTCCAGCCTGCCAGGATTCCGGGCTACCCATGGGTGTACCCCGTGTGCTCAGGCTGCCCCAGGATCTGAACACAGGATCTTCCCATATGGCCCCAGTATCGGGCAGTGGTGCACTATCACTTGTGCCACCATGGCTTGGCCCATTTTAAACATTTTTATCAAAGTAAAGCATATTATAAGCTCAGAAGGGCTTATCACAAATAGTAATAACCTTCCTCTCCCTGCCCCCAAATTTATAGTCCTAGAAAGAAACCATTTTTAATATTTTTAACTTGTTCTGGTCTCAATTCTTCCATTGGGTCCATATTCCTGATGTGATGACTTTTTTAAAAAAAATTATTTATTTTATTTATTCATTCGTTTATTTTAATTTGGCCAGAGAAAGACAGACACACAGAGAGAAGGAAAGTGAGAAAGCAAGCCACCAGATCCGGGATTTGAACTGTGGCTGGCCAATATGGGAATGTCCAGTGATTTAACCACCATGCCACCTGCTCACCCGATGATAACATTTTTAAAAAAGAATTATTTTATTGGGAGCGCATGGTGGTTAAGGGCCCTGGACTCCCACATGGTAGACCGTGGTTTGAGTCCCAGACCCACGCAGCTTGCTTTCTCACTTTCTTGCTTTCTCTCGCCCTCTGTCCCTTTCTGGTCAAATTTAAATAAATAAATAAAGTTTTTTTTAAAAAAAAGAATGATTTTTTTTGGGGGGGAGAAATTTTAGCTATAGGGCGCGTGTGCTTACCAAAAAGACAGCAAGACAGAAATGAGAAATCACCCCCCAGGGGGGATGGCCATGCCGCAATCCCTTCTCCTCCATTCTCCTCTCAGGATCTTGGGCACGCACGCACACGCACCCAGCATGAGTTTAAGCCATTAGGTCCGGAACTTGAACTGCAGTCAACTACATGGGAGTCCAGCGATATAGCCATTACGCCAACTGCTGGTCCCCAAAAAAGAATGATTTTATTTCATTGTATTTATCTATTTATTTATTTATTAATGTGACCCGAGAGAGAAAGGGAAAGTGAGAAAACAAGCTGGCAGCTCCAGGACTCAAACCGTGGTTGGCCATGTGGGAGTCCAGCACCTCAACCACCACTCTACCTGCTGTTTCCTAATGGTAATTTTAAATACCGCCTCACACTGGTCATCTCTGGCATCAGTTATCAGATCCTGCAGCGCACAGTGGTGAAGAAAGTAGCCTCTGAGATCAGACTCAAGTTCAGCCACTGAGTGTGCGATCCTGGGTGACAAACGGAACATCTCTGTCTCAGCCTGCTCCTCTGTGAGACGGGGATAATGGTAACAACGCCCACCAGACACTGCTGTTGTGGGGAATGAATGAGTTAGTACACGGAGAGGGCTCGGGACAGCATCCAGCGCCCTGGAATTCAAACCATGATCAGCCATGCAAGTTCGGCTCCCATAACCAGTAGGCTATGGCGTCAACCCTCTAATAAATTCTGTATTGTTACTTCATAAAATTGGTGGCTTTCCTTCCTTTATCTCTCTTCTGTCCAGTTTTTCATTATGTGTACATTTACTTTTATATTGTTAACAGTAGGTAAAGAGAACACTGGCATTCTCTTGTTCGCATTGTCTAGAACTGTCCTGTTCAGTACAGCAGCCGCTGGCCACAGGAGGCTGCTTTATTTTAAACTAGTTAAAATGAAATAATATTTAAAATTCAGATTTTCAGTTGCAACTAGCCAGCCACATTTCAATCACTCAAAAACTACATGTGGCTTTTTCCTCTCCATGGAACAGCGTCTAGAGGCGCTCAGAATGGTCCAGCATTTGACCTACCAGAGCAGGCTTTCCTATAATACAGCCACCAACACAAGTAACCTGTCCCGAACCCCCCTGGTAGGAGGATCGTTTACCTTTACATCAACAAGGGTAGAAAAGCACCAAAATCCGCATATGGTGTGTGCCCAGACAGGCTCTGAAAGTTCATGCTGTGAGGGAACCAGCAGTTAGCGTAATGGCTATGTCGCTGGACTCCCACATAGTCGACCGCAGTTCGCATCCCGGACTTGGTGGCTTAAAACTCACGCCAGGCACGTGTGCGTGCGTGCCCAAGATCCTGAGAGGAGAATGGAGGAGAAGGGATTGCGGCGTGACCATCCCCCCTGGGGGGTGATTTCTCGCTTTCTGTCTTTATGTCTCTCTCTCTGTCTGTCTGGCGAGCGCACACGCCCTATAATGAAAAAACCTTTCCAAAAAAAAAAAAAGTTCATGCTGTGAGATCTTAAGTTCTTATAATGTTGTCTGAAACAAACAAACAAAAAAATGCACCACCTATGGTGGTTCTATGTGTGCTAAATGTGTCTGTACCGGATCAAGTATGCTTCTGTTATTGAGGAGCAAAAAATCGTGAAAGTATTGAAGGTACAAGAACAGAGTCAAAAAACTAAATAAGTCAATAAAGTTTTTTAGAGTAAGAAAAAAAAATTTTTTTAAATGTAGCTGGTGGCTACTATACTGAATAGCACAAAGACTATTCATCCTTGGTGCCAGCAGGTAGCATGGTGGTTGAAGGTACTGGAGACCCACATGGCTGACCACAGTTCAAGTCCTGGATCCAGTGGCTTGAAAAGTCACTCCAGGCATGTGTGTGCACATGTCCAAAATCCCAAGAAGAGAATGGAGAAGAAGAAATTGTAGATTGGCCATCCCCCCCACCATGGGTGATCTCTCACTTTCCTTCTCTCTGTCTCTTTCTGTCTCGCTCCAGCAAGTGCACACTATGGCAAAAAGCTATTAAAAAAAAAAAAAAAAGAAAGAAAATCCATCCTCTCAAACAGTCAGGATCAGTATTGTCTGGTCCAGAGTTCAAGTCTAAAGAGAAAACTATTGATTTTCCTGCTCTTTAAAGAGTATGCATTGATAAATACTGTTGGCTACACAGTCGATAGTTTACTGTGATTACCGATCCTTTGTTACACATCCTTTCATTTTTCCTATAGTTTCCAATTGCTCTTCCTAATTCCTTGCTCTGGGTGACTCATGGCCTACCTCCTCCCTTGCCTTTCACTGTTCTTACATGGCTTAGTCTTGCAACCAGGATTTATTTCTCTCCTGGGCAGAATCTCCTGTTTCCTGTATCCCACATCCTCCTCTTTGATGGCTTTCATCCTTAGTTTTGCTGGAGCACATCCTCAAATTACTTCCTAAGAAAGCGACCTTTTGGGACCATCAGATGGCATAATGGTTATGTCACTGGACTCCCACACAGCCGGCCTTTTGTTGTTGTTGTTTGTAAGAGAGATTTTTGCCATAGGCACATGAACTCACCGGAGAGACAGAGAGATAGAAAGTGAGAAATCACCCCCCAGGAGGGGGATGGCCATGCCGGAATCCCTTCTCCATTCTCCTCTCAGGATCTTGGGCATGTATATACACACGGCCAGCTTAAGTTTAAGCCCCCAGGTCCAAGACTCGAACTGCGGTCAACTATGTGGGAGTCCAGTGACATAACCATTTGCTGGTCCTAAAAGAGACCTTTCTAAGAAGATAAACTTTTTAAGTAATCTTGTGCCTACATGGTATTTTTTTTTAAGAATTATTTAATTTTGGGACCAGCAGTTAGCGTAATGGCTACGTCGCTGGACTCCCACGTAGTTGACCGCGGTTCAAGTCCCGGACCCGGTGGCTTAAAACTCATGCTGGGTGCGTGTGCTTGCGTGCCCAAGATCCCGAGAGGAGAATGGAGGAGAAGGGATTGTGGCATGGCCATCTCCCCTGGGGGGTGATTTCTCGCTTTCTAACTCTCTGTCTCTCTCTGTCTGTCTGGTGAGTGCAAACGCACCCTATAGCAAAAAACCTCTCCAAAAAAAAAGAATTATTTAATTTTATTCATCTTTTTTTTTTTTTTTTTAACCAGAGAGGGAAAGCAAGAAAGTAAGCCACCAAGTCTGGGACATAAACCACAGTCAGCTATATGGAAGTCCAGCACCTTAACCACCACACCACCTGCCAGCCCCAATGCCATTGTTATTTTAAATTCTTTATTTATTTTTTTGAGGGAGAGACAGAAAGAGAAATAAAGAGAAAGACAAACACCCTCACCAGGGCCTCACACTGTGATCGGCCCCAGCACTCCCAGCCAGGTGGGATGACCTCACATACCCAGAGTATACAGGCTGAACTGGGACCTAACCATTGTCTTCCTTATGGATTCCAGGATTGCAAAGTATTTTGCTTACTGCTGTGCCATTGTGGTTAAGCCTAAAAATGTCTTTATTTTATTTTCACAATGAGGTAGGAGACAAGAACTCTAAGAATATAGTGAGGGTATAGGCCCAAAATGGAATCACAAAATGGCTAAATTTTACTCAAAGACAGCTTGCAGTGGTGTCTCAGTGATTGACCTAGGCAGCATGACCTAGACCCAAGGATTAAGGTTTTATTTTTCTAAGCCCCACTACATTCCAGGAAGAAGATAAGATCATTGTTTTTATGTCCTAAAGCTTTTAGACGAAATCTCTTGACCTTTCTACCCACTCCAAAATTAAGAGAAATAGCCCGACCCATCTAGCACATGACCCTCACCATGGTAGGGGGAACATATGTGCAAGTTCCACGGAGAACAAGTCAGGACAAAGCTCCTCTGATCCAAATAACCATGCCTCCCTCCCCCTGCCCCACCCCAGCTCTTCTTGGGCAACCCATTTTTCCAAAATGTCTTCCTGCTTGAGAGCTCTGCTCTTACTTTCCCCTCTTAATAAATTCTGCTTGCTAGCCCCTTTCCATGTTTGCTTCTCTAATTCTTCATGAGCCCGTAAGACAAGAACCTGTTTCCCACGGTGGGCACTGGGCCTGATCACCTTGCATCTCTGCGTTACTACGTCAACACTTGATTAATATAGAAATCTAGGCTAAAAATACGTTTTCCTTAGAACCCAGAAGGTGTCATTTCATTGTCTTCAAGGATTTAAAGGTATGATTTTGCTGATGAAAAGTCTGAGTCTAATCCAAGTTTTTCTGAAAAACAGAAACAACAAAGAAAAACTCAAAAGCCCAGGCTTCGAGTGGGAAAGCGCTATTCCAGTCACAAAAGCCAGGACGAGCCTTTCATTGGCTCACTCTGAAGCGTGATGGACTGTAAAGGAATGCCAGACATTCAAAGAAACTGCACCGTGAAAGAGAACACCAAGCCGAACCGGGACCGACCGCATCATCCATTCCGCCTCTCTCCTTCCTGACAGAACCCCAACTGGCTCAAGTGTCCCCTCTCCATACACATTAGGGACACTGATCCTCTGTCAGCTTGAGGAGAAAGTCTGATTCATCCAAAGTAACCACCCTCCTGGCTGCCTACATTTGCATCAGAAAAGGGCATGTGTCCCAATTCCGGCCTCTCAGATGTAAGAAAGGGAGGTTTCTGGGAAACTTATTTCTCAGTTTTAAGAGGGGGGGACCAGCAGATGGTGTAATGGTTACATCACTGGACTCCCATATAGTCAACCGTGGTTCAAGTCCCAGACGCGGCAGCTTAAAACACACCAGGTACGAGTATGAGTGCTCAAGATCCTGAGAGGAGAATGGAGAAGGGATTGCGACATGGCCATACCCCCTGGGGCGTAATTTCTAGCTTTCTGTCTCTCTGTCTCTCTGGGGAGCCCTGTAGCAGAAATCTCTAAAGAGAGAGAGAGAAGGGGGCAGGGTGCTTGGGGACAGTCAGCTTGTGGCCCGGTGGTTAAGGCAGCTGGATCCCACATAACCAACCATGTAGCTGATGTCCCGAGAAATACCTGGGCATGTGTGTATGCCCAAAATCCCCAAAGGAGGGAGACATAGAAGAGAAGGGACTGTGGCACGGCTATACCCGATGGGTGAGAGGATTCTCCTCTCCCTCTTTCTCTAACTCTCTGTTTCTTTCAGAAAAGAAAAAGAAAGAAAGAACTGCTTAACAAAGAGAGAGATTGAGAATGAAGGCACAGCCACGGTGATGTCAGCAGTAGGGTTGCTGCTGTGTGATGCTGGAGGCCATGTGAGAAGTGTCTAGATTTGTGTCTTGGATCTACCTGAACATGCTGGGTGTGCCCATGGAGGGTCATGGCATGAAGACCCCATTGAGGGTGCCTGTCTCTCTCTCTCTCTGGAGATAAATTTATAAACTTAAAAATATAGAGAGACAAAACCAAGGGCAGTGACTTCTCCCCCCCATACCAGCAGTTCACGATTAAGGACCCATCCTACAACTCGGAACAGCCCAGGATGTTGACCAGAGTGGGAAGCAGAGCAGGGAAGTGAGGAGCCCAGGCTGATTGAGACATCACAGAAGCCCCCTTCCATGCACTTCTCAGAGGCCAAATTTGGGGGCTGGCAAGTGACATGGTGGTTGAGGCACTGGACTCCCACATGGCTACCTGTGGTTCAAGTCCTGGACCTGGTGGCTTGCTTTCTCACTTTCCCTCTCTCCCTCTATCTTTGATCAAATTAAATAATAATAATAAATAAACAAAATTGAATAAATAATTTTAAAACTTTTTAAATTTTATAAAGTTTTTTAAAAACTTTATTATTATTATTTTCCAGTTTGATCAGAGAGAGTGGGGGAAAGTGAGAAAGCAAGCCACCAGGTCCGGGACTCAAACCATGGTGGGAGTCAAGCGTTGTTAACCACCGCGCCACCTGCTGGCCCCTAAAAACCTTTTTAAAAAGCTGAATTTTTAGTTATTTGTAGCCAAAATATATAAAAGTACATAAAAAGTTAAAAACAAAGCCATGGGCTGGCTCCATGGTCTGGTCGTGAAGGCAGTCAGATCCCACATGGTCTGATCATGTGAGATATTTGCTATAGGGCGCATGTGCTCACTGGAGAGATAGACAGAGACATAGAGACAGAAAGTGAGAAATCACTCCCCAGGGGGATGGTCACGCCACAATCCCTTCTCCTCCATTCTCTAACGGAGCAGCTTTCTGATCCAGCAGTTTGAGAAACATGTCATAAATATGTGCGTGCATACCCAAAAATCCCAAAAGGAAGGAGAGATGGGGAAGGGATTGTGGTGTGACCACACCCCAAGGGGGTACTTTTTCCATTCCCTTTCTCCATCTCTATTTTCGCTGATGAGTGCACGCATTCTCTAGCAAAAATAATAAAGCAAAGAAAAACAAAAATCCTAGAGGAAACACAATTTATATAAAGAAAAAGAAAGAAAAATCTGTTACTCCTTCTTTCTTTCTCTTTTTTCTCTCTTTGTTCTTTCTTTCTTTTTCTTCCTTCCTGCCTTCCTTTCTTCTTTCTTTCCTGTTTCCTTCCTTT
>NW_006159706.1:1732998-1734702 GCF_000334495.1 Tupaia belangeri chinensis | reverse complement strand
TACTTGCCAGAGAAAGAGAGAGAGAGAGGGACAAAGTGAGAAATCACCCCCCAGGTGGAATGGTCACTCTGCAATCCCCTCTTCTCTGGTCTCTTCTTGGGATTTGGGGCACTGGCTCATATGTGCCCTCATGATTTTCAAGCGCCAAGTCTGGAACAACAAGTCGTCGGCCATGTAGGATCCAGCTGCCTTAACCTCCACGGCACCTGCCGGCCCAAGAATAGGAGAAGGAATGACTGGATACTGGAGGACAATAAGCAGGCTTCACCTCAGAGACGCAGTGGATTGACCCAAGATGCCCAAAACCCAACCAATGGCAGTGCCAAGAAGACAGAACCAAGAAAATAGGAAGGGGAGAATGACCTGAGAAATTTAATCATAAGTTGACCTCCCTCAGCTGAGAAACACGCCCAAGAAAACAAGAGCCAGGCCCTGGTACATCAGAGCCCCAAAGATAGCATTTATCATTTGCCTCTTTCCCAAGGAACAGGAAGTAAGTGGTGATGAGATTAACTTAAATGGGGAGGGGGGAGCCTAAGAAGGAGCTAATAGAGTGCCCAGCTCACATTTGGCTCTGAGCTTCTGGGCGGGCCCCTCAAGGGAAAATTTACATGTGTTCTCATAGTCAAAAAGGAAAACAGTGCAGTAGTTCCTCAGAGAAGACTACTGTTTTCCTGGCACTCATTTCTAAAACTAATTTTCATGTGAGAACATCCCTCACGCCAGCTGATGTACTGGTGGAATGACTGACATCCGTGCACTGGTCATGAGTAAGGGCTGGCTGCTGGAGTCAGACACACTAGGAGCCTGAAGGTGGCCTCTACTTATCGGCGCACCCCAAGAACACCGCTGAGACTCATTTTTTCCCTCACTTTTAAAATGAGACTAGAGGGGCCAGCCTGTGGCATAGTGGTTAAGGCACTGAACTCCTTACATGTGGACAGTGGCTTGAGTCCCTGACCTGGCTCATGCCAGGCATGTGTGCATGCATGCCCAGAATCCCAGGAGCAGAGTAGAGGAGAAGAGACTGTGACATGGCCATCCCCCTGGGGGTGATTTTACACTTTATGCCTCTCTGTCTCTCTCTGTCTCTCTGGCAAGTACACATGCCCTAAAGCAAAAGTCTCTCAAAAAATAAATAAAAATAAATAAATTTAGGGGCCGGCAGGTGGTGTGGTAGTTAAGGGCACTGGACTCTCACATGGCCGACAGCGGTTCAAGTCCCGGATCTGGCAGCTTGCTTTCTTGCTTTCCCTCTTTCTGTCTCTCTCTCTCTCTCTGTTCCTCTCTGGTCAAATTAAAATAAATAAATACATAAATAAATAAAATAAATAATAAAATAAATAAAATAATTCTTTAAATAAATAAATTTAGAAAATGGGAATCAAGCGTCAGCCCATAGCCTGGTGATTGGGGAAGCTAGATCCCTCATGGCTGATTGCAGTTCAAGTCTCAGCCCCAGTGGTTTGAGAAACATGCCAGGTATGAGTGTGCACTTGCCCCAAATCTCAACAGGAGGAAGAAACGGAGAAGAGATTGAAGCATGACCATGCTCCATTATGGAGTGTTTTTTCCCTCTCCTTCTTTCTCTCCATGACTCTCTGTCTCTCTCTTCCTGGCAAATGTGTAAGCTCTCATTGAAATGGCTATACGCTGTCTACCTCTCATTATTAATCTGTTCATTCATTCCACAAATACCTGCTG
>NW_006159706.1:1715309-1730981 GCF_000334495.1 Tupaia belangeri chinensis | reverse complement strand
TAAAACTAGGTAGTTATTTAAAGGAAAAAAAAATAAGGCCAAAAATGGGTTTTTGTTTTTTTTGTTTGTTTTTTTTTTTTTTTTTTTTTCCCAGAGGGTGGGTGTGCTACCCGGAAACAGAGAGAGACAGTGAGAGGGAAAGTGAGAAATCACCCCTCGGGGGGATGGCCAAGCCACAATCCCTTCTCCTTCACTCTCCTCCTAGGACTCTGGGCACGCACGCACACGTGACTTTCAAGCCACCAGGTCGGGGGCTCAAACCACAGTCAACCATATGGGAATCCAGTGCCTTAATCACCATGACACCTGCTCGTTCCCCAACGGAGTTTCTTAACAGATTGGATACTAGGGTGTGACAGTGGGGATCGAGGACAGCCCCGAGGATTTGGGCCTGACCAACTATAAGAATAAAACCGTCATTTTCTGATATGGGAAGGCTGGGGGAGAAGATAAAGAGCTCATCCTGGGACATGCTAAGTTTGAGGTGCCTACTAGACACCAAAGGGAGATGTCCAGGAAGCAGTTCTGAAGCTCACAGAGGAGGTCTGCACTGAAAAAAAACTGGGTAATCTGGGCAGCTCCTCTTGGGAGTGTTGAATAGGAGAGGAAAACCCGTACCCGTGGGAGACGGTGCTCCTCCATACTGAGAGGACAGCTCAGAGAGGTTATGTGGTTTTCCCAAGGTCATTCAGCTGGTACGGGGTAGAACAGGATTCAAGACTTGGTCCTAAATCAAATCTTGTAATCTATGTAGGGCCGTTCCTCTGACTGGACCCACAGCTACAATTCAGAAACTTCAGAGAACAGAACTCGTGTTTACTGAGCTCCAGAACTCCAGGCTCTGGCCCGGACTTTGCGGAGGCCTGGAGGTCTAATGGGATTCGGCGTGTGAGTCAGGGCAGATCCGTGCCGGCCACGTCGGGGGTTGGTCAGCACACACGTGATTTGGGATCTGCTGAGCAGCTGATGGAGCACTCAGCATTACCCTCTGTAGGCCTTCCTCCCCGTGGGGACAAATACTAGGACAGTGTCACCTGGCGTTTGTCTCTGTCCCAGCTCTACATTGAAGGGAACAGTGCTGCCCTCTCCAGGACTATTACAAAGTTGAACAAGTAACTCTGAAATCACCCAGCCCATGATGACAGGCCCGGCATAGAATTTAAGTTTTTTTTTTTCTTTTCCTGCTTTTAATAACTTGACAAAGATCCTTCAGAAGCCATGTGACACCCCCACCACTGCACCATGCCAAGGGTTCCGCCTGGCCCTCCCTAGGAATCCATTTAGCCTGATGCGCTCCATCGAGGAAGTGACTTCAGGCAGGATTCCTCGGAGTCACTGGGTTCAGAGGTGGGCAGGCCTGCCCTGGGGATCGACCTCTGCCCTGCTTTCCTTCTGCCTAGCTCCTTCGCCTCTGGCTCCCCTTGGGTTGGCTAAAGGGCAGGCTAGCTGCAGATCTGGGGAGGGAGGAGAGTCAGGACGCATCTTCCCTGCTCCTTTCCTGCTTTGGCTCCTTTCGTGTCTCTGGCAGTGGCTTCATCCTCCTACCATGTCCGCAGCCATGTCTGCAGTGTCTGTCAAATGCCCCCTCTGTAAGTCTCTGACTTTTGCTGAGTTTCAGTGATATAGTTTCTTCCCCCACCTCCAGTTCTCCAGGTAGGAAAAGGTCCTCAGAGTTGATAGCCAACTGGTGTGTAGGCATTCCTTCTGGCCTGTAGTTACTTTTAGCAACACTCGTATCAC
This sequence comes from Tupaia belangeri chinensis, assembly GCF_000334495.1. NCBI lineage: Eukaryota > Metazoa > Chordata > Mammalia > Scandentia > Tupaiidae > Tupaia > Tupaia belangeri. The sequence goes on along the minus strand of NW_006159706.1, from coordinate 1,729,241 downwards.
AAGTCCCGATATTAAAGCCTCTAGGTGTCCACTTTTCAATATAGTACCCGCTAGCCACATGAGGATATTTACATTTAAGGTAATTACAATTAAATCCAATTTAAAATGCAGTTCTTCAGTTGCACTAGTCGCATTTCTCATGCTCAGTAGCCAAGTGCTAGTGGCGACTACTTGGAACAACGCAAGTAGAGATAATCCATTCTTTCTTTTTTTTTTAATAATTATTTTATTTAACTTTGTTTATTACTATTATTTTCCAGTTCGATTAGAGAGAAACAGGGGAGGAGGGAATGAGAAAACAAGCCACCAGTTCTGGGACTTGAACTGTAGTCAGCCATGTGGGAGTCCAGCGCCTTTAACCACCACGCCACCTGCCTGCCCTCAAGACCTAACTTCGAACGCTCATAAACTGCTGATGGGAATGCGAAATAATGTAGCCACTTTGGAAAACAGCCTGGTAGTTCCCCAAAATGCTAAACATGGAGTTGCCATGTGACACGGCGATCCCACTCCTAGGTAGACACCCAAGAAAACTGAAAACATAAAAGCTTGTCCACACACAAAAATATGCACAAGTGTTCATGGTGACATTATTTACAATTGCCAAAAAGTAGAAACAGCCCACGTGTCCATCAGCTGATGAGGATGAACAAAAGGTGGGCGTTCGTACAAAGATCTTACCCAGCTATCAAGAGGAATGAGGGAACCAGCAGTTAGCGTAATGGCTATGTCACTGGACTCCCACGTAGTCGACCGCGGTTCGTGTCCTGGACCCGGTGGCTTAAAACTCACGCCGGGCGCGGGTGTGTGCGTGCCCAAGATCCCGAGAGGAGAATGGAGGAGAAGGGATTGCAGCGTGGCCATCCCCCCTGGGGGGTGATTTCTCGCTTTCTGTCTCTATGTCTCTCTGTGTCTGTCTGGCGAGTGCACACACCCTATAGCGAAAATCTCTCCAAAAAAAAAAGAGGAATGAAACAGGACCAGCTCGGTAGTACAGCCGCAATACGCTGCTCATGAGAAGCCAGCGCATGGTGACCTGGGTTCACATCTCTGGCCAAGTCAGCCTGAAACATGCCAGGAATGTGCATGAGTGCCCGGATCTGATGGGCTGGAGGGCTGAAGAAAGGGGATCACAGCTTGACCAGGCCCTAAGAAAGTTGTTCATCTCTCTCTCTCATGAGCATGTATATGCTCTATCATGAATAAAAAGAAAAAAAATTGGGAACCAGCAATTAGCATAATGGCTATGTCGCTGGACTCCCACATAGTCAACCGCGGTTCGCGTCCGGGACCCGGTGGCTTAAAACTCACGCCAGGCACGTGTGCGTTCGTGCCCAAGATCCTGAGAGGAGAATGGAGGAGAAGGGATTATGATGTGACCATCCCCCCTGGGGGGTGGTTTCTCGTTTTCTGTCTCTATGTCTCTCTCTGTCTGTCTGGCGAGCGCACGCTCCCTATAGCAAAACATCTCTCAAAAAAAAAAAAAAAGAAAAAAAAATTGAGCCAGCTGGTGGCATGACAGTTAAGGCAGCTAGATTCTACATGGCCAGCTATGCAGTTGGTCCCAGACCTGGGCAGCTTGAAAAACACACCAGGTATGTGCGTGTGTGTGCCCCAAATCCCAAGAGGAAAATGGAGGAGGAGTGATCGTGGGGTGGCCATCTTCCTGGCACCTGCCAATGCAGTGGTCGTAGTTGTTGGAATATTGAAATAGTTCTTGCCTCTTGGTAAATAGTTGCTGGTGCAAGCCCACCCTGGTCACTCTGGCCACTCCTTCAGAAAACCCCAGAAGTCTCTGCATTCCAGCTATTAAAGGGTGTATTATTATTATTATTTTATTTCACTTTATTTATTTATTTTAATTTGACCAGAGAGGGACAGAGTAAGTGAGAAAGACAGAGAGAAAGCAAGTTGCCAGGTCCGCAGTTGGCCCCATGTGTTGGTCCCATGTGGGAGTCCAGCGGCCTTAACCACCACACCGCCTGCCAGCCCTTCCAGGTATTAAAGGTTTACAGCTGCACAACAACACCCGCCCCATTGTTATCTTGAGGAGTAACAACAAAACCTAGCCTTGTTCCTAAGTGCACATTCTTCTAGCTCAACAAACATGAGATAGCCATTATGAAGGCAAACTCAGAATCAGACTGCGACCCATTTCTTGAAAATAATCCTCCTGGGACCAGCAGTTAGAGTAATAGCTATGTTGTTGGACTCCCATGTAGTCGATGGCAGTTTGTGTCCCGGACCCGGTGGCTTAAAACTCACGCTGGGTGTGTGTGCGTGCGTGCCCAAGATCCCGAGAGGAGAATGGAGGAGAAGGGATTGCGGCGTGGCCATCCCCCCTGGGGGGTGATGTCTCGCTTTCTGTCTCTGTCTGGTGAGTGCACACGCCCTATAGCAAAACAAAAACAAAAACAAAAAACAAAAAACCCTCTCCCCCCCCAAAAAAATAATAATCCTCCAATGGGTTCCAGGTGTGTGTCACATGTCCCTCCTCCTTGTGGATGCCAGATTTGTTGGTCACACTGAGCCCATGATCATGACTGTAGAAGCCAGGCTGTATCCACTACCTTTTCTCCACCGTGGCTGCCTCTAACCCACCTTGCACTAGCGCTGATAAAACACAGAGACTGGTGCCCCCTGCTGACCTTGAGGGAGAACTTCAGGTAACATGTAGAAAACCAGAGGCCCCCCCCACCACCTCTGCTGCCACTGATACTGGGGCGCAAGGTAAAGGCTGGGATATAGCACAGCTCAGTGTAATTAAAAGTCTGGGCTTCCAAACAGAATGGAAGGGGGTCAGACAAGTAAAAAGCTATACAAAATCCAGACCTGGACTGATCAAGTAGCCTAGTGGTTAAGGGAGCTGGATCCCACATGGCCAACCATAGTTGAAATCCTGCCCAGGTGGCTTGAAGAACATATCAGGCATGTGTTTGTGCATGGAGAGATGCAGAAGGGATGGAGAGATGGAGAAGGGATTGTGGCATGACCATTCCCTATCAGGAGGTGCTTTCTCCCCCCTCTCTGTCTCTGTCTCTCTCTCCCTCTCTCTGGAATACCTTTTGGCAATTAAAAACAAAGCAGAACCCAAGCTTTTCAAATGCTGGACAACAGGCAGGGGAGGGCAGGCATCCTGGGGAAAGAGAAACAAATTAAATGCGCCCTGGGATTGCCTTGCTTCCTGCCTAGAATGTCTAGGCTGCGGCACAGGAGAGAACGAAACACAGTCCAGAAGCTTCTACAATGAGACAGGTAGAATTCCGGGAGGCTCAGGCAGGCAGAATTTGCAGGCTGAGTCATGAATAATTCAGAGAAAGCTCCAGGCGTCTGCAGAGGATGTTGTGAGTCTTCAGCTAAGTCCTGATCCACACCTGTGGGAGGATGGGAAAGATCTACCAGGGAAGAGCAGGTGAGACAATTCCAGGGTTCGCACAGGGTAGGACTAGTTCTTGGTCCCACCAACTGGAGTGGGAAGACCACTAGACACACAACAGTAGCACCTCAGAGGCGCTGCTCCCTAGTCAGGCTGATTCACCCCAGGCTAAGGCTAGGCTTAGGATTCTGGTCCTGCCTAACAGAGTTTAAAAGCAAGCCCTCAGGGCCGTCCCAGGTTTGAGTCCCAGATCCGGCATCTTGAAACACAATGGGCGAGTGTGCATGCATTCCCAAAATCCTGAGAGGAGAATGGAGAAGGGATTGCGGTGTGGCCATCCCCCTTGGGGGGTGATTTCTCACTTTCCCTCTCACTATCTCTGTCTGTCTGTCTCTCTCTCTCTCCAGTGAGCACACGTACCCTAAGGCAAAAACCTCTAAAAACATTAAATAAAATAGAGACCAGCAGACGGTGTAATGGTTACATCGCTGGATTCCCACTATTTGAGTCCCAGACCCGGGGGCTTAAAACTCACGCTAGGCACATGTACATGTGTGCCTGAGATCTCAAGAGGAGAATGGAGGAGAAGGGATTATGGTCTATCATCTCCTTGGGCAGTAATTTCTCACTTTCTGTCTGTCTCTCCGGCAACTGCACATGCTCTATAGTAAAAATCTCTCTTAAAACAAACAAACAAACAACTCACACCCGGAGTGTATGTGTGCATGTCCAAAATCTCAAGAGGAAAATGGAGAAAGAATTGCAGCATAGCTATCCCTCCAGGAGGTGATTTCTCGCCATCTCTCTGTCTGTTTCTCCGGTGAGCGCACATGCCCTATAGCAAACATCTCTTTAAATTAAATAAATAAATACAAGCAAGCCCTGAGGGCAGACATTTTCACAGAAGTAACGCATAGCTCTGCAACAGTGATGCAGGTTCTGGGTTTATATCCAGAGACCATCCTGGACATGCTAGGCACACAAATGCCTATGGTCCGGGCTGAGATCACGAGGTGGATCATGGCATGAAGACTCTTTCGAGGGTGCCTGTCCATCTCTCTCACCCTCTCTTGCTCATGGAAGAAAAAAATAACTAGGGGTCAGCAGGTGGCATAATGATTAAGGCATTTAATTTCTACATGGCCCTCAATTCAACTTATGGACCCAGCAGGTTGAAAATCACACAAAGCACGTGTGCATGCATGCCCAAAATCCTGAGAGGAGGATACAGCAGAACGAATTTCAGCGTGGCCATCCCCCCCGGAGGTGATTTCTCACGTTCTCCTTCCACTCCCCCCAACCTATCTCCCTGCAAGGAGAACGTGAGAAATCACCTCCTGGGGGGATGGCCACGCTGAAATTCGTTCTGCCTCTCTGTCTCTCTGTCTTTCTGGTGAGCGTACACGCCCTATATCAAAAACCTCTCAAAAAAATTGTAAAGAAATTCAGTCAAGAAGAAATAAAAAACTTGAACAGTCTTATATATAATTAATGAAATTGAATTTGTAGTTAAAACCTACAAGATTAATTTGGGCTCTGTGCCTAAAATAAAAGCTTTATTTTTGGAACTAGCACAGCTCTCTAGACACTGAGAGACAAGGTTTTTCTTTTTCATTCTTGGCATTACTTTTCCAGATTGTACTCTTTTTTTGTCTTCTAAGTGCCAACTTTCAACATATTCGAACACAAAAAGATTGACTCTCGGGTTTTTCATTATTGCTTTGCTGATGACCATGGTAAATTCCTTCACATTTCTCTTAAACTGGAGATAATAAATGAAAATATTCAGGAAAACAAAACAAAAAAAGTTCCTTTCCTATGAAGAAAACTCCAAGTATAGATGGTCCCACTGGTAAATTCTAGCAAATATTTAAGGACAAAAATAATATCAGTTCTACATTAATTCAACATTATCCCAACGAAATGCTAGCAGAAATTTTTAGAGAAATTGACAAGCTGATTTTAAAATTGAGGCCAGTAATGTGGCATGGTGGTTAAGGCACTGGACCCCTACATGGCCAGCTACAGTTTGAGTCCCAGACCCAGTGGTTTGAAAATCATGCTGGGTGCATGTGCGTGCATTCCCAAAATCCCAAGAGGAGAATGGAGAAGAGATTGTAGCGTGGCTGTTCTCCTTGAGAAATGCTTTCTCACTTTCCTTCTCTCTTTCTCTCTCCAGCAAGTGCATACACCCTATCACAAAAAATACTCAAAAATTAAATTTATATGAAAATGCCAAGGACATACAATAGCCAGAGCAATTTTTAAAAATAATTATTTATTATTATTACTTAATTTGCTATAGGGCACATGTGCTCACCAGAGTGGAGAGAAAGTGAGAAAGCAAGACACCAGGTCCAAGACTCAGGCCACGGTAGGCCATGTGGGAGTCCAATGCTTCAACCACAATACCACCTGCTGGCCCCCAGAGAAATATTTTTTAAATTTGCTAGAGGGCACATGCACTCACCAAAGAGAGACAGAGAGAAAGAGGAAAAGTGAGAAAGCATCCCTCAGGTGCCATGCTGCAATCCCTTCTCTCCCATTCTCCTTTCGCAATTTTGGGCACACATGCACACACCTGGTGTGTTTTTTCAAGACTCACTATAAAGTCATAGTTACCAAGATAGTGTAGTATTGCACAAAATGCCTAGGTATTATCCTACTGAAGATATGCCTCGAAAGCTATTGAACCACAGCAAAAACCCCTTCAGTCAGCATGTGAGAAAGCTGCGAGCTAACATCACTCCTGGGACCATTCTGATCATCCTCACTGGACACCACAGAGGCAAGAGAGTGGTTTTCCTGAAGCAGCTGAGCCGTGGCTTGCTACTTATAACTGGACTGCTGATTCTCAATAGAGTTCCACTGCATAGAACATACCAGAAATTTGTTATTGTCACCTCCATGAAAATTGATACTAGCAAAGTAAAAATCCCAAAGCACCTTGCCGACACTTACTTCAAGAAAAAGAAACTGTGGAAGCCCAGACACCAGGAAGGTGAGATCCTCGACACAGAGAAGAAGAAATATGAGATTTCAGAGCAGCGCGAGATTAATCAGAAAGCTGTGGACTCGCACATTTTACCAAAAATTAAAAGCTGTTCCTTAGCTCTAGGGCTACCTGCAATTCGTGTTTGCCCTTACAAATGGAGTTTATCCTCACAAATTGGTGTTAGAGATTTTTTGCCAAGAACCTAATTAAATAACTGATCATATATATATATAAAAGATAGTGTAGTATTGACATAGAGATAAACATACAAATCAACAGAATAACCCACATATCTGTGAATATACAAAAACAACACTGAAGCACACCCTTTAAATGGGTGCATTAGATCTCAACAAAGCTGTTAAAAATTAGTAATGTTGTAAGTTGTTAGCTGTGACAATGTGCCATAGTGAGATGTTAATAGGGAGAAACGTGGGACCAGCAGATGGCATGGCAGTTAGTTACGTCACTGCACTCCCATATGGCTGACAGCGGTATAAGTCCTGGACCTGGCAGCCTGAAAATCATGCCGGACACATGTGCCTGTGTGCACAGGGTCCCAGGAGAAGAGAGACAGGATTGTGGCATGGCCATTCCCCCTGGGGGTTGATTTCTCACTTTCCCTCTCACTGTGTCTATCTCCCTTCCCAGTGAGGACACATGCCCTAAAGCAAAACCACTAAAAAAAAAAAAAAAAAAAAAAAAACAGGGAGAAATAGTGAACTCTGCACTATTTTTGTAAATCTATTAATATATAACTTTTCAAAAATATAAAATGTTTACTCAAGAATTATAAATTGTATGGGAACCAGCAGTTAGCATAATGGCTATGTCGCTGGACTCCCACATAGTCGACTGCGGTTTGCGTCCCGGACCCGGTGGCTTGGAACTCAAGGAGGTCACATGTGTGTGCGTGCCCAAGATCCCGAGAGGAGAATGGAGGAGAAGGGATTGCGGCATGACCATCCCCCCTGGGGGGTGATTTCTCGCTTTCTGTCTCTATGTCTCTCTTTGTCTGTCTGGCAAGTGCATGCGCCCTATAGCGAAAACCTCTCCAAAAAAAAAAAAAAGAATTATAAATTGTACACATATACTGTGAAGAGTATATAGACACACACACATATATTATATACACATGTATATAATATATCCACACATACATAAAGGGACTTCATTTGTAGGAAAAAATGGAATTAAAATACAAGTTTTAAAATCTCCATTTTTTCATAATACATTATCAACACATATATTTAATATGCATTTTCATGTCTTTTTATAACACACATTTTTACTTTTTGAGAGGTTTTTGCTATAGGACACATGTGCTCGCCAGAAAGAGAGACAGAGAGACAGAAAGCGAGAAATCGCTCCCTCCCATGGTCACACATCAATCCCTTCTCCAGTCTCCTCTCAAGATCTTGGGCATGCGTGCACATGTGCCTGGTACGAGTTTAAGCCACTGGGTCCGGGACTCAAACTGTGGTCGACTACATGAGAGACCAGTGACATAGCCATTACATCAACTGCTAGTCCCTATAATTGACATTTTCAATGAACTCTTTGAAGACTTCATATATATGTGTAGAGTTCTAAAATTAAAAACAGGGGCCAGTAAATGGTAGGTATAGTGATTATGTTGCCGGACTCCCACATAGCTGACCATGGCTTGAGTCCTGGACCTGGCAACTTGAATCTCATGTACATGCATACCCAAACTCCACAGAGGAGAATGGAAAAGGGATTGCAGCATAACCATCACCCATGGAGGGTGACTTCTCACTTTCTCCATCTCTCTGGAGAGCACACATGCCTGATAGCAAAAAAAATCTCTCAAAATAAATAAACAAAATTAATTAAATAAATAAAAAACAAAGGAGACCAGCAGGTAGCATGGACATTAAGGCACTGGATTTCACATGGCTGACCGCAATTCAAGTTCCAGATCCTATAGCTTGAAAACCACACCAGGCGTGTGTGTTCATGCCGAAGTTCCTAAGAGGAGTGGAAGGGATTGCAAGCATGACCATTCCCCATGGGGAGTGATTTCTCACTTCCTCTGCTTCTTTCTGATGAGCATGTGCCTCTCAATAAAAACCTAATAATCAAAAGAAAACAAAACACCCTGGAGGGGCCAGCAGGTGGCATGGTGGTTAAGGCACTGAAATCCCACATGGCCAACTGCAGTTTGAGTCCTGGACCTGGCAGCTTGCTTTTGCACTTTCTTCCACATACTCTCTTTCTCTGGTGAATGCATATGCCCTATAGCAATTTAAACCCTGGACCTGACGGCTTGCTTTCTCTATCACTCTGATCAAATAAAAATGAAAAAAAAAAAAACCCTGAAGTTAAATAAAATAATTTTTTTAAAAAACATTTTTTTTTTGAGAGGTTTTTGCTATAAGGCACATGCACTTGTCAGAAAGAGACAGACAGAAAGCGAGAAATCACCCCCAGGGGGGATGGCCACACTGCAATCCCTTTTCCTCCACTCTCCTCTCGGGATCTTGGGCACGCACACACACGTGCCCGGCATGAGTTTAAATCACATGGGGTCTGGGACTCAAACAGTGGTCGGCTACATGGGAGTCCAGCGACATAGCCATTGCGCCAATGGCTGGTCCCAAATAATTTAAATAATTCTTAAAAACAAACAGGGACATAGCGTAATGGCTGTCGCTGAACTCCCATGTAGCCGACCACGGTTTGAGTCCCAGACCTGGTGGCTTAAACTCATGCCGGGAACGTAAGTGTGCATGCATGCCCAAGATCCCGAGAGGAGAATGGAGAAGGGATTGCAGCATGACCATCTCCCCTGAGGGGTGATTTCTCGCTCTCTGTCTGTCTTTCTGGTGAGTGCATGCGCCCTACAGCAAAACAAAAAGACACACCTCTCCAAAAAAAACCACACACACTGACAAGAGGCTGTCACAGTCCTAAGTATTGACAGGGGCTTGAATAGGGATGCAGCCACATGGAGGAAATACTTAGTGATCACTGGATGGTTTATGGTGGGGACAGGCAAGAGTCTGCATGGGTAGCTTTTATGGGGGTTGTAACAAATTACTACAAACATAAAGGCTTAAAATCACAAATTTATTATCATAAAGCTCTAGAGGCTAGAAATCCAAATGATTTTGACTGGGCTAGTCACGTCAGGGTGCTGCACTTTGTGGTGGGTCTCGGGAGACTGTTTTCTCCTGCATCCTTGGTGCGTGGCTCTCTCCTCCCTCTTCACAGCCAGCAGCGTGATAGCCTCCTTTTCCTTGCTAACCTCCTGACTCTGACAAAGGCCTGTGCAATTACAGCTCAATAATCCAGGGCGATCTCCCCATCTCAAGATCCTTAACTTTATGGCAACTGCAAAGTTCCTTTTGCCATGCAAAGTAACATATTCACAGGTTCTGGGACTCAGGACATGGACATCTTTGGGGGCCATTATTCTGCCCACCACAGGGTGTCACTGGCAAGGAGCCCTCAGTAGGAGGGTATGAGGGCAAATGAGGTCAGCTATGGGGAGCCTGAGGCTGAGGTACCTGTAGGACATCAGGGTACTGCCCGTTAGCTTCCATCCATTCATCAAATACTTACAAGCACCGCTAAGACACAGTCATAGGCATATCAAGGTGAACATTGTATTTCACTGGTCTTAAGACACCTGCTTTCACTCTGGAACACTTCTAACATCTTTCAATCAAGGGCACCTTCCATCAGTTAACTGTCAGGATTGTTTTCTCAGTGACACGTAACATACAAGCATCTCAGCCCTGATGGCTTCTTGTAATGAATGAAATTGTAGTCTGCACAGGCACTAGAGCAGGCCTCACTAGAGCATCGAGTACTCACTCTCACCCCGTTTTCCTGAGTACCTCGTCTGGTTCCTTCCACCCTGAGGCTCTTGCACCCTACAGCCTGGTACCCAGATCCTTGTAACTAATGAACTGCTCAGTGACCACAGCAGGCCTGGGAGTATCCTGCTCCTCAGGTATGCCTCAGTGATGGGAGCCAGGCCCTGTGGTTCTCAGCCTGGATACACATTGGAAACACCCAGGGAGCTGATAAAAGACTCAAGTCCAGGCCACATCCTAGAACAACGTAATCAGAACCAGCCATCCCAGCCCTTCACATCTCCATTCTGAGGCTCTAACCTCTGGTGCATAGAGGGGCATACTTTGCAGCTCCCCAAAAGATGTCGGTGGACAGCTAAGACAATAAGCAGACTAATCAAGCTAATTTGATTTAAGTGCAGAGAGGCGTAAGGCAGCACTGGTAGTTGGTAGAGGGTGTAAGTTCAGACTACAGAATGATATCTATCTCCCATGCTGCCCTCAACCAGACTCTGAACTCCTGAAGGGGACCGATCCAGTTACCTGTTTCCTTAAGGAACTAGCCCTACGGGAGGCACATTGTAGGAGCCCAGGAAATACAAGCTGCAGGGCCTCAAAGGCCTGGCAAAAAAGGCTTTGTGCCAAGAAAGCTCTGGGAAAGGAGCCCATTGGGTCAAGGCCAGCCCACTGATTCAATGTGACCTCCAGTGAGTCACTGTCCCTCTCTATGCCTGTACAATGCATGGCTGGCCCAGGTGACCCTGAAGGACCTACAAGGGCCTACACTGAGTGGGTACTTCACCAAAAACTGTGGGAACTACTATGAGGGATAGAGTCAGATGAGAAATCTAAGGGACTCGGGATGATCTTGTCCCACCCATCCCATCTATGTCTCATGTCTAAGAATCTGAAGAGAGGGTAAGAGGCTTCCTGCTCACCCCCCAAAGGTACCAAAGTCTTTCAGATGTCCCAGCCCTTCCAGGCCTAAAACTCTCCATTCTGAGGCTCTAGCCACTCTCCTACTGTGGCTACAAGGACAGAGACTCTAAGGACCTGAAAGCTAAAGACATTTCAACAGCAAAACAACAAATGCAGAGAAGACTGGAAGATAGTGTTAACGAAGGGACTTTTACATGGCAAGAAGAGTCCAGGTGGGGACACCACAGGACATAACAGACCCTGGCTGTGCCTCTAAGCATGGTAAACAAAGGTGAGGTGGTTCAAGATAGCAGAGAGAAACTCTCAAGGAGGAACTTCATGGAAGGAAACAAGTGAGGACCATGGCAAGTCCAAAGGGGCTGTGGAGAAAGCCCCTGGCTTCTGGCCGTTAGCACAGCCACGGCCCTAATACAGCACTAAAGGCTTTTATTGGGAAAGAGAAATTGACTTCAATATCCTCTGTGCTTGAAGCAGTTGGGGCCTCCTCCACAAAGTCCAGGAAAGAAAGGACCACCATTGGGCCCTCAGCAGGCTCAGGTGTAGAGGTCAAAGTCAATGCGCTTGGAGTTGTAGAACTGACCACCAGGGGGGTCCAACTTCCGGCAATAAACACCGTCTGGGAAGTAGCCTTCATTCACCCAAGTCTGCAGGAAGAGAGGGAGAAGTGGGAAAGGACTGGTAAAGGTGGGGGAGGGGAGGGACAAGGCAGAACAATGTAGAAAGGGACTTACCTGCATCTGGGCACTGGTGAAGGGCCCATACAACTCGGCATCCCCTGTGTTCTCCCACTTATATTCCCACATCACGTCCATCAGACCATCTCCTGGCGCCTCTGCTTCTAAAATAACAGACAAGACCATTTGGGTCTCAAGTGCCCTGACTCTTATCCACAACATCCCTCCTCTGCCCTCCAAGCTCACCTCCTTTCTGTGTAGGGGTCGGGTTTTCCAGATCCCCCTCTGCTACTTCCTCAGCAAACATGTCCAGGGAGGGTGGGGGTGTGGAGTCGTGGGATCCTTGAGTCCGACACCCCAATCCCTTTAGCCGCATGGCCAACCGTTCCCTTGTTTCCTGGTATACACCAAGGTTGCCTCGGGCCACCATCTGGTCAGCCAACCCAGATAGCCGGTCTAGGCGCTGGGGGGAACTGGGTCGTCCAGGTCCCTTACTGCCCCCTTTGCCTCCTCCTCGGGCGCCCAGACGCCTCAGTGCCCCAGCCACTGTCTCTCTCGGCAATAGGAGCTCTAGAAGACCCTCTAGGAGGGCTTGGGCACTCATCGGTGTCTGGCCCAGGGTGTCTTCCTCTTCTGAATCTGAAGCCTGGTGCTGATCAGGTGGCCGCTCTCTGATCTTCACCTGTCATGGGAACACAAAGTTATTTCCTACAAAAAGCCATGGGACCTGGGCCTAGCCTTGACACCCCCAGGCCCCAGGCATGCCATCCCCTGGGCCACACCCAGTCAATGTTGTCCAACCAGCTGTCTCGGATCTGAGCATCTCGGTTCAGGAAGTAGTTGCCATCTGCATCAAAGTGGCCTTCCTCCATTTCTTCCTGCAGGTTGAAGGGTGTGATCCGCACACCCCCCTCACTGGGGAGCGTGGCTGCTTCCTGACCTGCACCAAAGACAGTTGCCCCACACTAGGCATACAAAAAAGACAGGAGAGACCCTTGCTCCATGTCTCCAGAAGCCCAACTTGCCAATCCAGCAGTCAATTCTTGGGTGTAGCTCACCTTCTACATCCTCTGAAGCCAAGATGTCATATTTGCTGGATCCTTCCTCCTCATCATCCTCCTCATCACTGTCCAATGAATGTTTGCCTTTGAAACGGCTTCCAGGACCCCCTGTCCCAGCTACAGGGTCTACCAGCTGTGAGCAAGAGTCAGCAAGTCAAGAAATGAAGATTTTTAGCTACTTCCCAAATACTCCAGGACCTGGACCAAATAGAAAATTCTCCAAACCCAATTCCTCAAAGAACCCAAGAAAATGAATCCTTTCTTTGTCACCCAGCTTTTTTCTTCAGGCCTCCAATTCCTCTCTTTCCCCTTGCTCCTTCCCAGAACGCAGGGATCTAGCCCCTCACCTTCTTCTTGGGGGTACCAATTTCATCCTCGTCATCTTCATCTTTTACACCTTGAAAGGTCACTTTTCTCTTTGACATGACGGATCAGAAGGGCCTTCCTCAAGCAGAACCAAAAAAAAGATGTAGAGTAAGGCAACTAGGTGAGGAGGGGACCTGCTGCGAGAGGGCCCCAAGCACAACAAGCATTTCTCCTGGTTCAAGCCTTGTCCAGCTTAGGAGAGGAGAGAACACTAAAGCAGAGGCCGAAGCTGGCAGCCGGGACGCCCCTAGGGACTTGGTTTGGCATCTGAGTTAATGGAGTGAAGACAGAAGAGAGGACGTGCAGAGGACCCTCCTTTCCCCTCGTAGATTCCATGTGTAGCCCCAACCTGGACGAGAGGAGACAGGCTCCCCCGCGTGGTCACCCCCATTTCTAGTGCCCGTAGTCTGGGCCTACGAGGCTCGGCGGGCTGACAGCCAACCCCTCACCCCCAGCTCCCTCAGAGCCTGCGGCGCCCTGGCGGACCCAGGACCTGGCGCTTTGTCCGCCCGGCTCCTCCCCACGCCCAAATCCCAGTTCCGCGAGGTGACCTCCAACTGTCTTGGGTAAAAATCTGGGGGGCAGCAGAACCACGGGGATTCGGGCCATGCGGTCCTCGCGCGCTCACCTGGGAATCCAGGGTCCGCGGCGTAAGAAGAGATGCTTTCGCCAGGGCTACATCCGGGGCACTCGGCCC
>NW_006159706.1:1706693-1714882 GCF_000334495.1 Tupaia belangeri chinensis | reverse complement strand
GCGTCCGGCCCAGCGCCGACACCGCCCACATTCTGCCCTTTAGAAGTACGGTGAGCCGCTAGCGGCGACAATGGCGAAAGAGGAGACGTTGGAGCACCTAGACGGAGATCGGGCCTGAGCGATGCCCGGACGTGGTTTCAGCTCTTATCCCGCAGTAGGGGCTGGGGCGGGGGAGTGGAGCAGGCTCTACTTTAAAGGGGTCCAGGGACCAGCAGATGGCCGAAATGGTTGAGTCCCAGACTGGGCTACTCAAATTTACGCCAGGCGCGTGTGCGTGCGTACCCAAGATCCCAAGAGGAGAATGGAGGAGAAGGGATTGCGGCGTGGCCATCCCCCTTAGGGGGTAATTTGTTGCTTTCTGTTTCTCTGCCTCTGCCTTTCTGGCAAACATAGATGCCCTATGTGTAGCAAAAACCTATCATAAAAAAGGTAGGGGGCGGGGACCAGCAGTTAGCGTAATGGCTATGTCGCTAGACTTCCACGTAGTCGACCACGGTTTGAGTCCTGGACCCGGTGGCTTAAACTCACGCCGGGCACGTGTGCGTGCCCAAGATCCAGAGAGAATGGAGAAGGGATTGCGCTTTCTGTCTTTCTGGTGAGCGCAAACGCCCTATAGCAAAAACCTCTAAAAAAAAAAAAAAAAAAAAAAGGGCATCCAGTCAGGATAGAGTGGTCCGAGCAGGGCCAATGGGTTCTCTCCCGTTTCCCTTTCCAGGATTCAGTCACCCTTCTCCCAGGACTGACCAAGGGCTCCGTGCCCTTTACAGTGCCAGTAGAAATCTTCTCTCCTCACCCCTATCACGAGTCCTACACTAGTCTGGGAGAGGGGAAGCCCGCGCTGTCCAGATGGCCCCCCAGAGAGAACCACGGAAGGCTCTGGGGAATACTTTCAGAACCGAGCTCTCTTTAGGACCCAGGGGAAGTAATTTGCCCCACGCCCATCCCTTGGGTGAGTTCCTGGTTTTCGTAGAACCGTCACAGGAGAGGTGGTATTGGCGCCTGTACCCAGTTACCCAGGCCGGAAGCCCCTGGTGCCCTGCTCTCAGGTAGGCCTGGAAAAGGGCAACAGTGCTTCTCTCGAACCAGAGCTGCAGGATAATACCCGCTAGTAAAGGGCCTGGCGACCCCTGCGCAGGTGATGGTACCTGACCCAAGCAGAAGTGGGGTGGAGAGATGGGAGGGGTTGGTCCCTGTGCTGTGGGGACTATACCTTCAGCGCCCGAGGGCACATGCCCAGGTGAGCAGATGGACTACTCTCCTCTCTTCCCCAGGGCTTCCTTTCATATCAGATAATGAAACTGCACCGGAAGTCCGTGCTCAGTTTCTTCCATGGGTGCAGACCACAGGCCCCAGACCGAGAGGGCATTTTGCTAAAGAAGAGGGCCCGAAACACCAGCTACCAGCGCCGCTGGTTCGTCCTCCGGGGAAATCTCCTTTTCTACCTGAAACACCGGGGAGACCACACACCCCTGGGCCTCATCCTGTTGGAAAACTGCCAAGTGGAGCCCCATCTTAAGGCCACAGAACCCTATGCCTTTACCATCCTGACCCCTGGGGTAGAGGGCAGGAGTGGGCGGGCCTACAAGCTGGCTGCTGAAAACCAGGAGGCACTGGGCGCTTGGCTCAGGGCCCTAGGTATGGTGAGCTGCAGGCGGCTGGCGGTGCTGCTCCCTGCACTGGAGGCCCAGTACCTGGAGCTGTGCCAGGCAGCTGGCCATGAGCCCACCTCATCCCCAGAGTGCTGTGGCTATCTGGCTACTCCCAGCACACCGTCCACCTTCCAGGAGTTGCATGAGCGCTTTGGAAAGGAAATTCGGGTGCTGCAGGTGGAGCATAGAGGGCTCCAGACGGCTAGTGACAATGGAGGCAGCAGATTCCAGGCAAAACTGGAACAGGAGCGCAACCAGTTTGTTGATGAGTGACTGAGATTGGCCACATGCCAGGAGATACCTGCCTGCCAAGAGCAGCAGACTGCTTCAGCAGAGACCCAGATCCTGGATCCCTTCCATCCTTACCCTAACCCTTTCCTCATCAAATAATAAGACAGGAGACAGGCCCAGGTACAACAGCAGGTTCTTTTCCGGTTCCTCAAGCGCCGCACAGGGTGGGGGCAGAGACAGAAAAGAATGTAAACATTGGGTTCCACCCCCTGGAGCTCAATGGAAGACCCCTTACTCAGAAAGGGGCTGGAAGGAAACAAGGGGCAAGATGAGGGTCCTGGTGAGACAAAGCAGGGGATGCCTGAGAATACAGAGCAACGTGGGTGAGCAAGAGAGAAAGCAGAAGGGCAGTGGGCGGGGAAATGGGGGACATTTCCTATTCCAGTGCATGTCCCCTTAAATAAACCAGAGTACAAGAGCATTGTGGACATATAGAACCAAAGGACAGAAGACAGCATGAGCACCCCCACCCCATGCCGACTGGGTCCTCTGTACATTATAACAGATGTCCAGAGTAGAATGAGCTTTGGCCCCCAGCCAGGAATTGGGGGAGGGGGGACAGGCAGGGCTGAAGAAGGGAAAAAGGAACCAGCTCCACCTTATGGGTAATGGGAGCCACTGGAGCGTAAGAATCTGCAAACTGCTGACCCCCATCACCAAGAGTCACCCCTGTGACAAGAGGCCAGTCAGGACAGCACCTGGGAGGGGACCCCAGAGAAAACTGAGGCAGGTGTGACAGAGACCCCAGGTGGGCCCAACTGAAGATGAGAGGCTCCAGGCTTGCTGCCGGCTGCCACAGGGAAATGCAGCTGTCCCATGTACTGTGGCTGTCCTGGCTGTGTGGGGATCAGCAGCTGGCAAGGAGATGGGGACTCAGGCCACTTTCCTCAGAAAGAGGGACAGTCTGCAGAGGGGCAGGGGGCAGCACCCTTGGCCAGGCCTGCTCTTGGCTGAGGGATAAAGAAGGGACCACGCAGGTTAGCCCAAGGGCAAAGGTCAGAAGTAAGCATCCTGCCGGGCCTCAGCTGCAGAGGACTTGTCACCACCATCATTGGGGGCTGGGGGCCCATCTGCCTTTTGACGTATTGAGAGCTTCCGGCCATGGGCCTTCTTCTCCTGCTTCTGCCGCTCCTTCTCCTGCTTCTGCCGCTCCTTCTCCTGCTCCTTTTCCCACTTCTGCCGCTCCTTCTCCTGGCGCTCCCGCTCTTTCTCCTGTTTCTGCCGTTCCTTCTCCCGTTCTTTTTCTTGTTTCTGCCGCTCCTTCTCCTGCTTCCGGGTCTCCTTGCTGGCTCCCAAGGGGGTGCTATTGCCAGTGGGTGAGGGCAGGGATGGGTGCAGTCCCTCAGCAGTGACCACAGGCCCTGGGATAGGCCCTGCACTGGCCCTGCGGGCTGGAGGGGGTGGGGATGGGGCCCCTCCAGCTGCCCGGGAGCCTCTGCTTTTGAGGCCAGGAAGGCTGAGGAGGCTGGAGGAGGGGCCCAGGGGTGGCTGCTGCCGTCGGCGCTCCTCATGGATGGCCCGGGAGCCATGCAGTCTCCGTGAGGGTCGATATTGTAGCTCCCCTCGGGTTTCGCGCCACTTCTTGAGCTGGGCTGCATTTTCCCGCTCAATCAGTGCTTCTGTCACGGGGAGATTGGTCACCTGGACATAAAGGAAATGGGTACCAGGATGAAGGTGGGTGTGGGGATGGGCTGAAGCAGATGGGGGTGTGCTGAGGCCCAAGGCCTACCTCATGCACCAGGAAGTCCTCCTGCATGCACTGTTGGGGCAGGTTGCGCAGCTGCTCCATGGTCTCATACATGCCTTGGCAGGCGCGCAGCTTCTCCACCGAGCCCAGCGTGTGTCGCAGCAACACCAGGGCCACCCGGAAAATGATCTTTACACCTACAGGGTCCAAGAGAAGAGCATGGGAATCAGGCTTGGGATTTCGGCCTGTCCCATTTAGCCCCATCCCCATCTACTGCCAACCTTACAAGATGAGGAAACTGAGGCCCTGGGAGGGAAATGAGTTGTGGGTTTTACGTTCCTGGCAGAGAAAGCAGGCTCTGGTTGGTGGCAGAACCAAGACCAAGCCTCAGTTATTCCAGGCCCCAGACTGCTTACAGTAGAGTCTTAGCCTAGCAAATATCTATTGCCCATGGGTCACCAGAAACATGACAGGACCCTCTGGCAGCCACCAAGGAAACCCCTGTCCCCTTGTGGCCTGAAGAGTCACAGAAATACCTTCACAGAAAAACATGTCCCAGACACGCAGCACTGAAGCCCAGGGCAGGGTGCGGGCAAAGATGCACATGAACCACTCTGTCATGTACAGCACAGGGTCGATGCGCTGCCGCCGCAGGTGCCGATGTGCCAGTGGGGAGGCCCGGCGCAGGAGTGCAAAGAAGATCTCTCCATCCAGCTGAATGGCTTCCTGGAGGGGAATGATCCATGAGAGAGGCCACAGCCTGCTGTGGCCCCCAAGGGGTAGAACCAGCCCTGATACAGGGATCCTCACCTCAGTGGGGAAAGGAAAATGGAGAGGGGCAGAAGGACCAGAGTGGGGCAAGGTGAGGACCTCCCTGCAGCTTTGGGGAAAAGTCACAGCCCCAGAAGTACCCAGCCTCCAAACACTCACCAGCCCGGCACTGTAGTAACCTGGGAGGTACTTGTCGCAGATTTGCACCAGGCACCAAAAGGCTTGCTGAGAAGGGCAAGAACAAGGAGGGCGAGGTGGGTGGGGCCTGAGGGGCAGGGAACAGGGAGCTCCCCATCACCACAGCAGGCTGTGATCCTCCCACCCACTTCTGAGCAGGACCAGGTGTGCTGACCTCAGCAGGCATGTGCATGAGCAGCACCGCAGCCACTGGGGCCTGAGCCTGGCAGTAGCCTTCATCAGGCCGGTAGATGGTGTAGGCCTTCAGGATCCGGTACAGGTCCTGCTGCCTGTGGAGAACACGCAAGCCCATGAGGGTTGGGCTCTCTGCGCCAAACCAAACCTGGCCCTACCAATCCTGGCCCAGACCCCTTTTACATCCAGCTCCCGGCTAATCTCTGTCTTACCACCACACTCTTCCCCACCTTCCTAGTCCTGCCTACAAGTGTAAGCCCAAAGTTACACATAATCAAAGCGCTCCAGGTCCCAGGCTTCCACGCTTGGTTGCACACTCCATGTTCCCTACTCAATCCCCAGCACAGGCTGTGCTCTCTCCCTTCTGCCACCATCCCATAAACCTTCAAGGTCATGTTTCTCTGGGAATCTTTCAACATCCACAGCATCAGCCCTCTGTTAGCACTGTCTGAATGTTTTTATCACCCCAAGGCAGGAGCTCTCCCAGGGCAGGGCCTGCCTTATCTGTCTCACTGGATTTCATCAGTTCTTCCAGCACGTCCAAACGGTCCTAGTTCATGGTGAAGGCTTGCAAGCCAGCGCTGCCTCAGACCCTTCTCTTGTCTCTGCATCCAAAAGAATAAAATCTCTGTCCTAGACCTGTTCCTCTTCCTAGAAGGTGCCCCATCACTGTATCTGGGGCTTCTATCTACTCAGCCCCAACTCAGAACAGAGAGCCTTCCTCACCCCCCATGACAAAGCACCAAATCTGATGCTACCTCCTGAATTCATTCACTCTGTTCCTTCTCTTCACCTCCACGCCTACTTCACAGCTCAGACCTTCATTTCTTGCCCAGAAAACAAGGACTTCCCAGATCCTCTCCCTGCTCTAGTCTCTCACATACTCCTGTCCAAGCCTAAGATAACTTCTCCCCAAATCCAGTCATTTGGATGCGATCTTCATTTTTGTTTTACTTGCATACCATCCCTAACAGTATTTGCTTGTATATTTTTTTCCACTTTATGAAAGCATCCATGAAATGACAGGTTTGATGTGCTGGTTATTTTACCTAATACATATTAAAATAAATATGTGGCTTCCACAAGCTCCCACACTACATCCACCCACCTGCCTGCTTCTGTGTGTCCCTGCCTTCTCTCTGTTGCTATGGGTGAACTGTCTATGATCCTGGCCAAGCACAGTCTTTCACTTCCAGCCCCTCTCATCTACACAGACCTTCACTCTGGCAACCCTCCCATTTCTCCTGCATCATCACTCTTTCTCCCTCTACTAGGTCATTCCCATTGGCATACCAACATGCTGTCATTTATTTTTTTAAGTGTATTTATTTGATTCAAGAGAGAATACTGGGTATGCACATGCACACGAGGGCAGGGTGGAGGTGTGCCAACCTCAACAGGGTCTTGTCACACCATGTATGCAACCAGCATGCTTTCAGGTCAACTTCGGTTCTGAACCTGCAGCCGGCCATATGGCCTCTAACACTGCAGTTCAGTACTTTACTGCTTGTGCCACCAGGCTGGGCCATGCTGTTATTTCTTCTAACTTAAAAAGTCTCTTGACCTCACATTCCCCTAAAAATACCACCATGCTACTTCTTTCCTTACCTATTCAGCAAAACTCCTCCAGAGTATAAACTTGCTGTCTTCCATTTCCTTTCTCCCACTCTCCATCAGGTTTTTACCTACTATTCCACACAAAACTGCTTTCATCAAGGTCACGAATGACCTCTACGGTGTTCAATTCAGAGGAGAGTTTGCAACCTTGACTTTACTCGGCCCTTCAGCAGCTTTTTTTTTTTTTTTTGGAGAGGTTTTTGCTATAGGGCGCGTGCGCTCGCCAGACAGACAGAGAGAGACATAGAGACAGAAAGCGAGAAATCACCCTCCGGGGGGATGGTCATGCCGCAATCCCTTCTCCATTCTCCTCTCGGGATCTTGGGCATGCACGCTCACGCGCCCAGTGTGAGTTTAAGCCACCGGGTCTGGGACATGAACCACGGTCGACTATGTGGGAGTCCAGCAACATAGGCATTACGCTAACTGCTGGTTTCCAACCCTTCAGCAGCTTTTTGCACATCGATCCCTGCTCTCCCAGTTTTCCTCCAACCTTTCCAGCTTCTCATCTAGTCTCCTTTACTGGTTCTTTCTCATCTTCTCATTCTCAAAACGTGGGAGTTGCAGGGCTCAATCCTCGGACATAATCTTTATGTATTTATACTTGCTGCCTTGGAGACCCTGTCCTGCCTCATGGGGGACATTTAGTTCCTCTATCAGTTGACTACTCTCAATTTCCAGTGTATCTCCAGTTTGAACTTCTCCCCTGAAATCCAGGCCTGTATATATTGTTCATCCGACCTATTTACACCTCCAACTGTATGTCCAGTAAGCTTTTTTTTTTTTTTTTTGAGAGATTTTCACTGTAGGGTGCGTGCGCTCGCCAGACAGACAGAGAGAGACATAGAGACAGAAAGCGAGAAATCACCCCCCAGGGGGGATGGTCACGCCGCAATCCCTTCTCCTCCATTCTCCTCTCGGGATCTTGGGCACGCACGCACACGCGCCCGGCATGAGTTTTAAGCCACCGGGTCCGGGACACAAACCGCGGTCGACTACGTGGGAGTCCAGCGACATAGCCATTACGCTAACTGCTGGTTCCCTCCAGTAAGCTTTTAAAACTTAACATTCCTAAACTCATGGACTCCCCAAACCTAACTTTCCCCCAGTTTTCGTATCAGTAAGTAGCAACTCTTCTTCAGGCTTCTCGGGTCTTAAAAACCATCCTTTTTTTGCCAGGGGGTGGATGGATTCAATGGAAGAGACAGAAACGGGGGTGCTGGCAGATGTGATGGTTAAAGGTACTGGATTCCCACATGGCCGACCATGGTTGGTGTCCCGGACCTGATGGCTCACTTTCTTGCTTTCCCTTTCTATCTCTATCTGGTCAAATTAAAAAATAATAATAACAAATGGAATTAAATAAATAAATCTTTTAAAAATGAGACGGGGACAGAAAGTGAGAAATCACTCCCTCCCAGGAGGGATGACCAGACCACAATCCCTTTTCCTCCCTTCTCTCAGGATTGGGGGCACACAGGCTCATGCACCCAGTGTTTTTCTTTTTCAATTTCTTTTAGAATTATTTATTTATTTAACTTTGTTATTATTATTTCTTAATTTGACCAGAGAAAGACAGAATGAGAGAAAGGGAAAGGGAGAAAGCAAGCCACAAGGTCTGGGACTTGAACTGTGGTCGGCCATGTGGGAGTCCACTGTCTTAACCACCACACCACCTGCTGGTCTCTCCAGTGCCCAGTGTGATTTTCTTTTCTTTTTTTCTTTTTTTGTTTTTTTTTTTTTTTAGAGGTTTTTGCTATAGGGCACATGCACTCTCCAGAAAGACAGAGAGAGACAGAGAG
>NW_006159706.1:1700126-1706471 GCF_000334495.1 Tupaia belangeri chinensis | reverse complement strand
CTACCCCACTACACACAGACACACTTCTAATCCATTAGCAAATTATGTTGCATCTACTCTCAAAATATATACAGAATCGGGGCCAGCAAGTGGCATGGTGGACTCCCTGGACTCCCACAGGGCTGACCGCGGTTCAAGTCCCAGACCTGGCAGCTTGCTTTCTCACTTTCCCTTTCTCTTTCTCACACTCTGTCCATCTCTGGCCAAATTAAAATAAAATTAAATAAAGTTAAATAAAATAATTAGAAATATATATAACTAGAATCAAACTACTTCTCTCCATAC
Source organism: Tupaia belangeri chinensis (assembly GCF_000334495.1). Classification (NCBI taxonomy): domain Eukaryota; kingdom Metazoa; phylum Chordata; class Mammalia; order Scandentia; family Tupaiidae; genus Tupaia; species Tupaia belangeri. Next base: position 1,706,186 of record NW_006159706.1, on the reverse strand, counting down.
TTCCACCACTACCATCACAGTCTATCATCATCTCTTTCCTGAATTATGGAAATAGTCTCCCAGTTTGTCTATTTCTGCACTTATCTCCATATAATCTGTTCTCAACACAACAGCCAAATGATCCTTTTCAAACATATATCAAGTCAGGTAACCCCATTCCCACTCACTCTTTTTTTTGGAGAGGTTTTGGGTACAGGGCGTGTGCGCTTGCCAGAGAGGCAGAGAGAGGGAGACATAGACAAAAAGCGAGAAATCACCCCCCCAGGGGGGATGACCACGCCGCAATCCCTTCTCCTCCATTCTCCTCTCAAGATCTTGGGCACGCATGCACTCACATGTGTCCGGCGTGAGTTTAAGCCACCGGGTCCGGGACTAGAACCGTGGTCGACTACATGGGAGTCCAGCGACATAGCCATTACACTAACTGCTGGTCCCACCACTCACATTCTCTATTCTCCTTCCTTGCTTTAAACTCCTCTTCAGTACTTATCACCATTTTACTTACAACATACTTTCCTTCTTTATCTGACTTATTGTCTATCCCCACTAACATTTAACAAACCCCATGAAGACAAGTTTTTTCACTAGAGCAGTGCCTGGCAGATAGCAGGTGTTCAATAAATGTACTAAGCAGCCAGCCAGGTGGCATAGCATTAAAGGAACTAGATCCCACAGAGCTAACTGCACAGTTAAGAGTCCTGGACCCAGCGGCTTGAAAAATATGCTAGATGTGTGTGCATACATGTCCAAAGTCCTGAGAGGAGAATGCAGGAGAAGCGATTATGATGTGGTCATCCCCCCATACCCCACCCCCGGGGAGTGATTTCTCGCTTTCTTTCTTTCTTACTTTCTCTGGTAAGTGCATGAACCCTACAGCAAACTTAAAAAAAAAAAAAGAAAAAAAGTGTATAAAAGGATGAACTTATTGATAAGAAGTGGCCATCAGAGAACTGCCTAAGATTATCTTGTATACTACTAGGGAGTGATATATAAGCCACCTTGAAGGAGCCTGGCCTACAGAACAAAATTCCAAGTGCCTTGGCTCACCATGATCTAACCCTAAACTTCTTTTCCAGTCTCAGTTCTACTGCCCAGACATAGCTCATGTAACCCTCCCTGGCTGCCTGCTCACCCACCTATCCTTCAAAAATGAGATACAATGCAACCTCTTGAGTCAGCCTGATATGCTCCCCTCCACACATACACACACACACACACACACAACCCCAGAGTAGCATCTCCCTCCCAGGAAACTTCCTTTGACATTACTTGACACTCTATCCATTAAGAATCACTCTTCTGGGGGCCAGCAGGTGGCATGGTGGTTAAGGGAGCTGGACTCCCACATGGTTGATTGTGGTTCAAGTCCCAGACCTGGTGGCTTGCTTTCTCACTTTCTCTCTCTCTCTCTCTCTCTCTCTCACTCTATCCCTTTCTGGTCAAATTAAAATAAATAAATAAATAAATGGATAAATAAAGTTAAATAAAATAATTTTTTTAAAAAATCACTCTTCTATAATAGAAGTCCTAGAAGGCAAGACCCACTTTCAACCCAGCCTTCTATCCACCTGGAGCCTTTAACGAATGTTTGCTGACTGATCCACACAGGCAGGCCACCTTACCCATGTCCCCCTCGAGCAGCAAACATCTCGTGGAAGGGGAACTGCCGGTGCAGGTCTTTCTCAATCACATCCAGCCACTTGGGGTCCCCAGGAGCCCGTTCCAGTTCCTGCAGTGGGACAACAGGGATTTATCTCAAGATCAGAGGGAGCTGACACCCCTCACACAGAAGGGTCATCCGGCCCCACATCCTGGAGCTGCACACACCTCAAACTTGCCCGAGTTCTGCTCCAATAGTTCTTTGCTGTTAGACAGGTACTGCCAGGCCTTGGCTCGGAGGGAGGAGGGAATCCCCTTCCGGCAACGCAGCTTCACCTAAGTCAGGGTGACAGGCAGGGGGACAGTTTCAGGACAGCATCCAAGCTTTCCCCAGCAGTCTGCAAGCTCCCTGGGACACATCCCACAGGCTTGACTGCCCTAGATCTGTCCTCCCTGGCCCTCTATGTTGAAAGGTACCCCTTGCCCCCCTCCACAGCCCAGGTACCACCTAACCCCAATATAGTCTAGAGGGCAACTATTATCAGCTTCCTAGGCTTTCCTGGAACATAAGCCCTTACCCCCAATCCTTGTGCATAGTTCTGCCCACCACTCAGCCCTCTCAAACCTTCTGGAAACGCCGTGACAGCCACTTATCCCAGTTACTGAACATCTCCAGCCACTTAAGCTCCCGCTGTCGAGCCACATCCACGGGAATGGAGCTCTCCCTGCAAGGTGGGGAGAGCATGAAAAAGGGTCAGTAGCAATAGTATAAAACCTGGATTGCTAGGGGAGCTGAGGTGAGCCATTTTCTCAGGGTCAAATGAGAAATTAGGTATTTTGTGAGCTATCAAACAAACATCAGGATGTCTGGACATTTGACTACCCAAGAGCCTAGTTCGCCACACTCAAAGGGCTTCTTTCTCTTCTGAAGGCTGTGCTCAAATCCCATTTCTAACACATCCAAATTTGGGAAAGGAGTACAGAATACCTAAAGGCCACCTTTTGCTTAAGATATGGATCCCAGTCATAGCTTTGTCACTTATTCATTGTGTGATCTTGGGCAAATCACATAATATTTCTGAGCCTCAATTTCCTCATTTGTAAGGTGGAAAGAGTAAATAATATCTACCTGAAGAGGTATGCTGAAATAACAGCAATTATTTTCCATAAAATAAAATACAGAACAGATGCACTTCTCCTTAGAAGCAACTGAGCTTCATCCTATCCAACTCTTCAGAGCCCTTGGGCCATTTGCAATGTCCTCGACCTCCTCCTCCCTGAAAGCACCCCAGATTCCCAGGCTAATGAAATTCTTCTTGCCCACTATTTGATCAGAGCTTCACACTCGAGGTATTCTATCAGTCTGAAAGTTACCTGTAGGAGCCAGTACCAGCAGGAAGGTAGAATGGAGGAAAGAGCTTGAATTTAGAGACCAGACAGACCTAAATTCGCATTCTAGTCTTGTCATTTAGGAATGGGGAGCTTAGAGTGCTGGCTGGTGGAGCAATAGTAAAACATGCTCTGTAAGACTGAACCACATGAGAAGGTTCTGGATTCTCATCTGGAGATCTCTCCCAAGGATGCTGTGTGCCCATCTAGGGCTGGCTGAAAATGGGAGTGAATAGCTGCATCAAGACCCTGTTGGGGGTGCTGTCTCTCTCTTGCTCATGGAAGGGAGAAATAAATAAACAACAAAAAAAGAGGATGGTAGTAGAGTCTTGGAAAGCGATAACCGAGTCTCTTCCTCGCTATAAAAAGGGACGCCACCACCGATAACAGAAAGTATGAGAGGACTATTGAGAAACTATATGTAAAAGACTGTTCAACAGAAGGGACTCATTAATGTTAGCTTCTTTTGTCCTAGCAGCTCTTTAAACAGAGAGAGACCATCTTATTCATCCTTGTCATAAATCAGTTCCACATTCTACTAAGAGCTGGGAAAAGTAAGATATGTGTCCTGGGGCTGGCAGGTGGTGTGGTAGTTGAGGGCACTGGACTCCCACATGGCCAACTGCGGTTCGAGTCCTGAACCTGGGGACTTGCTTTCTCACTTCCCTCTCTCTCACTCTTACTCTGACCCTCTCTGATCAAATTTAAATAATTAATTAAATAAAGTTAAATAAAATAATTCTTTAAAAAAAAAGATACCTTTCCTGACCTCAAGAAGGTCACAGCCTAGAAGGGAGATAACTACAATATGTTATAAGAAATGTAATGACATAAATGTACAGAAGAGGCAGCTAAATGGAGCAGGGGGCAATGACTATCAGGAAGGCTTCATGGAGAAGGAGACAACTGAAATAAACCATGAAGGATTAAGTAGAAATTAGCAGTCAAAAGAAGAGAAGATTATTCCTGGCAAGTGTGACATCCTGAATACAAAAGAGGGAGCAACTACAACTACTTCATTGGAAAAGTCATGATGTATTTTTCTTTTTTTATGCGAAAATGTGTCACAACTTTACCAATAACCGAACAGTTCATCAGGCCTATGGCACAAAATACATGGTGAGGGATAGTGGGAAAGAAGACCAGAGAGGGGGCCTGCAGGTGGTTAAGGGTGCTGGACTCCCATATGGCTGACCATGGTTCAAGTCGCAGACCTGGCAGCTTGCTTTCTCACTTTCCATTTCTCTCCCTCCCTCCCTCTCTAGTCAAAGTAAAATAAGTAAAATAAAGTTAAATAAAATAATTATTTGGGAGGGGGAAAAAAAAAAGACGAGACCAGCAGATCTGGATCACAAGGATTCCCTGAAGGTATTTAAGGTATTGTGTGCCAGTCAGTCTTGCATTAGAGGTAGAGTCCTCAGGCATGAAAGATGGATCCTAGGGACCAGCAGTTAGCGTAATGACTATGTACGCTGGACTCCCATGTAGTCGACAGCGGTTTGAGTCCCAGACCCGGTGGTTTAAACTCACACCAGGCATGTGTGCATGCGTCCCCAAGATCCTGAGAGGAGAATGGAGGAGAAGGGATTGTAGCATGGCCATTCCCCCGGGGGGTGATTTCTCGCTTTCTGTCTCTCTGTCTCTGTCTTTCTGGCAAGTGCTTGCGCCTTATAGCAAAAACCTCTCCCCCCCCAAAAAAAAAAAGATGGATCTTAGAGTCAAAGTCACAAAGAAATAGCAACAATACAGTGCCTGGCCCACAAGACGGACCCTCTAAAGTAAAATTCAAACCAAGTTTCTTAGGACAGACTGGTATTGAGGAACCACTAATCATACAAAGGCAGGTAATTTGAGGGAGACAATTCACTCAACTGCTCTAATTGTGTTCTTCATCTATAAACTGAGTACAACAATGTGTCCTCATGCATGGGAAAACCCAGGGTCAAACTTCCCCATGTAGGACCCAGAACACTAGCTCTCAATCAAAGGTTTTCTGATTTTTGTTGTCTTATAAACCCTGTTTGTGACACCCTCCCCCAGGGCTTCCCCCAACCCTTACATACACAGCCATGACTAAATCCTACTTATTCTTCACTATTCAAAACAGCCTCAACTGCATTCCCAACAGGGCAAAAGATCCCTTTCCACAGTGCTCACAAAACCTTCTGATGATCTTTAGGCTAAACCTAATGTATTATATTGAAACCAACTGTTTTTAAGTATCTCTCCCTCCAGATGATGAGCACCTTGAAATGTTTATTTTTTCCTTAGAATGCAGCATGGGCCTGGCACCTGGGAACTCGGGCATACTCCAGGCAGAACTGACCAGCAGGTTGAAGGGCCACAGGAACAAGGGCAGTATCCAGAGAGAGGGAAGGAAGAAGTCAAAGGCAATCACACCCCCACCTCAGGAGTGACTCAGGCCCTTGGAGGGAACTAGGAAAGAGTAAGCCTGCCTAGGGAAGATGAGGAAATGGGGAAGAGGCCTCCCCCACCCCTTTTCCTTCAGTGAAAACACATCAAGACTGCCCTCACTGTTTCACAGAGGGACTCTATCTTCAGGGTATCTCATCAACCAGGCTTCCCCACTTCACTATGCCTACATCCCTCCAGACTCTCTGCCCCTAAGGGACCAAAGTTCTCTACTGGAACACCTGGTCAACCAACCCTCCAGAATATCTGGTTTGTAACTGGAGTTTCACATCAAGGAGCTGAGATGACCCTAGGTACAATCTCATTCAGTCCTTCACATCTTAAAGGAGCAAACTGAGGCACAGAAATGGGGAACCCACTAGCTTAAGGGCACACAATATACTAAACACAAGGTCTAGAATTAAACCCAGATCTCTTGTTTCCTATCTGAAACCCTCACTGACACCGTCAATGCCACAGAACTTCAGGATGCTCGAGGCAGGAGAGCTCCCGCCAATCACCTGGATCCTCAGAGGAGGCTGGAATGTCAGAGTCTGGGCAAAGTATAGTTTGCCTCCCCCAACCTGTGTCTCCTAGGCAGTCCTACTGGTGCCCACTGGGTACTCACAGGCTGCCCGAGTACTGGCTGCCCCCAAGGAA
>NW_006159706.1:1699145-1699759 GCF_000334495.1 Tupaia belangeri chinensis | reverse complement strand
GCCGGTGTCTCCTGGGCAGTCCTACGGGTGCCCCCGGGGTACCCACGGCCGGCCCGAGTACTGGCTGCCCCCAAGGAAGCCGTACTTGTCCGTCTTGCGCAGGGCCAGCCCATTTATTTCTGAGTCTGAGCCCATGGAGCTCACATCATCCGCCAAGGACTCCAAGGTTCCAGACATGAGGCTCACGGAGTCCAAGTAGCTCAGAGTGTCCGGGGCCTGCCCTCGAGGCCCCGAGATGCCAGGTCCCAGGCTGGACGTGGAGCCCAGGTCTTGAGAGTTTTCAACAGGCTCCGGAGCTGGAGTCACCATAACGACAGCTACAGGCGCCTCACTCGTCCCAGGAGAGCCTTTGCCAGGCCCTGAGGGGTCCTCAGGAGCCTGTCCTGCTGATGCTGATGGTGCTGCTGCAGCTCCATGTCCACTTGTCACCTGTCCTGCTGCACACCGTGCAGTCACTCCAGAGGCCACTGTGGTTCCCGGCTTGGGAGCAAGCGGGGGTTTGGCGGTCAGAACCCCAGGGGCTGTTCTGGAAGGGGTCCTGGTTGGGGTCCCGCTGGGGGTCCCTGGTCCTGGGACGGATGAGGCTCGAGCCTCCTCTGTCTTCGGAGAGTCCG
>NW_006159706.1:1691405-1698707 GCF_000334495.1 Tupaia belangeri chinensis | reverse complement strand
GGGGTCCCGCTCGCGCCCTCTAACCCCCCTCGCGCGCTCTCGCCGCAGCCCCCTCCCTCCCTCCCGGGGCGAGCTGCCGACCTCGCGCCTGCGCACACACTGTACAGCCGGCTTAGCGGCCAGCGTTCCGGCGTTTCACGCCTGCGCGCGGGCTGGCCCATCGCGCTCCTTTTTTCTCCCGCCTAGTCAGAAGACTTGGACGAATAACAGAAGAGAGGGAACTGGGTTTCTGCCAATGGTTGGAAGGGTGGGTGGAGATGGAGGAGGGAAGGAGGTGGGCAATCTGGAAGGAGGAAACGGAGAAGGCGGAGGGCTGTAAAGCCAATCAGAGAGCGAGTGGACACCTGAGGAGGTGGACGAAGGAAGTAACCAATGGAAATGCGGGCGCTCGCACCTTCCGTCCAATAAGCATGGCGGAAGAGTGAATGACCGCGGAAAAACGGGGAAGGAGGCAAGCGCTGTGCGAGTAAGAGGCGGGGCCTGGGAGCCTGGCTAACAGAGACGCTAAAAAGGGAGCCAATGAAAAGGGAAGTAGGCGGAGGTCAAATTGACAGACAGTGATGTCTACTTGGGCGGTGACGGACAGCATCCGCAATCAATAGGAGGAGCTGAGGAATTCTTTAGGCCTCCCAAGATGGTCAGGAAGAACTAACAGCTGAGGGGAGGAGGCGGAACCAAATTTGCGATTCCTTTGCCTTGTTAGCCAATGATTGCGTTCTCCCACTTTAGCAACAGGGAAGGAAGACAGATAGCTGTCTCAGCCAATGGTAGCATCGAAAGGACAGGGATGCTGCCAGGAGGCAGTGTCAGTCCAGGGATAGTTGGTGACAACCGGAGACAAGCGCAAGAGAGGGGTGACAGTTGGGGACAGCGCGAAGAGGGGGCCAGGGGCATTAATGCATCCTTTAGCCAGTGAGAGTGCCCTGCACTGCCCTTCCTGAGTTCTTGCCGGGCTCTCATTCTCCATTCAGCTCGTGATCCCACACCTCCCCTGTTGTGGTCTGTGGAGAACTGAACTCCATTATGGATCCACTGCATTGATCCAGTACTCTTGACCTTCACTGTCTCAAATTCTTCAGTCTCAGTCCCCAACCAACCCCAACGTTCCAAGGCCAGGCGGCTATAGCCAGAGCTCCCAAATCCTCTAAATGACAGACCTCTCTGTATTCCCCATTTCCCATTGAAATACCGAGCAGAGCCCCATCCATCTGAGCTTTTACCCAGAACCCAGGTTCCAGTTTCTCAGACCTCATCCCTCTGAGTACCCCACCATTCTAGCGGGAATCTCAGCCCTCAAATCCATGAATCTCTAACACCATGAACTCCTATCTGTGTTCCTATTCTTTTAGGGATCCAGGACTCCAGTCCCATCAAGCCCTCTCCTTCATTGCCACATTTCTCTGTGTTCTTCTTTTTCTCCTAAGAACCCAGACCCCAATCTCATGAGCCTCCCAGGTTACACTTAGACCAAAAACATAAAGACCTGACCTTATGGGCTCCAACCTTCCAACTTCCAAACACTCCCATCCTCTCTCTGACCCCCATTGTCCTGAGCCCAAGATTAGGGGGTCCCAATTTCCATACAGCATCCACCGTCCTAAAATTCCAGACCAAGCCGCCAACTTCCCAGGTCCTCCTTGGTTTTCGAGTTCTCTGAGGCTCCTCACTCCCAACTCAAGACCCAGATCCTGTGAACTTCCATTCAGTGTCTGGTCTCCTTCTCAACCTCCCTACCTTCCATTTGACCCAAGCTTCCTGAGCACTGCCCCCATTCCCCTTTTTGGAGTCCTCTTCCCCTCCCAGAACCCAGTAATCAGTGGGCTCCTCCCTAGCTTAGACCCCCATGGTAACCGTATAAGGCAAAGCAGCTGCCATCTGAGGACGGGAGGGGCCAGTGTGGGAGGCCAAGGGCAGCTGCTAAGTTTAGGGTGGCTCCTTCTCTCGTCTTAGAGACAACAGGTGGCTAGGCCCCCATGCCCAGAAAAGAAAATGTCTTAGAGGCATTGGCATGGACTGGAGGAGGGGGGAGGGAAAAGGCACCTTCATCAGGTCCTAGAGGGAGCAGGAAGAAGAGATGAGTGTCCTTGCCAACCTAGGGCTTCCTTGGCCACTGTTTCCCCAGACTTCCACGGCATGGAGAGGATTGGAGACACAGAGCAGTAGGAAAGGGTACCTCAGAATCACATAGTCAGGCAAGCTGCTGCTTACCCAGAATAAAGAGAAAAGCCACTGGGGCCAGCAGGCGGCATGGTGGTTAAAGGTGTTGTATTCCCACATGGCCGGCTTCAGTTTGAGTCCCAGACCTAGTGGCTTGCTTTCTCACTTTCCTTTTCTCTCTGTCTCTCTCTGGTCAAATGAAAAATAGTAATAATAATAATAACAAACAAATGGAATTAAATAAATAAATAATTTTAAAAAGAAAGAGAGAGGGGAGCCACTGACCATCTCAGTCACCTAGGAAGAGGCAGTCAGTTAGAATTCTTCTTAGTATCTGTTCTTCTCTTCCTGAGTTCCAGCCTCCATACTGGAATCCAGAGAAATGATTCTAGACTTATATTAGGTCATGTCCTTCTCCTGCTTCAAACCTTTCCTAGGCTCTGTCTTCAGCCTGGCACTGAAGGTGCCACCAGTGTCTAGTCATCAGCCCCTTGCATCCTCTAGTCCAGCCCCATCACAATTCTGGCCACTCAAACACTGATCTTTCACTCTCCAGGCCTTTGCTCGTAGTACTGCGCCCTTCGCCTGGCATACCTATCTCTCCACCTTCACCTGACTCACTTCTGCTGGCTTTCATGAAGCCATTCCCATACTTGGCATATGGGAATGGCTTCTAGCAGCCTAGACAGGGCTGCTCTCCTGAGCTCCTGATGAACTGATAGATCATTTTCTGCATTTATTCCTGTCTCTTTGGCTGGAATAAGCTCTGTCAAAACAGGTCCTAACTGTTAATTATAATGCAAGTTCTGTGGGGTGGGAATTACATCTCCATCTTATTTTTTTTTTTAAGAATTTTATTTAAGTTTACTTGTTTGTTTATTTACATTATACCAGAGAGGGACAGGGAGAAAGAAAGTGAGAAAGCAAGTCACCAGGTCTGGGACTCACACAGCAGTCGGCCATGTGGGAGTCCAGCGCCTTTAACCATCACACCACCTGCTGGCCCTACATCTCCATTTGACAGAAGGAAATCCAAGGCCCAGGGGTTGAGGCAAAAAGCCCAAGATCACAGAGCATCTTTTCTCACAAAATGCTCCTTTCTGAGCCTCCAGCTTCTACAGATGGCTCTCTCACAACTTTAACTTCTGCCACCCTGGGGCCCCACACATACCATGCCTGACTATGAACTCCACGAGGGTGGTGGTAGAGGAGACTGTGTGTCCCAAACTGCACCCATGAATCCCAGTCCAGAACATGGCCCACTGGAGGTGCTCAATAAATGTTTCCTGGGTTTAAATCTGGACTCACCCTGCCCAGGGGTATAGGGGCCTGGTTCATCTCTCTCCGAGAACTGTGCCTTGGCTTGGACCCCCTCTGGTAAGCAATTCCAGCCCCGTTTAGGGAGAAAGAACATCCCTTCCTGCCCAGGTCTTAGTGAGACATGCATCCCAAGACCCACTCCTTCCTCCCTCCCTCCCTGGGTTCCAGCTGCTGCAGGCCTCCAAGAAAGGAGAGGCCCTGAGCTGGGCTATTTTGGTATCTGGGGTGGGCACCCGCTGGGCTAAGGTTACCCTGGTATGTTAAGGGCTCCCTGGAGCAGGACTATATAACCCCAGAGGGATTGCCCCGGGCTGACTCTCTGCTTCTTTCCAGCCAGAGCCACTGCCTTGCCCCCAGGAGACCGAAGACATGGTGAGTAAGAACCCCTCAGCTCTTGTCCACCTGAGTCCTCAGAGTAGCCTCACCCTTTGAAGGAAAGTAGCTGCTTCCCAGTCCAACAACAGGTAAAAAGATGACTCCAGGCCAGCAGGTGGCATAGTGGCTAAGGTGCTGGATCTCACATAGCCGACTCCAAGGTTCGAGCCCTGGACCCAGCAGCTTCAAGACATATCAAGTGCTTGTATGTGTGTGTCCAAAAATCCTGAGAGGAGAATGGAGAAGGGATTGTGGTGTGGCCATCCCAACGGGGAGTGATTTCACTCTTCCTCTCTCTCTGTCTCTCTCCAGCGAGTACATGGATCCTATGACAAAAATCTAAAAAAAAGAATTTTTTTAAAACGACTCCTCCCTTTCATGGTATTGCTAATGGGCAGCAGACAGAGCGATGGCCTAAGGGACTCAACCAAGGATGTCTCCCCAGATACTCCACTCACAGAAGTCCAGTCCCCCTCAAAGCCCGTCCCACTCCGATCTTCCTAATGTCTTTTGGGTGGGACCAATCAGACAAGGATTCCTACTCACATTTTATTAGATCGTTGGAAAAGTCATGATGCATTTTTGCCTAGAAAAACACGTCATGACTTTTCTGATGACCTAATATAAACGAGAAAGTAGAGGTTCAAATAGGGTCAGTGAGTGAATAGATCAGGGTCACACAACCATTTGGGGCTCAAGGAGTCTGGCAGACTCCTCTGAGAGGGGAAGGAAGTTCCTACCTGTTGGGTAGGTTAGAGAGATGGGGCTCAGGAGCTGAAGATGGGAGTCTGGCGGGTACAACCCCAAGCAAGTCCCTCAGCAAAGAGGTCCCAAGGAGGGAAGGAGGACAGGTCCTAAGCCAGAAGAGTTGCTCAAAGAACTCTAAATGTCACCCATTGCCCCCAGAAAGGTGTAAGGACTGATTCAGGGACCCCTCTGCCCCACCCTCACCCTCCAGGCACCCAAGAAGGCCAAGAGAAGGGCAGCAGCAGAGGGCGGAAGCTCCAATGTCTTCTCCATGTTCGACCAGACTCAGATTCAGGAGTTCAAGGAGGTGAATGAGGGGAGAGGGGAGACTGAAGGCTGACCAAAGGAACCCCCTGCTGCCCTCCCCCAACAACCTCCTCCCTGGAATGTGCACCTGTCTAGGGGGAGGGGATAGTTTAGAATTCCTTCCTCAGCGGAAGACAGCTGGAGGGGGGCCAGAATCTGATCTGCCTGGGGAAGAAACACTGCATCCTGGTCAGGGGTGACCCAGTCCTCTCCCTGTCCTGCCATCTGCAGGCCTTCACGGTAATTGACCAGAACCGCGATGGCATTATCGACAAGGAGGACCTTCGGGACACCTTCGCAGCTATGGGTGAGCATCTGCCCCAAACTATAAATATTCAAGACTGCAGAGTCCAAGGAATTCAGTGGCCTTGGGTTTCAGTGGTATCATCTCCGGCCTCAGTCTACCCAGCTGAAAATGGGTAGAATGATCCAAATTTATGAGAATCACAGCCCTGGCCCCAGGACGCACTGTTCAATCCCATGCTTCTCTCAACCCCTTCAGGCCGCCTCAACGTGAAGAATGAAGAGCTGGATGCCATGATGAAGGAAGCCAGTGGTCCCATCAATTTCACGGTCTTCCTGACCATGTTTGGGGAGAAGCTCAAGGGTGAGTGAAGTGTCCTGGGGCCCCACCTGCCCCTTCCCAGACTTCTCAAAGATAGAGACCCTTCAAGGACCCTTGATCCACTGACCCCCTCCCCAGGTGCCGACCCTGAGGATGTGATTACTGGAGCCTTCAAGGTCCTGGACCCTGAAGGGAAGGGCACTATCAAGAAGCAGTTGTAAGTGGCCCCTCCAGCTGCTCCCACGTGGATAGCCTCCTGAAATTCCTACAGACTGCACAGCACTTCCAGAGGGGAGGGAGTAATTAGGGCTGTGGAAACGGGCTAGAGGATGACAGGTTCACCGCAAAGTGAGGGGGAGGCCAGAGAGTTAGGGAGGCCGATGGGCGACTTAGAGCAGCCATGGGATGACGTGGGAGGGAGTGGAAATGAACCATGAGCTTCAACTTCCCGCATGACTCTTCTCTCCAGCCTGGAGGAGCTGCTAACCACGCAGTGTGACCGCTTCTCCCAGGAGGAGGTGAGTGGGGGAGGGGCCAGGAGAAGCGAAGGGACAGAGGAGGGAGGAAGGGGAGCATAAGAGTCAGTAGGAGACGCCCCTGTGTCTTCCCGCAGATCAAGAACATGTGGGCAGCTTTTCCCCCAGACGTGGGCGGCAACGTCGACTACAAGAACATCTGCTACGTCATCACGCACGGCGACGCCAAGGACCAGGAGTAGGGGGCTCTCTTAGTCCTCTACCGGCCAAAGCTTGCAGCCAGTCCGACCTCGACCCCCCCATTCCCAATAAAATTGAACTGGTCTTTGTTTCTTAGCGGCGGCGGCTTCTGTGTGTCAGTGTGAGAGGGCTTCAGGTGGGAGGCTGGCGGAAGCACCACCCGGCACGCAGGATGCGTGGTGCCCTGGAGGCCTGCATGCGGAGGCTAGGCCGCCGCTTGTCCCCGCTGGGAAGAAGACTCACGTGGCCTCAAAGAAGCTCCTTGTTTTTATTAAACAAGCTGCCTGAAGAGGGAGACGCCCGAAGCTAGGAGAGGGCGGTCCTGGGCTGGATTGGAGTGGGCGCAGAGCGGGCTGGGGGTGGAGCCAAGGCAGCCGGGGCGGGGCTACAAACTCGGGGACTGGGGAGAACCGTTTAGCCAGAGAACCTACAGAGAGCCAGAGCAAGGCGGGCCAACCGGCTGGGGCTCCGGGATTAGGTGTTGGGCAGCCTGGGGCCTGAGGATTGGACAAGAGACGGACTGAAGGCGGAGCCGAGGTAAGACGGTCGGGGCTAGAGCCTCAGAGAGCGTCCGACTGTTCTCCTTGAGCCTGGCTCTGCTGCATCTGGGCCTGCATCTTCTCCAGCATCTCTTGCATGCGACGCAGCTGTACAGGGCAAGATTGCAGGTGGTGGGACCAGGCTAGGCCAGGGAGGGATCTGAGACCTCGATCAGGGGAAAGCGAGGTGCCTGCTCACCTCTTCGTCTTTCTCGCGGATCAGCTTCTCCGTCTCGGCCAGAGGCAGCATGGGCAGCGGGATCTCCGTGGCGCTCTGGCGGGAAAGCTTACTGGGGGTAGAGGGAAGGGGACAGAAATCGGGCGGGGCCCAAGGTTGTGGGTCAGAGCCTGAAAGCTGGGCGTAAGGCGAGGTTGGGGTCTAGAGGGCGGAGCCACATCCAGAAGTTAGGGCCGGAGGCAAAGTGGGTGGAGAAAGAGCCTAGGAGAAAGGTCTGGGCGGTGCGGGCGGGATCATGTGGGGGGCGGGGCCACGTATAGGGGCGGGGCCATGGAAACACGCAGGCTCTGGCCCTTACCTGCGGCTGGCTCGATCGCGAGCGCCCGGGCGGGCCCGGCT
>NW_006159706.1:1686378-1690600 GCF_000334495.1 Tupaia belangeri chinensis | reverse complement strand
GGCCGTGGAAACGCGCAGGCTCTGGCCCTTACCTGCGGCTGGCTCGATCGCGAGCGCCCGGCCGGGCCAGGCTCTGTAGACAGCGAGCCCGGTAACCCTCGTAGAGCTGATCATGCGTCACCTCTTTCAGGTCCTGCAAGTGCGTCTGCACCAGCATCCGTCGTAGGTTCAGGAAATCGCAGTGATGTGGGTTCTCCACTGGGGGGCAGGCCACCGAGTATCAGGGAGCTTTGGGTCCAGCCCCACCCAAAGGGTAATCTGACGGGAGTACTGGGAGTCCTGCGGCTCTAGCGGAGGGCCCTCTGCAGCCCTAGGTCCCCCCTTGGCTACTAGAACTCCCCATGATGAGAATCTACCCCAACTCTACATGTTGGGTGCAATTAACTCAGGGGGTGGCCTGGGCTCCCCACTGGCCTTAGGACACGTGCCTGGCCTTACTCACCCTCCACGGTACCCCAGGAGTAGCGGCGTCCCCTCACCGGTCGTGCCCCAACATCCCTCACCACCTCGCATGAACCCACGACTGCAAAAGGGATGCTTTCCTACAGGACAGGGTCAGGAGTCGCCTTAGGCGTCTCACAAGCAGAACATCCTCTTTCACTGTTCCACCTCCACATCCACCTGCCCCGCACCTCTGCCCCTTCCTGCTTTGCCTCTCACACCTTCATCTCAGCATCCTGCCTCTTGAAGTCTTCATCCTCATCAGAGTCACAATCTGGGAACTGGTAGATGTTGATCTCCTCTTCCTTCAGCTGCTCGCGGATCTTGATGGAAACAGATGCAGAAACACATGAGCCACAGACATTGCATGTCCAGAGACAGTGAGAGACAGATGTTGGGTGGTAAGAGACAGCCACAGCAGGCAGATGGTGGGTGATAAACATACTGGATGACCAGAAATGGAGTTGCAGAGATGTAGATGGTGAGAAAGGGGATGAGGTTCTAATGTGGTGGCAGATATCAGGGGACCAAGAGGGAGGCACATAACAGAAACAGTGGGAGGAGGCTCTGAGGACACTGGGTTGGGGGGATGTCATGGGGTCATCATATCCATGCCCCTGCCCTCAGACAGGCCTTAGGCAAGCATCTAGCCCAGAGGCTGTATACCCATCCTGTTCTGAACCTCCAGAGACAGACATGGGTACTTCTGGTAGTGTCCTACCCACCTTCCTCAAAAACTCGCCCACACGCTAGCCTGACCATCGTGCTCCAGGAAGGCCACCCCAAGATCAGAGAAGTCGAAGCTGAGTTCGGGTTTAGTCATAACTTTTGGCTCCATATGGGGCCAAAGCCAGAGGTCACCACCCACACCTTCTGCTTGAGGGCCTGGGTTTCCTTGGGCATCAGGGCATCTGCTTTTCCGATGACTGGGATGATGTTGACTTTCTCATGCACTGCCCGGAGGAAGGCCACATCTAGGGGCCGGAGCCTGCACCCAGGGATTTGTCAGGGTCCACCCCAGAGAGGCAGATACTCCCAGCCCCCCCCATGCCCTAACCCCCAGGGTGACCCCTCCAGACCCCCTGCCAAAGGGTGAGATGAAGTAGAGGCAGCAGTGGACGCGGGAATCCTGGATGTTCTTCCGGTTCAGGCCACTCTCGTCCCTCAGATATTGCTCGAATTGCTCCTCGATGAAGCGTACCACAGGCAACCAGCTGGTGAGGTGGAGGGAGAAGACCAGCGGTCAGAGATCAGAGGCCAAAGGGCAGGGGAGGGGGTGAGGCTAGCCAGGACTTGGGGAATGGGAAGTAGTGTCCATGGCTTCACCCAAAGACACCAAGGGAAACTGATGAGGTGTAGGTAAGATAAGGACACATGGGACACTTTGGGTCAGATGGTCCTCAGACACAGGCACTGCCTTTTGGGTCAGGGAGCTAGGTCAGACCAGCCCTGTAACTGATCCCTTGGTCTCCATGAGTAGCCACCGTGAGTGGTGTAGCCCTGGCCCTCTGCCCTCCTCACCAGTCCGAGCAGTCCACTGAGTCCCCAAAGCCAGGCGTGTCCACCAGGGTCAGCTTCACCTTAATACCCCCCTCCTCAATCTCCACGCCCCGGCGCTCGATGGTCAGCGTTTGTGTCAAGCGAGCTACAGGGGTGAGGAGAGAGCAGGGGCAGGGAACCTGAGGCAGGACTGATTCCCATCCTCTATCACCATTGTCCCCACTCTTTTTTCAGGGGAAGAAACAGTCTCAGAGAAAAACGGGGAGTTGCCTGAGTGCCCTGAGGGGAAGGAAGAGTGTACAGCCCTGGGATGGGGCCATGGCACTGCCTGAAGAGGGTGGGGAGGGTCTTACCACTGGCCTCTGGCACCTGCCGGTCCTCATAGAGGTTGGTGAGGAACAGACTGTTGATGAGCGTGGATTTCCCCAGGCCTGACTCCCCTGTGGGCAGGATGTGCCCAGCTGGTCAGGTGAGGGGACTCGAGGGTCTCTTAAGGACAACCCCATCCCCCTAGTTCCCTCTCCAAAGCCCCAGACCTGCCACCATGAGTGTGAAGTCAAACCCCTTCTTGACAGACTTGCGATGCAGCTGGTTGGGGAGGGCAGCAAAACCCACATACTCCTTGTCCTGTTGGTGGGGGGCAGGCAATATGAGGCTGTTGGGAGTGGCAGGCAGGGCCCCCAGTATCACCTAAGCTTGGGTGGTAGCAAAAGTCAGCCTGTTGTGGGTGGACCTGGGTCTAGGGACTGTGGGGGTAGGGGGCTGGGGAGCTGAGAGGCCTGGGTTCTCCAGGCAAAAGGACTCACCATGACTCCGCTAGCTGTCGCTGCACCTGCTATGGCTCCCCACTTCCTGTGGCAGGGCAGGAAGTTGAATACGGCAAACAAGGGGGCGGGCAGTGTAGGAAGCTGAGGTGCTCGAACTGGCCCAGGCCCAAAACGTTGGGGAAGGCTAAGACCCAGAATACCAATGGTTCCCACCTCCTGGATCTCTGTCCTTTACCCCTAAGGCAGCTTTAACTCCGATTTCCACACACCTTTATACCAAGCCTCAGTGGTAGCCCCATCCCCAGGGTGAGAGGTGGAGTATGGGCAGAAAGGAAGGAAGCAGGCTGCTCTTTAGCTGGTGAGACGGAGGCGTTGAACAGATGGTAATAAAGTTCCCAGGGTCTGAGTGGACAAAAGATATAATGAGACTGGTGGAAAAGGCCATTCATTTTCTACCTCATGCACTGGATTCTTTCAGGACTCCAAGTCTTTGGACACTACTTCTAGGAGGCCTTCCTTCATAATTTTGGCCAAGCAACTGCCCTGCTCAGAACACTTCAAGGATTCTCTAGAGACTTCAGTATCAAGTCTGAACTCAGGTTGAGCAACCAGAGCTGCCCTGGCTGGCCTCTTCCCATCTCTCACTCCCCTAAACCCCCTTGGCTCTTTCCTCAGATAGAGTTTTCCCCCTTTTCTGCACCGGTGAGCTCCGCTTCATCCTTCAAGGGCTTGATTCAAAGGGCCCTGCCCTCTCTAGAATTCTGGAATCACTCCCAGCGGAGGCACTCTCCCTCCTTTAAACTCACCAGCACGTTTCCTAGGCCCCACCAATGCTCACATTGGCTGTCTCTTCTGATTGAGCTGTCTGAGGGCATGGCCCAGGTCTTCCTAATTCCTGTGTCCCCAGTGTCTACAGGGCCTGGCAAAAAGAAGGTGACATTAAATAGAAAAATGAGCAAATGATAGGACCATCAGATGACGTAGTGGTTATGTTGCTGGAACCTCCACGTGGCCAACCACCATTAGAGTCCAGGACATGGTGGCTTAAAATTCACACCGTGTGTGTGTGTGTGTGTGTGTGTGTGTGTGTGTGTGTGTATGACCAAAATCCCAAGGGGAGACTGGAGGAGAAAGGATTGTGGCATGGCCATCCCTCATCCCTCTTGGGGAGGTGATTCTTCACTTTCTATCTATCTCTCCGACGAGTGCATGTGCCCTATAGCAAAAATTTCTCTATTAAAAAAATAAAAAAAAAAACCTCAACCAGCAGATGGCATAATGGTTACATCACTGAACTCCCATGTAGTTGATTGCAGTTCGAGTCCTGGACCCAGTGACTTAAACCTCACACTGGGTATGTGAGCATGCTTGCCCAAGAGGAGAATGGAGGAGAGGGGATTGCTGTGTAGCCATCCCCCGTGAGGGATGATTTCTCGCTTTCTGTCTCTCTGGCAAGTGCATGTACCCTATAGCAAAATCTCTCTTAAAAAAAAAAGGGGGGGGGGGACCCAGCA
>NW_006159706.1:1680905-1685625 GCF_000334495.1 Tupaia belangeri chinensis | reverse complement strand
GACATGGTGTCTGAAAATTCACACCGTGTGTGTGTGTGTGTGTGTGTGTGTGTGTGTGTGTGTGTGTGTGTGTGTATGACCAAAATCCCAAGGGGAGACTGGAGGAGAAAGGATTGTGGCATGGCCATCCCTCATCCCTCTTGGGGAGGTGATTCTTCACTTTCTATCTATCTCTCCGACGAGTGCATGTGCCCTATAGCAAAAATTTCTCTATTAAAAAAATAAAAAAAAAAACCTCAACCAGCAGATGGCATAATGGTTACATCACTGAACTCCCATGTAGTTGATTGCAGTTCGAGTCCTGGACCCAGTGACTTAAACCTCACACTGGGTATGTGAGCATGCTTGCCCAAGAGGAGAATGGAGGAGAGGGGATTGCTGTGTAGCCATCTCCCATGGGGGATGATTTCTCGCTTTCTGTCTCTCTGGCAAGTGCATGTACCCTATAGCAAAATCTCTCTTAAAAAAAAAAGGGGGGGGGGGGAACCAGCAGTTAGCGTAATGGCTATGTCGCTGGACTCCCACATAGTCGACTGTGGTTCACGTCCTGGACCCGGTGGCTTAAAACTCACGCCGGGCGCGTGAGCATGCGTGCCCAAGATCCCGAGAGGAGAATGGAGGAGAAGGGATTGCGGCGTGACCATCCCGTCTGGGGGGTGATTTCTTGCTTTCTGTCTCTATGTCTCTCTCTGTCTGTCTGGAGAGTGCACGTGCCCTCTAACGAAAACCTCTCACAAAAAAGAAAAAAACAACAAACAAACAAACAAAAGGGCCAGTGGATGGTGTGGCGGTTAAAGGCACTGGTTCCCACAATGCTGACTTCGGTTCAAGTTCCAGACTTGTTGGCTTGCTTTCTCACTTTCCCTTTCTTTCTCTCTCTGTCTGCTCAAATTAAAAATAAAATAATAACAACAAATGGAATGAAATAAATAATTCTTAAAAAAACAAAAAACAAAAACTCACACCAGGCGCCCGTGCTTACATGCCCAAGATCCCTATAGGAGAGTGGAAGACAAGGGATTGCAGTGTGGCCATCCACCCTTGGGGATGATTTCTGGTTTGCTATCTCTCTGGTGAGCTCACACACATGCCCTATAGCAAAAGTCTCTCTAAAAAAGAAAAATAAAAGAAAGAATGAGTGAATGAATTAAATTAATTGGAGACCATATGATGGCTGAGAAGCTGCAGAACCTGTCCAAAGAGCTTTGCTTTGGAGTCTGAACTCTCCAAACCCCAGCTTGACTGCATACTTGCATTGTGTCCTTGGGCAAGTCATTTGACCTCTGAACTCTGGTTTCCTCATTGTAAAATGCAATATGCAATTTCAGCTTTCTTATCAGGACTTGGTCAGTTATACACTATATAACGTAGTAAATGACCTTGAGCATGTAATTAACCTCTATGAGCCTCTAAAGCCAGTCTCTATGTGATCTACAAAGCCTTGCTTCATTTGAATCTTGCCTACATCTCCAACCCCATTTTATTTCTCTACTTCTCTTAATTTTAGTATTTGCCTTTTCTTTCTTTCTTTTTTTTTTTTTTTTCTGTCCTACTTAATTTGCACAATGGCTTATCTTGCCAGACAGCCAGAGACTGCATGCACTCGCCAGAAAGACGGAGAGATAGAAAGTGAGAAATTAACCCTCCAGGGGGGGTGGCCATGCTGCAATCCGTTCTCCGTTCTCCTCTCGGAATCTTGGGCATACATGCACACACGCCCGGCATGAATTTAAGCCACCAGGTCCTAGACTCAAATCACGGTCGACCACATGGGAGTTCAGCAACATAGCCATTACACTAACTGTTGGTTCCAGTATTTGCCTTTGAGTAATTATTTTATTTAACTTTATTTATTTATTTATTTTAATTTGACCAGAGAGGGACAGAGAGAGAGAGAGAAAGCAAGCCGCCAGGTCCTGGACTCAAACCATCATTGGCCATGTGGGAGTCCAGGGCCCTTAACCACCACACTACCTGCTGGCCCTAGTATTTGCCTTTTTTTGAGAGGGATTTTTGTTATATGGCGCATGTGCTAACCAGAAAGACAGAAAGCAAGAGATCACCCCCTGGGGGATGGCCTCACCACAATCTCTTCTCCGTTCTCTTGGGATGTGGAGCACACACGCACATGTGTCTGGTGTGAGTTTTAAGCTGCTGGATCTGGGACTTGAGCCATGGTTGACTACGTGGGAGTTCAGTGACATAACCATTACACCATCTGCTGGTCCCAATTTTAGTATTTCCCTTTTAGCTCCAGTTATAAGCTGAATGTGTCCCCTCACAAATTCCTGTGTAGGAGCCAGCCAATGGCATGGTGGATCTCACATAGCCAACTGCAAGGCTTGCATCAGACTTGGTGGCTTAGAAAATACACCATGCATCCCCAAAATCCCATAAGGAAAATGAAGAAGGGATTGCAGTGTGGCCATACACCCTGGGGGTGTGCTGCTCTCTCTCTAATCGTCTCCTCTCTCTTACTCCTTGGCAAGCACATAAACACCCTGTAGCAAAATTTTTATTTTTAAAGAATTATTTATTTAATTTTATTTATTCATTAATTTATTTTAATTCAACTAGAGAGAAACAGAAAGAGAGAGAGAAAGTGAGAAAGCAAGCCACCAGGTCCAGGACTCGAGCTGTGTTTGGCCATGTGGGAGTATCCAGTGCCTTAACCATCATGCCACCCACTGGGTCCAGCAAAATTTTTAAAAGTAATATTTTATGGGGGCTGGCAGGTGGCATGGTGGTTAAGGGCACTGGACTCTCACATGGCTGGCTGGAGTTCGAGTCCCTTGGTGGCTTGCTTTCTTACTTACTCTCTCTGTCGTCTCTGGTCAAATTAAAATAAATAAATAAATGTAAATAAAATAATTATTTTTAAAATCTAAAAACAACAAAAAAATAATAATTTATGTATTGTTGGGTTGGCTCCATAGCCTAGTGTTAAGAGAGCCAGATCCACTTGGTCAACTGTGGTGTGAATCCCAGCCCCAGTTGCTTAAAAAACATGCTTAGATATGTGTGTATGCATGCCTAAAATTCCAACACAATGGAGAAATGGAGGAGAAAAAACTATGGCTTGACTATGCCTTATCGTGGAGTGACTTTTCCCTCTCCTCTGTCTCTCTCTCTGTATCTCTCTGACTGTCTCTGGCTAGTGCATGCACCCTTTAGCAATTAAAAAATATATTCATGTGGGGCCAGCAGGTGGTGTGGTGATTGAGATGCTAGACACTCCCACACGGCCAACTACGGTTCAAGTCCTGGACCTGGTGGCTTGCTTTCTCACTTTCCCTCTCTCTCTTGCTCTGTCCCTCTCTGGTTAAATTAAGATAAAATAAATAAATAAATAAAGTTAAATAAAACAATTCTTTCAAAAAAGAGCTAGCTGGGAACCAGCAGTTAGCGTAATGGCTATGTCGCTGGACTCCCACGTAGTCGACCGCAGTTCACGTCCCGGACCCGGTGGCTTAAAACACGCCGGGCACGTGTGCGTGCGTGCCCAAGATCCCGAGAGGAGAATGGAGGAAAAGGGATTGCAGCGTGACCATCCCCCCTGGGGGATGATTTCTTGCTTTCTGTCTCTATGTCTCTCTCTCTCTGTCTGGCGAGCGCACGTGCCCTGAAGTGAAAGCCTCTCAAAAAAAAAAAAAAAAAAGAGCTAGCTGATGCCCTGTGACCTTGGGCATCTTTAACTTCTCTTCACCTGTTAAATGGTACCATTAATGATTCTGCTTCAGTGCCAGCAGGTGGCATCGTAGGTAAGGTACTAGACTCCCAAATGGCCTTTCATGGTTCAAGCCCTGGACCCGGTGTCTGAAAATCATGCCAGGCATGTGTGCATGCATCCCCAAAATCCCAGGAGGAGAATGGCAGAGAAGGAACCGTGGTATGGCCATCCCCCCTGGGGAGGATGGTTTCTCATTTTCCTTCTCATTGTCGTTCTTCTCTCTGGTGAGCACACATGCCCTATGGCAAAAACCTTAAAAATAATAATTCTGCCTCATAGGGTCATGAGGAAGGCAAAATGAGTTATCAGACACAGAGTTCTTCATGCCGTGTCTAGCATGTGAGCTGAGGAGTGGGCAGTGCCAGCTCATATCCAGTGACAGCCCTTTTGAATTAGATGCTCAGGATCCAGACAGGGTGAATCAGGTTAGGGCTGGGGAGAGAGACAGCCACAAGTTAGTGTGACTCACAGCATTCATGCTAGAAGTGCAGGGGCAGAAACAGGCCTTAGAAGTAAGCAAAAAGAAGGGATAATTACATCCTTCCCACTCCACCGCAGCCCTTCCTCCTGCATTCTTCACCAGGCTGAGCAGCCTTATGGTCTGGGCTAAAACAACTCCGCTCGGCTCGCTCTCGCTCTCGCTCTCCACAAGTATGCCCAATTGGTTTCCAAGTCCTGTCTATGAGACGAATTTGATCCCCTTTCTCCACGCCGTCCACCCAACTGCCCGGTCCTAGGTTCAGGCTCTGATCATCTCTTCCCTGAGTCATCAACAGCCTTAAAGAATACATATGGGGGAGGGCAGCAGGTGGTGTGTGGTTAAGGGTACTGGACTCCCACATGGCCAACTGCGGTTCCAGTCCCAGATCTGGCAGCTTGCTCTCTCACTTTCTCTCTTTTGCTCTCTCTCACTCTGTCCCTCTGTGATGAAATTAAAATAAATAAATAAAGTTATATAAAATAATTCTTAAAAAAAAAAAAGAATATATG